>NW_015090831.1:1700483-1740616 GCF_001431845.1 Calidris pugnax | reverse complement strand
AACACAAAAAACTATATAGAAAGTTTCAGCTACACAATAATAAAGGAAAAGTTTAGAAAACATCTCCCATTCCATTTTTCCATTTTTATTTTTTTTTTTTACAAGGGTTAGAACTTTGTTTCAACAGTTTATGTTTTTTTTTTTTCTTTTTTTGTTAAACTCACTAGGTTCAGTACGTTCCTTACTTATTTAACTGTGCAGAAAAATAGGAGTAGCTCCAGGTTTAGATTTCACACTCCAAATTCCTTCCCCTCAGAACAAAAGAAGATGAACAAAGTAATGGGAATAAAACTTTTAACAGTGATTTATCAAAAAACATTTCATAGACTCTCTTGAAGAAACAAATGCTCAGTAGATTGTCCTGCTGCACGAGCAGTGACTTTGCAGGGTGGTTCTTGAAGGTGAGGGATTTGGGTGGCTCTGAGATAAACCAAGGGCTAGCATTTGCCTTAATGGGCAATGAAGTATCCACAGCACATGATGTGGAAGGTGGGTCTGAATGAAGAGTTGGGTGCTGAGGAATGGAGAGATTTTTGGAGGAACACGTAATGAGTTGACTTCATGGGTTTACAAAGTAAACTGACACTATGGTGGCTGGAAGTTTGTGTGGGTCAGAAGTGCAGACTGAGCTGTAGCTTGGACAAATTCATGGGCTCTGGTGTCAGTCGGTGATTGCCAGCTGCTCTCAGATGGGGCCAAGCACCAGAAGAATCTGAGGTAAGGAAGAGCTAGTGGTGTGGGGAGGAGGGGGATGGGGAGGGCTGGTGTCAAAGTGCACTTCAACCCTGCCGCTCCGAAAGCTGAGTTTTAGCCTACTACATCCTGAAAATTCATTCCAGTTTATATTATTGCATGTGTTAGTGATGGCTTGAGTGTTTGAGACTTTGAAGTATTTCATCTACACATGAAATTGGAATTTTTTTCTTTTCTTTTTTTTTCTTTTTCTTTTTTTTTTCCTGTGGAATATAGCCATGGAAACCTGTAGTCTGTGCCGGAAAATAAATGACTGGAAATGTTCCTCGGTGACTAACTTGCTACGAGACGTTATTATAAGTGCAAACACAAAGTTATACTTTTAACAACAAACAAATGCAATGCTCTCGTTTTGATTGAGAGGTTCAGCAGGAAAGTTGGTCCAAGGCAGAAGATCCTTGTTGGGACAACCAGCAGCGATGTGGTTGGAAGACTGAAGGTACTTATTGCAGAGACTTGGGCTGGGGGAATGAGTTATTCCTTGCAGGAACATCAGAGAGCACCATGAAAGCTCAGCTGGGGGCAGAAAGGAAAACAATGTTGGGGGGTGGGAAGGAGCAATGCTCACAAGTGTTTCTGTATTGACCTACCTCTGCTGCCATTGACGTGTGGGTGGATGGGGGCGGATGACTTCAACGCCAGCAGATGTAGGCCGACGCTGAGAGTTTGTACAGTCGCCTGGTGTGTGTGTAACATTCTGGGACCACCCGATTGTACCTGACCCACTCTGCCCCAGAGAGGGAGAGAGAAAAAACACATGTGGGGGGTTCGTTTTCCTACCATAACCTGCTCTGCATTTTCCCTTCCCTAAGGGCACATGTGTGTGTGCATCTACTTGAGCAAACTTGAGTGTGTGCTTATGCTGTTTGCATTCCTTCCCTGTTCAGTGCAGAGCAGAAGGTAGATGGAGGATGCATTTAAATCAGGAGCTGTGAAGGTTTATGGAAGTAGACAACTCTTGTGATCCTTCCATTCTTCACCCCCTTGCGCTCCATGATCATCTATTCATAGAAAAATCCACGAGCAAACTGTAGAAAGTGCAGATTTATTGCTATGTGAGTTCATTAATTTATTTGCATTTTGCTTTCCCTTCTCTAACCTCTTTTTCCAGTGCTTCAGCTGGAGAATGGTTTCATTAATGCCAAATCCTGTCGTTTCTCATGCCTGAGCTAGAAGCACATGTTGCTTTTAGTAGAACATGTATGGGTCATGTTTTTTACCCCTTTAGGATTTTCTCTTTTGGTTAAAGACATGTCACACTCCCAGCTCAGCTTTTGCCAAGTGGATGTTCTCCTCTTCTGGGGCTCCTGTGTTTGGGTCCTGTGGATCATGGTGCTGGGATGTTCTTCCAGCTCAGGGCTTGAACACCAGTCTACAGGGCAGCACGTGCCCCCCTGAAGTTTGTAACAGATTTAAGTACACGCTGCAACCAAAGTAATACAGGGCTCCTAGGGAAAGTGCGACAGATTAAACCTACCTGCCTTTCCTGGTCATGTATGAGTGTTGTTTGGATTTATGTCAAATTCCTTAAAGGAGCTAAACATCCTTTTTTTCGTCTGTGTCCTGCTTTAAATGGCCTTTCCTTTAGAAATGGAGTCTCGCCCTCTTTTGCAGCCATCTCTGAAAAAGTTAATAGAGTGATATTATTATACTATTACTGTAGTATTACTATTACCAAGTATTACCATAGCTTGGGATTTCTGTCAAGTACGTTAGCACAAACAAGGATGGCGTAAGCCTTGGAATAAAACTGGAATGTTCTGCCTGATAGGAAACCTCCCAGATGAGCCTGGAATAGGATTCATAAATTGTACATGGATCTGGTGGTTGTCAGAAGTCCTTAGTTCTATTTACTGCCAGTGTGGCCAAGATGCAGTGGGAACTGCAAGTAGAGCATTTTTCCTGCTGGGGTGTGGGTTGTGTTCTCAAAATCCATCTGGCCATGGCTTGTTTCCTCATCACAACAAGTATTCAAGGTGCTTTTTGCATAAGTAGCCTTCTGAATGAAGAAAATAGGTGATTCTTGCCCAAAAAAGTACTGCAGGGCTTTATACACCTCTCCCACCGTGGCTGTGCTCAGTTTCTGTAGGCACTGAGCTGGCAGAGCTGGGGGTTAGTTTTAATCTGCTCCCTTTAACCTTCTCCCTCCTTAGGGAGCCTCTCTTTTGAAAAGTAAATCACAAGCGATGATCTGGGAGAGACTGATACCTATCTTCGATAGGTAAATTGCCTTTTTAGAAGAGTGATCCGTGCTCCTTGCCTCATTTTTCATATCTCACTTTAAAAAAAAAAAAAAAGGGGGGGGGGAAGAAAAAAATAATTTTCCAGGGGCTTTGACTTAAGCAAAAGCACTTTAGAGTCTTTTTCTAATGTCATTCTGAAGTTAAAAAACAATTTGACTTCAAGGGAGATACGGCCCAATTTTTTAAAAACTTAATAGGATTAGTCATGGGAACTATTTTTAGCAAAAGTTCAACTTTATCCATGTATTTTAATGTGGGAAAAGTGTGTCCTTTTCCCTCTGCTAATGTTTGATGTATTCCAGCCCTCCTGCGAGTGTGTTTGAGTATCTTAGGGGCTCTGGAGTGGAGGAGAACTTCCTCTCGGATTCTCTCTGTTTTCTTTCGTGAAAATGACATTCCTAAGCTGTTTCACTTTCTGACAGGAAATGGAGCCTTGCCAAAAATGATTAAAGTCCAAGAAAGCATAACAGTTCCAAAGCTGCAGCAGTTCTTTAGGAGTCCCGAGTTTGACATTGTGTCAAACAAATGTGAAATATTGTTTAATAAATTTGAATAATACAGGGAAAGGGAAAAATGGTTCTTGGCTTATAATGCTGGTGCTCTTTATTAAGTCTGTAAAGGACTGCCTAGCTCTAATAAATTGAAATATATACATAAATATACTTGTGCATGGATAACAGTTTAATATTGTAATATATAATGAACAGTGCACATGCACCCCCCACATGCAGACATTGATTTATACCTGTGTATGACCGTATATATATTGATACATGTGTGTAGACCCTCTCACGAGTTTGTATATATTTATACATGGAATTACCATTTGCAGGCAACTCCTGTGCCTGCTTCATATAAGAAATATCATAAGTTTTATTTATAAGGTGCGGCATGACATTATGACTTTATAAAAATATTAATCTAACGCTAGATAAAATACAATTTGTTAACAGTTTCTCAATGGTTTTTAATTCAATGTTAGTTTAAAGGCTGGATTGTGCAGTCTTTACTGGTGTCGAGTAACACCTTATCGTGTAATTCCAGCATTATTGGAAGGGCCGTGCCGAGGCTCACTAAAAGCAGTGAGAATTATATGGCACCCAATAGCCTGGCTCTGCCACCTCTTCACATTTAACAACTCCTTCTGCCAGAAGGGCTACCAGCCATGGAAAGTCTTGACAGTTTTCAATATTAGGTTATTAACACTACAGCTCTATCAAAATGAGCCAGACTTCTAAGAAGTTCCTGTGCTGTCAACCCCAAGCGTGAAAAAAGTCCCATCAGGCTCCTATAGTCCTAAGATTACTTCTCAGTACCCCCAAAAAAACAAAACCCCTCAGTGTTTGTAAGTTGGCTTCCCGTTTCTTTTGGATTTTGATCCTGTTGGTTTCACTGAAATCATATTTTCAAGTGGCTGTCTGACCACAAGGCCAGGAATTTCCTTTATTCTTTTTTTTCTTGATTTTAGTATGAAAACTGAATTACATCATCACCGGATTCCAGGAGCTTTAAATTTAAAAATGAAGCTAATGACTCAAGGCTCAATAAAATCAGGGTAGTTGGCAACTTCACCAGAGAACGAGAAAAGTTGCTTTGTTGGTACTTGCAAGAAAACTTCACTAGTTTCCCCTCCATCAGATACATTGCTTCTCCACCAAAATATATCAAATACTCAAGAACTTATAAAAGGATAAAAATGTCTCAAAGACAAAACATTCTTCAAGTGAGATGCGTTTCAAAGTAAAGCTATAGGAAAGGTTACTATTTTTCATTTCTTGTACGGGTCTGTAGTGTTACTTATTTAAAGGGAGTCATCTTTATCAGTTTTCTAATGGCGTTTGAGGTTTCACCTCGGTGAAGTTGAACTGGGACCGTTCGTGCCATCGTTCAACGGGGGGACAGCGATTCACGGCTACTTTTCAGACAAGCTAAATTGATCAGACAAGTCAGTCAATGTCATCGAGCACTATTTGTCACTTCATAAGCAGCTACAATCTGCCGTTCTATAAATGCAGAAGGACCGTCGAATAAATCACATCAACCAGTGGGAGTAGATAGTATCCCTTCATCCATAATTGGTGCGGTCCTCTCCTGTCACATTCGCTCCTTCCCCGCGATTCCGGCACGGATTGACACTGACAAAGAAAGAGCAGTTGCTGTCAAAGGCACGGGAGTCTGTCTGCTACTCCACTCTCCCTGCTAATAGATATCTATCATAATATTGCATTAACATCACAAAAAATCAGACTTATAACTCCGCTATCTGGGTATATTGATGACATATGTAGGGGTCTCTCTTAGGTTACGGGGAAAGCTGATTGATGCAAGAGGAAAGCTTCTGATTAAAACCACTTACCAAATCCATCAGTGGCAGGAATATTTACTGCTGCGTGTGCTGCTGATTTCATAAAAAATAAAAAAAAATTAAGGGAACACGATGATTTGTTGTAAACAGCCCTTCTGGAAATTTGTTAATTGTTATTCTCTGCTGGTGCAGGGATACTTTATGGAATTTATTCCTATTAAGTGATTGTATGGTTATATAATTACCAAAATAAGGAACTGGAACACTTTGAAAAAACATTAATGACCATTTAGCACACCTCCTCCCCCCCCCTCCTCCCCCCCCAAACTTCTATCTGGTACTGGGTTTGGCAAAAAAGTGTTTTCTAAACCAACAGATGAAATTAGCAGAGAATATTTATTGCAAAGGGTGTGCCAGGCTCCAAACTTTTTTTTCCTGAAGAAATGCTGGACAGTTTCTACCAGGAATATGCTGGATTAATCAGCGCGCTCGGCCCTGGCAAGAAATCACAGCGGAATACCCAAACTGCTGTGTAGTCCCGTGTAAATCTCTCTGACAACCTGGAGGCACAGATCATTTGTTCAGCGTTCAGTTCCAACAACATGCTCGTGGAGGAAAATACCTTGTTTGCTTACAAAAAGATTGCAGCGGGATATGTAATTGCTGAGAATGGAGCTTTGGGATCCTGGGTCTCCAGGATGAAGATCTGGATCCTTTCTCTTTATTTTTGGGGGAGAAAAAGTCTTAAGTCGATTTGCTCTTGTGTAAGCAATTGCCTGTTGTGTGGGAAAGTAGTGAAATGCTTTCTTTTTAAAGGTGCTCAGTATAAATGTCATGTTCCTGGCTGGAGTCTTTGCTGGGCCCAAAGGCAAAGTGTAATTTCAAATGATTCTTACAGTTTTTAGTCTGGGATGTCTCTTGATCCGTGTGCGCAGATGATGAGCAATTTTCCTTTCTCCATTGGCTTCTTTGTCTCCTGGTGCAGAAGAAGTTGTCCTGAAAGTGTGCCAGAAACCTAAGTGAAAGGTAAGCAGTAATGATTTTATCTATGAAAGACTTCATTCTGCTAATATTTATATAAATTCTGCTATAAATGTAGCCAGTGCTCAAAAGAAAACTCAAAGCAGTGGATCATAAAAGTATTCCCCACTAAATACAAGACTTTGGCTTGTTTTTAATAGAAACCTTAGGCCTAAAACCAGGATGTGAGACAAATCAACGTGCGATGGAGAACTGAACAGCATCCAGAGGAGGCAGCTTACATAGGAGCGCATTCATTGTCAACATCTGATACTGAAAAGGTCAATAGTTAATTAAATAATCCATCACCTTAGGATAGAGAGCAGTCCTCACTTCTGACAATCAATGACAGAAATATTAAAAGGTCAGAAAATGAGTTACTATATATTGTGTTTTCTTCCTGTGCATTATAAAGATGTGACTTCGGTTGAGCAGCATGGGCATGAAGATAGGTAGGGAGAAATATTAGTTGTTGCTCAAATATTTTCCTAAATGCTCTTTTACCAGGCTCCTCTATGCGTGGGCTTCTGAAATGATGGGCCTCAGAGATGCAGTAAACTTTTAGAATGCCAATTTAAGACTGTAGCACAGAGTTTATAACACCATTTGCTTAACGATAAGGGTGTTTTGGGGAGCATCTTTCTCCCCTGCTGCTTGAGGTTATACTGGAATAAACTGGGTGAGCGTTCTGACATTCTGGTTTTGTTTAGATCAGGGTAGAGTTATTTGAGGAGCCCAAGAGGCAGTTTTTCTCTGCCTCTTTTCCAGACTTGATGAGAATGGGTTTAATGGGGTAAATGAAGGCCACCCACTGCCCCTGTGCACGGGGTGCTGCTTGCGCTGTGCTGCCAGTGCATGGCATGCCCCTGGTCCCAGGTTTATCCTTACAAATAAATGCATTACTTAATATAAGGCCATGGTCTGGACACTGAGTGTGTATAACTAATCTAATTAAATATGATAATGGTGTTGCTATAAACATGCATTACTTAATATAAGGCCATGGTCTGGAAACTGAGTGTTTATAACTAATCTAATTAAATATAATAATGGTGTTTATAAATGTCTTTTGCTTTGCCCCTGTTATAGGCTCTTCTTTTGCAGAAATGTTGCCCCCCGTGGTCCTGGGGCTATTTCTGCAGTACGTTTATCCGACGATGAACGTTAGTGCCTCAGTGTGTGTTTTCTGTTTCTTTCTCAAGACAAGCTGAAATTTTCTCATTTTCTGAATGGGAATTGCGCTCTACATATGGGGAGGAACAACTACCTCATGTTTCTGTGCCCACTGCAGCTGCAGAGGGCTCCTTTGGGTGATGCCTTCCTCACCGTGCTCATCCTTTTCCATGTCTATGCTCATTGGCAGAGCTGGAGGGGAACCCCCCTACCTAAAGGAAGGGCTATGAACCTACCATAAGAAGGATCTGCTGCCCTCTTCTCATTACTATACAGTGTGGAACCAATGCATATTTATTAATATTCTCTCTGTTTCTAAATTTTCTAAATTTTCCTTCCCTGGTACGTAGCTTTACCCTGAGTGTGTGAAAGTCACCGTGCTGAATTCTGGCAAGTGTTATATGATTATTTTATCTCTCACTATAAAGCGTTTTGAAAGACTTTGTATGAGAGGCAATATAAAAATAAATTGAATTGAACTATGGCTTCACCTTCCCACTTTTTTAGTGCAGAAACCTTTAGAGCAAAGACTGCAATATAACGACAAAGGAGGAGATTAAGACTGTGTCATGAAAGAGGTGACACCGGATGACAGGTCCGACCCTGCGTGAGCAGTTTGGTGGGTTTGCAATCGGCTGTGTATTAATTAGATTTTAAGCATCTTCACAGCTGGGAAAAAAGCCTGTTTGTATTTTTCAGGGGAAGGTTATTTTAAGCCATGAGAAAGGTATTAGATATTATCTGCTGTGGTGTGTTTATATAAACAAAGGTCTACCTGATGGTTGTGCAAACATCTGTTCTGTTCTTACCCAACATTGCACGGGTCATTAAAATTTACCCTGTTGGCCTCTGAAAGGCCAGTTATGGAAGAACACAATCTTACTTACAGAATCCACAATTGCAATAATTTGTCTTTTAAAAGAAAATAATCTTAGCTTAGTGTAATGATTTTTTTTTTTTCCCCTGTAGAAATATGATTTTATGTTTTACAATGCAGGCTCAATAAATTACATTAATAAATGACTCCAGGTTCATGAGAAGTGCTGTATTTTGACAATATCAGCCAACCTTTCCATTTGTTTAAGCAGGAAAAGTGGGGAGCCAAAATAAAGCTGTTACAGAAGAAATCTCAAGAATGTTTATGAAACTCTGCTCTAGCTACATTTATTAGGAGTTGAAGCCTAGTCTTAATTTGTCATGCAGAATTCCAGGGGAGTGAGTAATTTCTAGAGCTTCTTTAAATGCCAGGACTTAATATTTTTCTGTAGCAATTTGTTTGTAAACATGGAGTAAACAGTATAGGTTGCAATGTGACGGAAAGGTATCTAGGATTTGTCATCTTCTGCTAACAGCTGTTGGGTTTATTTTATAGCATCTCATGGGGTTTTTCAGATAAACGCGCTGTTGATGGCAAGCGAAGGCACCCTGAGGATCTCTGATGGTGGGCGTGCACAAAGTTTAACTGCAATAAGCTGTTTGTCAGGGGTTTGATCTCCAGTGGATCAGCTCCCTTGGGTGGCCACAGTTCCCACTGCGTGTCACCTTCAGAGAAACCTGCACCAAACAGGAGGCAAACTCTGGGCAGGATGGTAATCTCCCTTTTGGCAAAGATGTTTCCGACGTCGTTTTTCTAATGTGAAGAGGAGAAGCACAGCTTCCTGAGGAGGATTTTTAAGAGAATGGAGTAAATGAATTTTACTTGCCAAATTTCCTAGTGTTGCAGGAACCCAGTATGTTTGTTCCCTCTCTCTCAGCTTTCTTTCTCATCTTGTGACATATTGTAGTTGTGGACTTTGGTCTTTTATTTAGTGGTCTAAGTCTCTGTTAGTGAGTGGTGAAGTAGGGATAGATCTGAAGATGAAAGTAGCTGGTACTGAGGAGCTCAAATCTACCATGTTTATGTTTTAGGGTTAGCCTTGGACTGAGACTGTGTTCCCGGGAGCTCAAATCTACCATGTTTATGTTTTAGAGTTAGCCTTGGACGGAGACTAATGTGCTCCCATGGATTGACTCCCTGTTACTGATTGGACTGCATTGGCTCTGACTTTCGTGTACACTTGAATTTTACTGCCGATCAAAGAGCCCCCAGTGCATAGTTTCTGACTCCCTGTTACTGATTGGACTGCATTGGGTCTGACCTTGGTGTACACTTGCATTTTACTGCTGATCAAAGAGCCCCCAGTGCGTTGTTTCAAAGAATCACAGAAATGACATGGGGTCGTAAGGGACCTCTGAAGGTCATCTAGTCCAACCCCCTGCCAAAGCAGGTCCACCCAGAGCAGGTTGCAGAGGAACCTGTCCAGGGGGAGATTGAATGTCTCCGGAGACGGAGACTCCACCACCTCTCTGGGCAGCCTCTTCCAGGGCTCTGCCACCCTCAAAGTAAAGAAGTTCTTCCTCATGTTTAGATGCAACTTCTTACGTTCAAGTTTATGCCCATTTCTTCCTGTCCTGTCCCTGGGCACCACTGAAGAAAGACTGGTTCTTGATGACTCTTTGTGTGGCTCCTCCCTGGGCACCACTGAAAAAAGACTGGTTCCTGATAGCTCTTTGCTGTGGCTCCTGATGAGGTAGGTAGAAGGGACTGGGAGGTATATTTTAGATGTTCACTCTGGGCTCAAGTGAAAATGCTCACACAAACACACACCTGAATGTTAGATGATGTTTTGTGACTCTTCCTTATGTAGCATGATGAGTCTGGTTCTGTGTACTCCTCAAAATTAGATGTTTCTAGCATGTTTGCTGAAGATCCCTTCCATGTCTCTGTACCCTCATTCACTCTTTATGCAATAAGGCAGGCGAACATCTTTAGAAGTGCCACCAGTGCTTTCTCACTGCATCACGAGGCTCAATGTTAGGACACTAGTAATCCCAGTAACCGAATTTAATTCATGGAGACTGTTTCAGGTATGTATTGCCTTGGGAGGGACAAGAGCCTGACTCAGCTAGGCCCGTGGGTTCTCCTATCCTTTCAGAGGTTTTT
The DNA here is from genome assembly GCF_001431845.1 of Calidris pugnax. Taxonomy (NCBI): domain Eukaryota; kingdom Metazoa; phylum Chordata; class Aves; order Charadriiformes; family Scolopacidae; genus Calidris; species Calidris pugnax. The sequence continues at coordinate 1,730,139 of NW_015090831.1, read as the reverse complement.
CATGTCTTTGAATAACGTGGCAGCCATTAGTAGTCTGAACCAGTACATCAGTTCTCATGGTCTCCTGCGCACCAGATCAATTACACCATGTCAGACAAACACAGCAAAATTCATCGTCTGAGGGGACAACCCACTCGTTTCTCATCGCATTCCCAACCCCTTCAGAACCTCTGCCAGCACATCTTAACTCCGATAACATTTTAAGATATGGCTTTAATGAAACGAGGGCCTTGCTTGCAAGGCCACATTGTCTGAAGTTCTCCCATCCCTCATTTAAATCCAACGTAATTAGTACAACTACAGACTTTGTCGTTATACATGCTGAAGTATAATGGCTGCTATTATAGCAGCTTGCAGGAGCAAAGATATATGATATTGAACGATATGTCAAGGAAAAATAAACATGTTTCATTTCTTCATTAGATAATGTTTATTTATAGCACAATATATATCTACCTCCACTGTACCATTAAAGTTTTGACTGCTTTTTAACTATAAAATTTGATATTGTTGTGGCAGCTGCACTACTCAAATGATTGCTATAGTACAGCTGTTATCAAAGAGTAAGATTTATAGCTACACTACATGGTGTAAAGATATGTGCATATTTACTTTGTGTTTTACTACTTGTGTCCTATATTTTAATGACACAAGGTGAGATGAAATAGTGAAATAATAAACTCTTTTGCTGCTGCAAAAGCAAATGGCACAATTTGTTGAAAGTTTGGTGTTTAATTTTCTATTGTGCTAACAATAAAAAATGTTCTTTTCTCCGATATTTTGCCTTACTTAAATATAGTTTACATGTTAGTAGTGATCTTAGTTTTTTTGTTCTGCTTTTACTTTTCAGAGAAGTGCTTTGGAACCAAAGTGAGCACCATATGCTTGCTGAGACATTTCAAGCTATGTTATATCCTAGGTAAGGATCAATATTTTAACTCTTGGTTAGATCATTAGACCACAATGAGAGGCAACTTCCCACACAGGTGCTTTTCTAGGAAAATTATTAGATGAGTGTGCGAAAAGGGCACCAATATCCACTTTTATGAGGCTGCTGTCCCAGCTGACTAGATTGCAACAGCTGCCTGAGCCCTGCACCAGGTATGAAAACCAGACTTAGAAGATCTCTCAGTAAGGGAGGGGATGAGAAAGTCTATCCAGCTCAATGGCCAGATCCTGACCACCAATTTACAGCCAGTGCCGAGCTTTCCTGCTCAAACTTTGAGCTGACACTCAGGGCTGGTCTCCGTAGGATGAAGGGTCAGTAGCTGTAGCACAAAGCATTTTTAGGGCAGTAACTTTGGTTGCAATTTCAATTTTGTCAATGACCGATGTCATTTTATATATCCTCTCTCGTTTTCCAATAATTAGTTCTTACTCAACAAGGACAGTCTAATCAAAAGGACCTGCAAGAAGAATTAGATTATTTTGTGAAAACTGAGGTATTTCAACCGAAATAACATGACAGAAGTGGAGGGCAAAGCATAGTCCTATGCGTAAGAGGAAAATATTTTAACTTAAGTGTCCTCTGAAAGTCCAAAACCTGAAGGAAACAAAAGGATTAATTAAATTATGGAGGAGTGATGAGTGATAGACTTTGCATTCTTAATTTCTATGAAATTGCTATGTGTCCGTGTTGAGTCCAATCATGTCCAGGGCAAATTCAATCATGTTACACTAGTTGTGAGCAGGGGAAGGGATATCAGTTGCCCCTTATAATAACCTGGTAAAATAGTATTCCTTGATGCTAGTCTGCTTTTAGTTGGGTCAGTCATGTATTGTGTTTCCTACCAAACTCTTGTGTGCATTAAATCTATTGCTTTTTTTTTGTTGTTGTTGTTGCACTTCTTGCTTTGTTTGAAACCATAAAACCACTGCAACTTGCTGACCTGCTTTCCTTAAAAAGTACTTCTGCCTGTGTCTTGAATTTCTCCTATGCCTCTCCATCATACTTTTTAAATATTTGAAGGAAATCAAGAAGGCGTTTGAGATACTTCCAGCTGAAAGAGGAGAGCTCTGGCTCTGCTGAGCTCCTGCTGAGCACTGGGCAACTCGATGTTAACAGGCTCTCGCCGAAGATGTAGTCTGCACATCATGGGACAGGAACGTAAGGACTCTGCCAGGTTTTAATGCATCGTACCGGCTATTTTGACTTGGTAAGCAAAGTAACTCATCATGCTATGGTACATTGTGTTTTGTTAGCTTGACGTACCATTTTCTGCCCCTGCGTACACACACACACTTTGAAAGCTCTGTAAAAATGTTGTGAAAAGAGGCTTTCTCATGAGGTCTCCTTTCCTTCCTAGATTTTCTCATGTCATAAATCCAAGAATAGCCTTTTGTCTTGATATTTTGGTATTTCTTTTTTTTTTTTTTTTTTTTTTCTGGCACAGAACAAAAGGCTATGACAAATTAAAGCAAAAAAAAAAGCAAACTTCATGTCTTGTAAAAAAATTTGGCTGGAGGTTTTGGTTGATGTTTGAGAAAAGCTCCAGTCTTCCTATTATTTTACCCAGTCATCCCTACCGTGAACTTATTCTGCCTGAGGGCGATGGCTTGTAGAGTTTACTTAAGCATTACTTCTTATCAAAACTTTGCCCAACAACTTGGTGATCACTGGAGTCCCTAAGCACAGACTGTACGGGGAACTTACAGGCTCACTTAATGTGCAAATTACTGCTAATTAGGCAAACAAGCAACCAGTAAAGCAGATCTGGCAAGTGAGTTGACGTGAGGTAAAGTAAATGTGATAATTAATAAACTGGAAATTTGGATGGGTCATGAGAATAGAAAATTCATTGGTTTAGCTATGCTTGACCAATAGCTGCTGTCTTTGTGCATTTTGGTTGAATCTGTAACAATTCACGTACTTTAGGCACCAAATAAAAAATGGTACTTCTGTGAAAAATACAGTGCCCAGACAGGGGAGACAGTATCTGTCCTACTAGTTTCACCAGGTTATTACATAGGTAGGTCTCTACCAGTGTAGCGACCAACTCCATAGGTGTGGAGACCAGTACTTTAGATGAATTTATCTTGAAAGAGCCAAGTGTTAGTTTTCAGTGCTTTCACTGGGTTTTTTTTAGTTTTTTTTCCCTCCGCCATCCACCCTGCCAGAAATTACTGAAGTTCAGATTTTGCAACTGCAGAGTAACCGCATCCTAATCCTGGGTTTTCCTGCTAATCAGAAACAATTTTTCTGTTGCCGGTTATATTACTTTAATTCATTTTGTCTTAACTCTTTAACTACATTGAACAGAAGATAGATGCCTAGAAATTTTCACCTCTGTTCATATGGGGAACTTTTCCACTGATGAGGCATTAAAAATAACTTAAATATTATAACGTTACAGAAATATTCTTTGAGCATATTAAGTGCATGACTATTCGAGGTTCAGGAAACAGAAATGAAAACCAGTAGCTCTGCTATAAAGACTTCTGCATGATCTGTTGAGTCCATTTTCCTTATTTAAAAAAAGGCAGAAAAAAAAAAAGAGCAGTAAAAAAAGATAGAAAATAAGTAGCAGAAAAACACACTGAAATAACACACCCACTAAAATAATGAAGCCATAAACACAAGGAAAATTTGTGTTAAGGCTACAAAAATACTTTACCTCAGTTCCCTTGGGGCTAGTCTTTACAAGACACATGGCCCTTTTCACTTTATGAGAAGAATCCAAGACGCTAAGCTGTATTTCCAAAGGCTGGGCAATACTTTAAGAAAATATTGTAAGACTGCTATGTCTGGCCTAACCCAGGACCCTGAGCCCACGTTCAAAAGAGCTTTATAAGCAAATGCTGGAGCATATGCTTGACTTAAAGTATATCTATCATCCAGCTGCTGATGCACACTGGTCCATTAGCTGATGTGTTATAGAGCCAATCCCTTAATGAGGGACCATCCCAGAGCAGTGATTTTAAAACCCAAACACTGAGTATCTCAACTGTGCGACTGTTTTTTGAGATAGTACAAAACCAGAACTCATAAAGAAATTACTTGTTTATCCTTTCTCGGGCACTGTGGTGTTGTTTCATGCTTGGCAAATATTTTACTGCGCTCTGACCAAGAACTCCATCTTTCCCTTTAAAATCTCTTTATGTTCTCCAAGGAATAAAAGAAGCCCACTTCTTTTCACCATGAACTGGTGAGGTGGTGCAGAAATATTTATAGAATTAACAGACATTCTGGTTTGCCTCCACTGTAGTGATACAGTCATAATGGCTGGACAAAGATAGCTCTGTCTTCATAATATTTATGCTATTGTTGTCTTCTAGGTCTTAGAAGTCCTTTCCAGTGTCAGACAAAATTAGTATTTCCTGTGACTGAAGTCAATGAAGCTATTTGTGTGAGCGAGTACCGCTGATTACGAATGGCAATTATATATTTTAGCGATTATGGCCATATTTTGACCATAAGTACTCCGACATCTCGGTGAGTGCCAGATTTTCAGCGGGGTTTAAAACTGCCTTTGATTTGAAATCTTGTGGCCAGGTTTTTTTTTTTTGTACTGAGACAAACACCCAAAACGCAGTCAGCGGGGTGAGCTGTGTGCCGAGAAGGGAAGGGGAGGCCTTGGGGAAATCCGGCTCTCCGCATTTGGCAGCCTCGCAAGCGGCTGCTGGCGTTATCCCTCTCCAGGCCTCCACCAGCAGTGCCAGGGGTAGCGGGGATCTGCAGGACACGAGAGCAGCACACGGGGTTTTTTTTAGCTTTTGGGATGGCTAAGTAACGACAGTGTACGTGGGTGGTATAAAGAGAAATTTTGAATCTTTTTTTTTAAGGGAGTTTCTCTTTCCTCGTGTGCCACATTAGACAGGGCTGTGGCGTTATTATCTGATAAAGCAAATCTCATCAGCTCTTTGAACAAAATGCTTCTGTGGCAGGCTTGTTGCAAATATATAATGCTAGGTTTGTGCTTAAAACCATGAAGAGGTGGCTGAACACAGCTGCAAAGGTGACACTACTGATTTCACAAGACCTCAGTCTCCCCCTCAATGTGACAATGTGCCCCAAAAACACCAAGTTCCTCCCGCAAGACCTCAGTCTCCCCCTCAATGTGACAAGGCAGTATCTCCTGCCCCAAAAATACCAAGTTCCTCCCAGTTCTCCCCCTCCGGGTCCTCCTTCCCCCTGAAAATGTTTCACTTTTTTATGATCTAACAGCAGGAATTAAACTTTTGGGCTAATTTTCACTACGGCAGTGATTCTCCTTATAGATTCAAGATGAAAGTTGCTTTGCCTTTTTAATCACCTTCTAATCACAATGCAGCAAAGCCATTACTACATTGAATTGAAATGATTTTCCTTCATGATGTTATGATCGCATAAGAGAGGAGAAAAGCTTTCAAATCGTGTCTGCGGACTTGCATTAGTGACAAAATTGAATACATACTATTATGAAAAAACATTTATAAGCTCTTAAATTTACTCTTACTGTATCTGATCTGGCATTTGTTTCCTATATGCTGGCGTCCATATGTGTGTGTTATAGATCAGTGTGCGTGTATTGTATGGAAGGAGGAAGAGGGCTGACCAACTAAATCCATCAGAAATGAATATGATACGATACCAGCCTACTCCAATGCTTTCCACAGTGGTCAGAAATGTTCTCCATCAGGCCCTCTAAGTCTGCTGTGTTTTTCCAGAGCTCCCTTCCCATCCTGAAAAAGGGGTGGAAGGGCTGGTTTGGGAAATATTTTTAGCTTTGCCTTCAAATTTCTGTAAACTTTATCTTTTTTGTGTGGTTTTGTTTTTTTTTTAATTTAATGAATATGATACGATACCAGCCTACTCCAATGCTTTCCACAGTGGTCAGAAATGTTCTCCATCAGGCCCTCTAAGTCTGCTGTGTTTTTCCAGAGCTCCCTTCCCATCCTGAAAAAGGGGTGGAAGGGCTGGTTTGGGAAATATTTTTAGCTTTGCCTTCAAATTTCTGTAAACTTTATCTTTTTTGTGTGGTTGTTTTTTTTTTTTTAATTTAATTTGTTGTTGTTGTTTATTTGGTTTGTTTTACTTCCATAGGTTAAGTAGGATGGGAGGAGGTCTGTCTCAGACATAGACACACGTACGGAAGGTCCGTTTTGCAGGCAGCAGGTAAGATGATCCATTGCTTGACACTGCAGAGGGTTATCCAGTATCGTGCAGGTCAAAGGGCCACGTGTCCGACTTGTAAAGTTTCCTGATCTCTTCTTTCACATTGGAGAGGGAGAGAGCTGCTGTTCACTGCCCCTTCTACACTGTTGGATTTCTACCAGAGATTTAAAAAATGCAGCAAAGCCCAATACAAATGCTAAATCCTGTCTCAGAGATGTCTTCTGCAAAAAAAATAAATCTGTTATAAATGAAAAGCCCTTCCCAACACGTAAGTATTTGCTGCCTTCACTGTCATTTAGCTCTGATATTTTTCTACCTGATATGACCACTCAAATTTAAGTGCAAATAAAATAAATCACATTTGTGTCAGTTGTTTGATCTGCTGCTCAGTGGTCTGCCGATTTCTTAATAAGCATCTGAAGATAATTTAAGTTCTTGATAATTTTCAGTAGTTGCTGGAAGTATGTGTCAGTTGTCAGTATCTCTTTCTTGGTTATGTGCAAATAGCACATTGCTGGTCATACAAAAACCCCTAAACATTTTTTAGGTGAGTCACAGATGGAATCCTAACTACTGCCTTAAACTAACATTTTTCAAAAAAGAAAATTATTTATTTTTCCACAAAAATAAAAATTTATGAATAAGCACATAATTTTCTAAATATCTCATGTGTTTTCTTATTCCAAATATATTGGTAGTCAGTGAGATGGGATTTAAAATAACTCTTTCCTGGTTTTTCTGGAATGTTTGCACATTCTCAGTCATGTAAGTTGGTACAGAATGTGTGAACTGGAATTTGGAGTAAGGATGGCTTAATACATCACAGGATACACCTTGACAGAGGTATTAATTCACTGCAGTTTTACTCCATCTGGAGCCCCTGTATTTTTATGACTTGAATAGTTGGTTGTAATGCCATACTGGGTATCATGTATAACATCAAACGGCTAAGTAAATATAAAGGTGTGTTGTATTTCTTCAGTTCACGTCAACAAAATCCTTTTCAACCTTGGATACCTCCCATTTAAAATCCTGAGCTCTTACTGCATTTTTGTTTGCAGCATTTCCATCCAAAAATAATATTTGTAAAAGGAAAACAGAATGACTAGGCTACCTTTTTTTTGTTTTGTTACAGTTTTAAATTATTTAACCCTTATGTGTCCTTGGAAAATAGACAAAAATCTACCAAATAAAGCTATGTTCTTGGGGTATCATCAGCTTGCTTTCCACCCTGTAAAAAAATTTACTGTTAACTTTTTCTTAAAATGGACTGCTTCCCAAAAGCACCATGAAATTTTCCCCTACTGAGAGAATGTCCCACAGCAGATTTGCTGAAGTCTTCAGAGATTTGTCCTGTGCCAGGATTGCATGCTCTGCTGAGCACGTCGACAGAGGGTTCTGTGGACAGGCTCAGGCAAGGCAGGTAAAAGCCAGGAGTGACATGGAAGCTGTATAGATGTTTTCATGGGGTACATGAACTTAGGCTAAGAGATCCTCCTGAGAAGGAGAGCTTGTTCTCTTGAGCTTAGCGGCATCCTATGTAGTTGCACAACTTCTGAGCAGTTTGCAATATGGGTAGCCTCAGCTTCTGTTCCCCTTAGAAAGGTTGCCTAAAGAAAGGAGTTTGGATGTGGAAGCTCTGGTGAGCTGAGGTTTGCTGGTCAGAGGTGCACATTTATGAGTGAGGTGTGGACAGGCCTGGATCACACTGGTGTTTTCTCTGTTCCCTTTGAAGGTGACCCTGTCATTCCCTGGACAGAGGAATGATCAGACAGCCCACCCCTAAAGAAGACAAAGGGAATGATTGTCCAACCTTTGCATGTACTGATGAGTGGTTACTTACCATTAGCTGGCAAAACATGTTAGGAGCTGGAAGAGATTTTTTCTGACAAAACAGTTTAAGATAGTGGTTGCAATTGAAACCAGCTGCTGCAGATATTAGCTTTTGCAGTAATGTAATTATAATAATCTTTACACTTTCTATAGTGTTGCTTCTACCAAGGCAAATGACTTTCACAAATTTATTTTTGTACAGCGTGTCTGAAAAGTGCCCATCTCTGAGGTGAACAGATGCTAATCGGTACATAATGTATTGTGTTGAATATTTTAACTGGGGGCTCAGAAATGTCTTAGGATCCACAGCATCCTTCAAGAACAGACAGGACCTCACCTTCTGATGTGTCATTCAAAAGATAGGTTGCGTATGACACATAGGTTGCTTTATACCACTATATAATTTGGTGTGCTTATGCAAAGAAGTGCATGTGGGATCCATGGCATATGGTATATTAAGAAAGAATAACACCAGATTTTTTTAAAAAAATATGTATTCATCCATTAAATGGTGTAAATTAAAGTAAGCTGTCAAAATGACAGCACAATAATGCCATCTTTGCAATATCACATACTGCAGCACAGTTAAATCATATCACTTTTGTGGAAGAATTACAGATGAGATCCAAGAAAAAATTGCTTTTGAAATGCAATTTTTTGTTAGTTAAGAATCATCATTGCTAGCCAGGATCCCCTACAAACACATAAAGCACAGAGTAACCATAATAAATAATGATAATTTATATCACAGCTAATTCTGGGGAAGTAGCATCGGGGGTTATACTTCAGATACACTTCATATTACTCAAACTGTAATTATTTTCATTAAAATATAAAATTGCTTACAGCCGATTTACTTGAAACACACAGCACTGCACATTTAACCATGTATACAACAGGGCCACAAGAGTTCAAAATAAGTAAAGTCAAGTGTTAAATAACAGCGCTTGACTCATACTTTTTAATTGCATATCTTTGTAGACACAATCAATGTACTTTTAATATTCCTTTTTAGTGAAACACTGGGCTAGCTTTTTCAATCATCATCACGTTGATTAAAAGTCAATGTCAAAATAAACTTGAGAAAATACTGTTAGGTGCTTGTAAATACAGGCTCTCTAATGGTTTGTGCGTGTCAAGAGGGCAAATTTTATTTCAGGAGGAGAAAAGGAAATCCTTCAAGTTTGTGAGAAGGCGAGCAGTGGAAGGCTGAAGAGTTTTGAATGTTCTCAAGCGTAATAATTTATAGCACCAGTGTCTCTCTAGTGCCTGTCTCTAACAATCTCAATGAGTTCTACAAACAGTAATTAATTACAGCCTCCAACACCTCTGTGAGGTAAATACAGGCAGCGTGAGGTGCTCTTCATCCACTCGTGGAGCAGAGCAGCCCTAGGAACCCCCGATTGGAAGCTCCTTGGACGATACCGGGGCTGCAGAAGAGCATCCCTTTTCCGCTATTAGTCTTGAAGAGGCCGTGAAAGTGCACAGGATCTGTGCCTAATAGTTATATATTGGGTTTGATTTATTGCTGGGTATCTGATTTTGCTGTTTATATGATCACTAGAGCAGTCGAGATACTAACCTGAGAGCAGTACATTAGTGAGTTGGACCTACTCTACCCCATGGGCAAACTGTGTGGCTGATGGTGGGGTTTTGTCTGTCTTCTTTAATTTTTTTTTTTTAAACAGGTGAATGAAATCCACTTACTGGAGCTGAACTTTTGCTAATTACCGCTTCTTTTGCGTTTAAAACCTTTACTCTTTCAAACAAACCCATGGAAACTCTGTGTCTCTGCCTCATTTCTAGTTGTGGTGACTTGGGACAAAAGCGTGGTAAGGCAGAACATAAAGCTTCACGGCTGTGTTGAAGAAGGTAAGATGAGCTTTATCAGTCATTGTCAGCTTTTTCATGTCGTGAAATCACTCTTTTCTGAAGCTTCAAGAAACTGCACTAGCTTAAATACTTGTGCAAGTCTGACCAGGATCCAAAGCCTTAACGCAGCCTATTTTAGGGTTCTTGCTCTAAGCAGAACAGAGACATCTTAAACACATCTATCTTTATCAAATCCAGAGTCAGATACTGAGTAACCAAACATAGCCTAAAGGCTGTTTTCCTGCAGGATCATCCCTTCTTCACTGCAAAAGATGGGTTTGGCTGCAGGAATGAATGAAAGCCGAGGACCTAGGAAGGTCCTCACCTGTTTGCTGCAGAAGTTATGTGACAACGATGGATGGTGCAGACATATCCAGAGAAAGAAAGGGTGGGTTTTCAGTTGTGCAAATGGCCTCTGAAGTCAGTGTGAGTATACAGAACTTGATTCTATAAATATTTTCAATATTTTCACTAGAAAACAGTTCTAAAAATCTCCCATGGCACATCTCTTGATGGCAGGTCTTTCTCCATTCTTGCAGATACCATCAAGACCCTGGAAATCTTCTGTGACATAGATGGATTTTTTTGTGTCTATAACAACATTCTCTGTTCAGAAGGGCCAAAGAGCCCAGGCAGGTTGGCTGAAAACTCATCTGTTGAAGGCATTTTTCCACATGGCTTCTCCAGCAGCTGTTTCCCATGGCAATTCCAGGTGAGTTTTGTGTTCCTTTTGAACCCTAGGCTGTTTCATACGTGTTGTGGTGCTTTTGGTGTCTTTGACATATTGCATCTGTAATTTGCATTTAGTCTAAGACAACTCTGCCATTTCTAAGGCAGGAGCAAATCCTCTATATACTGTAATACCACAGTCTTTTTTGCTTTATTTCTCCTTAAGCGGAACAGTCCAAGTTATTTCTATAATGCCAATACTGGAGGAACTGGTTGTCTCGGTCTTTGTTGCGTATCCTCACAAACTGGTGAGCACTAGTAGTGTTGTATTTAGGAAATTAAGACACAGAGATTAGGGCTAAATCTCAGGGCTTAGTTTTCACAACACTAAACTTTTTGACGTCTAACTGATGTCAGCAGACAAAGCTGTTTTGCTCAGGTTTCCCATGCCTGTTGTGCAACATTGCACGGAGTGGGGAATGACATTCAGCAGTCTTCTTAGGAAATGAAGAGAAAAAATGGTCTTTAAGCAAGTACGACCATGAAAAAAAAAGTCTTCTGCCTTATGAATAAGGCATTTCTATGGAAGTGAAAAAGGTGTATACAAATTTAGCAGTCTTTAAGCAAGTACGACCATGAAAAAAAAGTCTTCTGCCTTATGAAAAGGCATTTCTATGGAAGTGAAAAAGGTGAATTTAACTGTGAAAGAAGGGATTTGGACTCTAGCATTAAGGCAGGGCAGTTGGTTGCCATCACTGTTTCATGACTCTATAACAGTAAGCTTGAGCTGAAAACGTCTCCTGTGCCATGTTCCAGAAGGGAGAGCCTGAGCTGAGTGCCGTGGTGCTGATGGGGCCATGCCCATCACTGATGGTTCTGCCCCAGTAAAAAACAGATTTGTGGAGACTTCAAGCATCTCTGGGTATAGACAACAGCTTTCCAAGTCATCTCAGTGAGGCCTAAATACAAACTATAAGTCTCTAAATATCTTCATAGTCTTTACTGAATTTCCAAAGCTTAAGGTCTCCTGACAGAAGAAAGCACTTGCACCTCCCGTGCCATGGACATCTTCTGAGCTCTATGCACTTAATTGGCAAGCAGATCCAAAATTTAAGATAAATATCCTTTCTTTTTTTGCTATTTCTACCATTTCCCCCCTTGGTTTATATTCTATGTAGCTAGCAGTGGCCTTGCTAAAGACATCATAATCCTTCAGTGTGCACTGATATATTCAATAAATGAATTTTGGATCCTGTGATGGATTGGGACCATCCCTTTTTAGGCATGAAAGGACATTTAATCCTGTCACTTATATGTAAACAAACAGTGCATTACTTTAACCCTTCCACCATTTGTTATGTTTAGAACCTGCCCAATGAGATACTAAAATAGACAAAAATAGGTAAACAAGTTGAATTATTTAAGCTCATATGAGATACCAGCAATCTCCACAGGAATGTAACTTTCTGAGTTCAAGTTGACATTTAAATTGCATTTTGTGCTGGAAAGAAAAGTCAGTGGGAGAAGAGGAATATCAAATGAAATAGTGGCACATGTGGTGAGTCACATTTGCTATTATTTTGTAAGTATTATAAAAATATATCAGATTTTATTGGAATTGACAGAAAATTATTAAAAATTTGAGATAAAGTTTTCCTTTGGTAAACTGTACCTTACAGATGGCACATCAGAGAAAATTCTCTTCTTGTTAAGAAATCAAAACAGTTCAGGGAACACGGCAGCATCAATATAATAATAGTTGACAGGTACAGGGGCTGTGAACAAACACCCATATCACGGTATCTGAGATACCATATTTTCCCCACTAAAATTAAACTAGGAGATATCTTTGACAATGCTGTGCTAATTACATGCCAGCGTTTGCTTCAGTTTGGCTTAATACTGCTTTATTTTCCTCGCTAGCAAGTATTTTTTTTGAGTTTACCAGGGATGGTTGGTCAGAAAACTCTTTCCACCTCTTTCCAGATCCACCCCAAGCAGAGCTTCAGTAACTGGAGCTGGACACAGGTGGGAAAGGCGAGTGATATGCAGCCCTGTAGTCACCCTGCTGCTCGATCTTGATTTTCATTGTATTTAATCCCAAATTATGTTCTGTGCCTAATATGACAATGGCCAGGAAGGATTTAGCTTTTTTTTTATGCTAACTGCATGAATTCGAGACAAAAGGATTTTTATGATGATGATTTGGTATTTCAGTGTGAAACCAAAGTGACAGTAAAATTGACAAGCTTCTAACATAAAATACTGTCAAAAAAGTAGTTATAAGACTATAGTTACATTTGTCAAAACCCCCTGATTAAGTTGCTGTTTAAAGCAATAACAGCTACAATTTATATTGCAATATATTGCATTTTTATGCACAATAGAGAATTAGACAAAGTATCATGTGAGTGACACTTCAAGTAAGGTAATTAATTCTAGAATAAATTTATATCTGTGTTATTAGACTATGTCAAAGTTAATGCATTGGTTTTTTTGCCCATAAGGCTTAAATTATACATGTCTATTCTCCTGCTGACTCTGTCTCCTCACCTCCTAGAGGTGTGTTTGTGAGGAATAGTTCTATAGCTTTAGTTTGAGCCAAAAAAACTTAGAAAAATACAAAAACTGTATATATTTTTTTTTAATTTAACTGTTTCATTTGGTGAAGGATTCTGTTTCTAGATGGGTTCAGACACTCGGGCTGTTTCTCTCCAATGTGCTTAGAGCAATGCTAGAACTTCTATATCTTTCTGAGTAAAACTTTCATTCCAACACTAAAAGAAGGGCTTTTCTACCTCTTTTTCTCTGTCTTCTTCCATGTCATTACTGGCAAAAAACCTCCATTTGTGCTGTGCAGCAGAGATAATTACATTCTGATAGTGTGAATGAATTGGATTGTGTAGAAATGTTAGCTCTCTGGCAGTCAAGAACAGGCTGAAGCACATGGGTGGCGATGGGACTGAAAGCTGTGTTGCAGACATACGAGTGCATGAGCAGCATCTATAGACTAATTCTTCTTAAACTCCTTAAATCAGATCCTGCGACGCACAGGAAGCCTTGCAGTTGCTCTCTACTTGTGAATGTGAGGGGGAAGCCAAATTAACATAGATAAAAGTAAACCTAAAGATACGTATCTGTGCTGGTATGCAGCATTACGGGGTCAGTGAAAACGTTCAAAGCCTTGGGCTTAGATTCAGCACATTCAGGAGGTAAAACATCGAAATTGAGGAGCAACTGAGAGTTGAGAAACAGTGCAGTAGGAAGAAAACAGGAATAATGAATAAAACCCGAATCTTTTCAAGATTACAACTCCCAGTGAGGAGGAGTGTCATGAGAACATGGGAAAAAAAGGCCTGCAAATCCTTATTTTTGGTGATGTTAATCACTTCTGTGTTATCTCCCAGAGCTGTCTCCTTCCCGGATGCTCCTGTAAGTGTTCACTCGTGCTTTTGTGCCTCAAAGAGGGCCCCAGAGCCCCCAGTGGTGTTGGACCCTTGCCTTCCACGGCAGCAGCTTTCTGCTCTGAGCAGAACAAATGGCTGGGGCATCAGCAGCTCTTCCCAGCCAGTTCCTCTCGAACATCATCTTTCAGCCTTCGAAAACAAAACTTCATGGATAAAAGAAACCACCAAACATAAAGTTCCCTGAATGGCCCAAATAGAAATATTGTCTTTACCTGTGGCATTTTTTTCAGTGAGAGTTTCTCCATTATTGTGAAAATGATACCAGAGAAATCAGAAGGATGGATTTTTTCACTAATTGAGCAAATATCAGTGATCAGGGGGAAAGAATGTGCCAGATCCATAGTATGATCAAGGCAACATGATTCCTTCCATTGACTTAAGTGAATTTTGGATCAAACCTTTGGAAGTACAGGCTGAAAAGCAGCACAATGTAGAGGAGAAATGTCAACTTTGATTGCTGCTGGAAACATAAGAAAGCAGTGCTGCTGATGATCCAGAGACCAAGGCAGGAGCTGAGAAGATTAGCATGGAGATGACAAGCTACTCTGGCTCGGGGAGCCTGGCTGAGGCTTCTCCTCGTGCCATTCCCCATATCCTGATCTTCTCCATTACACTGCCTCTACAGAAACTGCATATTTATAAAAGAAAAAGAGGATTATCATGGTCTTCTGCAGCAAATAGAAGTGAAACTTTAAAAAAAAAAGGGGTTTTGGGGGGAAACAACAAAAAGTAACCCAAAACACTCCTCTTGTGGCTACCTAGTGTGTCCATGCTCCAGAGCAGGGCTGGTGTAGATCAGAGATGGACCAAATCCAGAAAGGTTTGTTAAAGCCCGGATAAAATGGGATAAGGATCTGACTCACTGCTTCCTCTGGTTTTTGAAAAAAAAAATAACAAAACAACAAAAAACCTAAGCTATATGGCTGGGGCTTTGCAAATCCAGTCCAACCCCTTCTTCCCACCCGCGTGTCATGTCGGCTGCGCCACGCGATCCAAAGCGAGCTGTTTTGATGACTCACAGGAGACGGTTGACCACCATTCTCAACTGTCTTCCTTCTTACACATTTGGTACAAAGAGGGGAAAAAAAAAAAAATTAAAAAAAATAAAATCCATACTCCAGTTTTATGAAGACACAAGCACATACACAGTAATGCTTGATCTGAAGCCAGCTAATGGAGAGGATATGTTGAAACCACCAGGCATATTGTTATGAGGAGAACAATAGATATTGGCAACATTGTTTGATCCATGTGCCAAGGGTAAAATTAAAGCCGTATGTTCACCCCGTCAGACACAGATTGTGGATGGATGTTTACGTAAACAAAGGGTCTGTTAAAACTGTGTTATCATTTTCTTCCTTCGGCTCTCAAACTTCTAGGCCAGGTACACCAATAAACTGTTTTCTAGAAGAGCCAGGAAGAACCACATCAACAGCAATAGTTACATGAAACCTTGGTTGATTACCATGTGTATATATAATAATGTCTTTTCTTCCCTTAACCTCTTAGAATAGCAGCAATCAGAGCCAACCCCTTTATTCTTGCAGGGGAAAAAAATCCTCTATAAAGTGTCTACAGATTTTTCAAGAGAGCCTGGGGACTGAATGAGAAATAAGCTGTAGGAAAAGTTTGCCTATTTTTCTACCTGTGTTACCCAACATCCCTACCTCTCCACCGCTGCTTGTGGCGTCGTTAAAGCAATTGGTAGAAAATGAAGCTGGAGAATTTCCCAGAGTGTACAGCTGCCCTTTTAACTTACACCTCACCAACCCACCCTAAGTCAAGTAACCGACATGTGGTGTGCGCTCCTCGGGGAGCTGCAGAAGCACAAATACAGCTGTGCAGATCTGGCACACAGGGTTTTTGATTTCATGTTTGCTTGCTGGCCAGATAGCAGCTAGGTTTCAGGGAAGAATCACCCGTTACTGTATTAGAGAAAAAAAATAAGAGAGGAAAAAAAAATATATCTTTCATTATTTTATTATATTTGCATCCTCCAGTACCTGAACCTTCCAATAGGAATATACTACAAGTTGCTTGTTCTTTACCAAGCTGTGTACACGGACCTCTTTTGGGGTTCATTATTGCTGGACTTTACGGAATTTTAGAAAAATTTGGCGGTAGTTCTGAGTGCATTGAAAAGCTTTCACTTTTTTTTGGTTTGATGGACAGGTTGCCTACCCATAGAATTATCAAAATTTCTCAATTTAAGAATTACTAGGGCAACTCTGATGTATTTGCTGTTTTCTTTATTTTTTTTTTTTTTTCAGGAGTGGCTGCTGTATTTAATAATGTTCCGGTGTGGCCATGCTGGTTCAGAGCATCAGTCTGGAGCCGTAGACATCTCATGCTCCATCAACGCAAAAAATTCCCCATTGATGGAAACCAGAATAAGAGATTTATAAATGACTGCATCTTCAGTTTCATTGTGAAAAGTGCCAAAGTCAAAGAGACTTTATTAAAAAACTTGCAGCAACAAATTTTCTCACTTTCTCAGTAATATCAGCAGATGCTCTGCTTTAGAAAGTGCATACAGTAATTTTCAGAGTTATCTCTGTATTGCTCATTGGCACTGATGCTTTTGGCAGAGATTACTTGCAAGAGAGAGTCTGCTAGATCTTATAGGTCCTACCAAGAGGAGAACTTTGAAAACGGGCAATCACAGGTACTGAAAAGATACATCATCTTCATTTTTCTCTGGCAGTTAGCAGGAGAACTGATCACTAAACTGGTCTAATTCAGCTCTTCTCAATCACTTGCAGAGATGAGAAAGTTGTTGGAGAGATATCACTGGAGGCTCTGGGATTTTCTTCTGAAGTCATTCTGAATTAGCTGCTAATGGGGAGCTTTCTTTGATAGCTCTTTTATAATTAAATGCAGCTGGATGGAAATCAACCACAAAGGGAACTCAAGTTTGTTTATCATTACTTGTGACTTTGTTAGCAGATGTTTTCTGAGTACCATGGTAGCTTGTTTAATTTGTCTCCGTGTAATGTGAAGCAGGTAAACTTTGATTAATAAACTGACAAGTACATTCCTTAATTTATTTTAGAAGTTTCCATCTATGTCTGTTATAGCACATATGCCAAATCCCAAAAGAAAGAAAGAAAAAAACCTGTTTGTATTTGATTTTTTTTACTGTTATTTTTAAGTCTAAGGCCAGATGAAAACGTGCTTGTTGGTAACACAGTCTTCACCTTGTAATGGACACAACCACTTGCAAACTTTTGCCATGTGTGAAACCTGCACACGTTGCATTCCCACCAGGCTATTCTGTGTTAATTTATGAACAAGCAGTCACCTGGGTTTACAGGTTATTTTTTTTAAATGTTAATTAACAATTGGAAATAGCCTTTATTTTTGGGCTTAGTATTTGTTCACTCTCGCTAACTGGTTATGTCCACAGTAACACAGGTGTAACCAGGATGAAATTTTATATTTGATATCACCAGTGAATTTTAGTTATCTTAGAAGTTAAGTGTAAAAGCACAAATACAAATGATTGGCCTTGAAGGTTTAGATGGTTTTTTTCCTGAGTGAGACTTCTAAGTGTGAAAATCCTGGCCGTAGTCCTTATGCTGTGTAGATTGAGTGTTCGGTGTGTTAGCTGAATTATCTGAAAATCCTGTAGTGTTCCAAACAACATTTTAAATTAAATAGATGGTCCACTTCCTGCAAAGAGTTTCAGATTAACAACTTGGGGATAGTTACTAAAATTACATAGGAAATACATATGCAGCAGTTGGTTCCCATACATAAAATGAACAGCTTCTTTCTTCCCTTCTGTGTTGAGTCTTTTCCTTCCTTCTCTCTCTCACTTATTTATCTGCTTCTGATCTGTGAGAAAATTATTCCTGCCTCTGTCTAGTCCGATCTCCTCTATTGCAGAGCTGACCCTACCTCAATTTGTAGTATTCATTCCCTGCTTTTTTTTAATCTACTTTTTCTAGCAGCCAGGAGTTGGACATCTGCTGTACATCATGATGTGAAGTGCGGAGCACCAGGTGTTTGTAGCTGTCCCACCATTAAGTGAAGGGTGACCTTCTCATCCTGCCCGTGACAAGGCTACTTCTTCAGGCTCCGTGCACCTGATTTGGTCACTAACCATTGCTGGCTGGGTTTATAGAAATAAAGGGTTTAGAAATACACGACTGAGAGGAAAACCCAACATTGGCTTCACAGATACAGGGATGCCAGGGTATTGGGCGCAGCTGGGACAACCTCATGTTCAGGTGAGATAAAATTGTGTTACCTCAGCCCCACTATCCATTTGCACGGTCATCTCTGCTGGATATTTCTGGTCTTTGGAGGAAAGTCACAGCTTTTGGTGTCCCTCTTATTCTTGGTACTTGAACTACAGGTTCACAGTTCGTCATATAAACAGCTCATTGGTTGTTCCTTATTCTGTAGGTTATTAATTTTCTTTTTAATAATTACTTGGTACATTTTTTAAAAAAATTGACTTAATGAATAAGAGATGGAGTTGACAATGAGTCTTGCCTTTTAGTGCAAGCATATTGAAATGAACCTTTCACAACTGAAAATCCCTGTTGCCTCACCTGCCAACAAAACCACATTTTCTTATGAAACTCTTTGTGCTTCTGAAGACTGTTGAGGCTTTTTGATAGCAAAGTGAAATATAAGGTTGCAACACATTACCAACATCAGGTCTAATTGAGTGGACGTTGTCTTCCTTGGTAGCTGTTTGGTGCAGCCAGCTGTGAACCGGCACTAGCCAGGGACCTCTTGCCAATAATTAGTGCCTGAAAGTCAGCAACTAGTTGCCGTGTGACTCCACGTACTTAGGGACTTGGATCCGAGGGACCATGGCTCTGAGAGGGGATGGAAACCTGATGGCTGGGACAATGGTACATGCTGCTGTCTCACTGTAGTAATCGGATCTGTGGGGCCGAGCTCATATTTTAACTACAAGGAAAAGTAGCATATACTGGAAGGTGGTGTGTGGAAAAAAGAAAAACATTCCTGAGTCATCCTTTTTCAGAGCAGAACGAGGCACGAGATAGTAAATACTAGATTTTTTTTATTCTGCCTTTATATTTCCGTGCCGGGGTAGCAGAGTAAGCTCTCCTTACAAAACCCAGAGTTAAGGGATTATCAGAACCATAAGGTTTTCTGTATATTCATGATACAAGAAGGATATACTATACTATAGGATATACTATTTGATCAGCAGCTTCCTGCATATGGAAATCCTAGGTCACCTTGCTGTTCCTTGATGTTTAAAGCCTGCTATTTGGTTTCTGTAAGGAAAAAGTGTGTTTTGCTACAGATTTAAGGACAAAGACAGTGGAACTGAGCAGTGCTGTGATATGCCAAGAAGTTGAGCGCCGAGCCCACGCGGGTCACCTGGGAGGGTCACCACAAGCTGGTCAGGTGGTGACTGCCGAGATAGTTTTGTTTGCAGCGTTTTCACACATATTTATTCAATAAGGTTTTTGTTTTACTGAAACTGAGAAACACTATACAGCATTATACTGATTTTGAAGTGACTGTGCCAAGGGAACTTCAGTAAAGGATTTGAAGGCAATTGAATCTGAAAAGTAAAGCTTTGCGATTGCTTAGTTATTTTTGAAGCAATGCTTACATTTAAGATTTATGTACAAAACCAGACTATATCAATAGTAGTGAAGTGGTTTCAGGCCAAGCTTTTTTCAAAGAAACTTATGAACAGAAGGTCATTTCTGAGTTCTTTCTTCTCTTGCAAAGAGACAAACACAAATCCCACCTCGCTGTGTTTGTATAATATATAATACATTATTATGCTGCTGCATTTAGTAAGTGCTTGTACTTCCACAAAAATATCTAGAGCTTTATTCTTGATTATAGCACGCTGCCAACTGCAAGTAAAAGCAATTGTTATCCTCAGAGTTTCAGTGACCTATTAGGGAGATATAAATTTTGACAAGATTTTTTTTTCCTCTCTGTAAACTTCTGAAGCCTCATCTTACAGCCTCTAAACCCCATCTTAAAAATACATAATACAGAGACTTTGTTGAATCCTCTGATGATGCTACAATATTGAATCATCTTTATATAATTATGCTGGTGAATATAAAGTATCATTGTTTTCAGTATCTTTCATGAAAGCTGTTTTGACCTTCAGATTAAAGGATCCATATGGATTTCCAAATGAAAAAGTTGGAGCTCCTGTTCAAAACTAGAGCTCCAGTTCAGCATACAGACATCAGATGCGCTTCCACTTGAAAAAACACAATTGTACCAGCGTATATCCCATCTGAATTTTTCTCCTGGGTAAACCGTATAAATGAGTACCTCGTGCATAATGAGGAGTGGAGGTTAGCTGCTTCCAGTGAATTCCTTTTCAAAGTGCAAGAAAGATGCAGAGCAGCAAGGAGGAGAAATCCATTGGTATTTGAGTTCTGTAGGATGAAGAGGTTTGCTGCTGGGGGAAGATCAAGAGGAGGCAGTAGGAATATTTTGGGCACTTCTGAAGGAGAGATGGAGACCATCTGGTAGAGAGGATGCTTAAAGGAAGAATGCCAGGACAGAGATAAAAGTAAAGGGAAAGGAAATAGTGACTGAGTAACATCAAAGAGCGAGGCTGACTATAGAGCAGAAATGAAGAAGTAGCAGTGACCCAACATAGGCAAATCATAATACAAATGGTGGCACTGGGCGATGGATCCATATGACTCTGTGAAAGCTCAGGGGAAAAGCTCAGTCTTTTAATTTCAGGAAAGTCTCCAGGAAAGTGGTGTTGACATCTTTGGAAGGCTTATAATTTAAAACTGATGCAGTAAGCAGGGTTCCTGCTGTTTCAGAAATACTGTCCTGGAGTCTAATCCAGATACTGTCACTATAGCAGAATTTTAAATGGAGAGACTCCAAGAAGAATGTTTCTTCCCTCATCAGCATCAGCATCTTTTCATTTGAATGATTTTAAGGGTATTAGAAGTTTCCGTTGAATTGCCTCCTAAGGCTCATGTCCTGAAGCAACGGTTGGTGTGTGGTCCTTCTCTGTGTTGAGCTGGAGCTGATCTCGTGTGAAAAAGGGAGATGCTGGTTTTGCTTTGCTGCAGCTGAAAGAGAATAGCTATTGGCCAGTCCCCCTTCTCTTGCCAAAGCCTGGAAAACGTTTCTGTCACTGGAATTCCACTGAGAGTGGAACTATGGCAATCTCGATGGTTTCTGTGGATAAAGCAACACTGAGTAAAACCTCTGATAATCCCCTGTGCCTTGGTTCTCCTTAGCATTGCTTGTGACAGCACTAAGGCAGAGAGTTGGGGTAGGTGACAAGTGTAAAGACCAACTGTGCTTGTGTCTCTCTCCACCCTCCTTCTTCCCATCTGCCTTTAGGAGGAGACTTTCTGCATCCTAGAGGAACTGTACTCTTGGGAGTAAATACCTTTATGGATTCAATATCAAGGCCAGACTTTCTGCATCCTAGAGGAACTGTACTCCTGGGAGTAAATACCTTTATGGATTCAACATCAAGGCCTGAAATAATCTCTTGCTTGTTTTTTTTTCTTTCCTTTTCTCCCCTTTTTTTTTTTTTTTTTTTTTTTTTACAAAACAGGTGTGTTGCTTTTTACTGAAGTCAGTCCAAGGAAAGAAAAAGAAGAAAGTCTTTCCAGAGGGTGATTAATCCCATCTTTAAACAAGTGTGTAAGACAGGTAGGAAAAGTCTCTCTCTGAAAATGCCAATCTGTCACCACTATCTATAGAAGGAGCCTTCACGAGTAGCTTAGAGTAGGTGTTTGACTTTTACACGGTTAAATTTAGATGAAATGATTGCCACTTTTTAAGTCAGTCAAAGTGTTTGTTTATCAATGATTAACCATAATAGATTGAAAAGTTGCGAGAGGTAACAAAAGTTGAACTATAATGCCATTGATAGAGATATCACATAATAAGAAATAGCAGTAACGACAATTGCAGATGGTTAACATTTACATTCCCCCATTGTTTTTATTTTACTGTTAAATCTTCCCAGATTTTAGGTCTCGTTTGATCTGAAGAAAGAAAAATTTGCCTCTGCTTTGGTGTAAGCAAAAACTGCTGAAATATTTGTAGGATAAAGAAGCGATTTGTCCTGGAAATGTCAATTCTTATATGTAGGGTCATTAATCCATAAAACAAATTTGCAAACATTTATAAGTTTCCTTTAGTGTTGTTGGTGTTTTACTTGATGTGCTTCTGACTGTTCTCTAAATGAAGATTGCCCTCAGAAGATCCTGCAAGGCACGCACTGGCAGTGTGCAGGACTTGCTTTTGTGTGTGTCTTGATCCAATGTATACAGTCAGTTATACTGAAATAAACATGCTTGTCATTTAAGAGAATTAATCATATTTCAGGCTGTTACCCAAGGGTTTCATTGTGTACGATGCTTTCACCAGTCATAACCATACTGCAAAAGTAAATAGATAAAATCACTTTTCCTATACAAAAATTAATTCTTCACTATAGCCTGGTTTGCAGAGTAGATAAAGCTTGCAGAAAAAGGGTAGATGCTCAGAAGTTTCAGAATATTAGGACACTAAGAATTTTAAACAAAGTTGGAAAAAAGCATATGGTATATATGGACGGGAAATCCTGTGGTAGTTTTGATTTTACACAGGAAAAAAAGTAGTTGCTTAGGTTCATAAATCTGTTGTATGCGGTATTCAAATAGAGATTTTTCATGATCTTAGCTTTCTTCTTTCTTTAAAACGTTGCTTTCAAGTACAGATGGGTCCATACCGCAAGTTTGGGATCCAGATTTGGATTTGGACCTGACATTCATCAGTGTAGGCATATTTGAACCAAGCATCTGAGGTCAGGCTCTGGTGGAATTAACAGCCTACTGCAAAAGTCTGGATTGAGTCAATCTTCCCTGTATTTCAAGGCATAGGTGTGGAAAATATACAGATTTGGTTTGACCTGATCTCTAAGGTATTTACTTTTTAAAATGAAAGACTTTTAATGAAGCGGGAGGCTATTATTGTTGTTGTGGCTGAAGGATGAAATCATGTATGAGGATCCAATGCACTAAGTGCTGCTGGGGATTATAACAAGAGACAGGAGCTGCCTAAAATGTTTTCCTATCTAAATACTTGTCCAAGGTCAATAAGAGTACCCATGACAAAGTATTTGAATCCCTGGTTTATAATCAAGTACTTCCACCACAATACCATTGTCTAATACTTGACCCGTTCCCAGAATAGTATATAATACATTAATAAAATTATATACCTAGATGCAGAGAAAGACTTTGACTGAAAATGCTCTGAGTACTTCTATAGGCTATGAATCCCTCATATTTCTGAGATTAATGGCTTCTAATCCGTTTTTAAATGTTCCATGTGGATAGTGAAGGCGTAACTATCAAAACACTGTAAAATCATAATGTCTGTGTAGCTATAAATTACTGTTTTCAAAATGAGCTGGAGGTCTCCAACTTATTCCTAAGTGCAAAATCTTAGATAGCATTAAACTGCTCAAAAAATGACTAGAAGCAAGTTTTCTGACTTTTGCCAAATGGAAGACAGTTGTGGGTCTGTCCACTCACTCCATGGCAAGGCCCATGTTGACCACAGTGAAACTCTTCCTAAACAGTACAGATTGAATAGATCAAAAATGTCTCAGATCAGAGATCAGACTGAGGCTTTTTGCATATTTCTCTGATACGTCTCTCCTATTTTTCATTTGTCAAATTTTGAAGTACTTTGTACGAGATAGTTGAATTCACCATCAAAGTCTGATGGTAAAGTACTGGTTGCATGACAGACAGTTTAAGAAAAAATGCTGAAGAAGGCATTGGTTTAGAGTATTTTCTTGGGCCAAATATGTACTGGGCATTTCAGAACACAGGTAAAAGAGAACTGCCAATGCACTGTTAACTTGAGCTAAATATAAATACAACAGTTACTTTTGAGGAAGAAAAAGATGCATGATTTAAAAGATCATTAGGATAGTCTTTTGTGGGGCACAGAAAAAACCTTTACAGATGTTATTGGCTCTTTGGGGTTATCCTAAAATAAAAATTTGGAGAAGTGCCTCATTTGAATTTATACTCCCTTTGTGGTCCATCAAAAAGGATTCATCTCCTATTCAAATGACTAGTCAATATGTTAGTCAGATCAAATACCACTAATAAGATGCTAAAAATGCTTCTGAGGAACAGGGGGATTTCTTTAACAAGCCATAAAGTGCTTTTTAATCCATTTCTGACTTGTTAAGTTCTTTGTGTTTCTCACAACTGTTCCATCATGACGCACTTTCAATCCTTTGTGCAGAAGGAAGAAATCAAGGTGTAAATCAAGGGCAATGCATAGATATTGCCATTCCTCTTCAACTGTTCCCAAAGCCACTGTGTTCCTTGTTGTATTTTCCTATCTCACATCTATTTAAGACACTGGTGCTGGTGGGTGTTTTTGGCTTGATAAAGCTTTATTTAATGAGATTGCCAAATCATAGAGTGCAAGTTTTGTTAAGGATCCAAAACAATATAAAAGAAAGAAACCTTGTTGCCTCACTACAACAGAGGTAGGAGACTTTGAAGAGAAGAGGTGTTCCTGGTAGCCTTAGACAAGGAAAACCTGGATTCTTGGCTGCTTTGCAAACAGTGTTATCCCCTTTGGTTTGAAGCTGCTTGAGTTATCTATCTGAGAAAAGTGGCCTAATATTGCAGATTTGCAGCAGACACAGCCTCAGCTGCATGGGACCCAAGGATGTAGGAGTTCTCCAGATATATTTTTATAACAGTGGAAAGAAATGTTGAATAGATGAAGGTATTATGAAGAGGCTTGATGAGAGGGTGGCTTTTTGCATATCTTCCCGGTCACATCAGCAGAGCAAAATCGTTCTGTAGTTTAGCTCTGAGTTTAAAGAATGTTCCTTAACATTTGCCTGATACTTGGGATGCATTTCCCATCCTGGTAATGTCAGTGGGAAAACCCCTCAGCCCATTTTTCTTCAGTTGAAGTTTCATATCCTTCATTTTATTTATTTTATTTTTTTTTAAATTAAACATATCTAAATTTTGGGATCTAAGCTACAGTTAGAAACTAAATCTCTAAATTAAACATATCTAAATTTTGGGATCTAAACTACAGTTAGAAACTAAATCTCTAACTAAAAAAAAACAAAACAAAAAAAAGGGAAAAGTGTTTCTGATTAGGATTGTTTTCCTTCCTGACTTTGCTCATTTCTGAAGAGATCAGAATAAATCAAACCTTTCATAATCCACTACCCAGTCTTTGGAGATAACCCTGAAAATGGCATATTAAATTCCCCTTATGGCTTCCTGTACTTGCTGAAAGCACAGTGCATCTGACCATCCCTGTAATTTCTGATGGATTGAATTTGTAGCCGATGTTGTAATGTATTGCGTACAAGTTTATCTCTAAATTTGTTGTCGTATATGGGGCACCATCCTATAACTTATACTTTATTGAATACAAGTAAATGAGTTCATTCATGAAAATAAGTTTTGCGGGATTAAGCCTGTGAATACCAACCATTTGGGACTGAGAAAATAAATAGTAACGTTTAATAAATATACAGTGCACTAAGACTACATTTATTAGTCTTTTGACATTTTTATCTGGCTCCTATAAAAGAAGTGTTTGGAGCTGGGACAACAACTAGTGCAGGTAAATTTCCTACACTGTGAAAGGATCTGGTATTTAGTTTATGGGAAGCAGGCCTGAGCAGATGTGAAAAGTTCAAATAAAGGAAGGCCAGATTAAACGCACTTTTGTGGCTGGAAAATCAAAACAGATGTTATTATTCAACCACAAAAAAATCTATGTACACTTAAGTAGCATTAGGTGTCTGATGAGTTACTTTTTTTTTTTTAAGTGAAAATAACAAAACGATTATAAAATTATATAGGCTGATAAAATGCTTTAAAATGTTACCAATGGACTGAAATGTTTGGTCTTCTAGCTAATGGAAAGGGGTATAGAAATATGAGTATTTTTGAAGAGAGACTCAAGAAAGGAAGAAAGAGGCACTGGAGGAGGAACTAAAGGGATTGATGCATATCAGAGAAATAATGATTTAAGTTGGATGTATTTTACAACTGCCCGTAATCTTTTCTGGAGACCTGCCCACATGAGAAGGTTGATCTTGGCAGAGGATGACAGGTGCTGGAGGTCCTTAGGAGCCCTCGAGAGCAAGCAAATGTTTGCAGGGTGTGAACGCTGGCAAATAATGTTACAAATTATTTCTAATTAAGAGAAAATGCAACGTGTGTTCAGAAATGTGTGTATTAAAGAAAATACCTAAAATAAATGAAATAGCACAGGATACCTTTGTAAAAGCCAGCTTGTGTAGACAATGAAAGGAATTTTTTTTTTAAATAAATGAAATAGCACAGGATACCTTTGTAAAAGCCAGCCTGTGTAGACAATAGAAGGAATTTTTTATTTTTTAAAAGATGACATGGTTTGTAGGGACTTATATGTTAGCATGGCATGTTTCTGCTCCTGATACAGAGCTTTTCTGCTCCTTCTTGCTGGGACTAAGTGTTGAATATTTTGGGTTGAGTTTTTAGGGTTGGGCAGGCCTTCTTAAATATGTTGATAAAACAGGGAGCTGCTGGCCATGGCTTCCCTGTTCAGAGGAAACTAGACTCTAAGACACCGATGTCTCAAGAATGGGGAAAGCTGCAGTCCATTTTTGTTGCAATTGTTTGAGTCGCTGCATGAATACTGAGGGTTTGCATGTTTGGGAGGAAGTTGTGTAACAACAGAAATTTCTCCTGTCTGCAGTGTCATTCGGTAATTGATCATTGCTCGCTGGCTCCCTGGTTTTCAGCATCACCAGGTCTGATGTCCATTGACCTCCGAGCTTACCTCTTGGCCACCCTTTCAAATCTGCTGCTTTTCCAAAGATGAAATTGCTCTGCACTGCTGAAGTGTCTGAACTCCCCAGGTATGGGCGGTATGTGAGAGACAGTGAACTGAGATTTCTGAGAGACACGAGGTCTCACATTAAGATTACAGGAGTTACCCCTTAATTTTAATCTAAAGATTGTTGCAGCTAATTTGGGTTCTACCCTGGTCCTAAAGCCCTGTGGTTAGGAGCAATCAATGGTAACTGCTCTCAGTAGCTAGGTAATTCTAGGAAAATAAAAAGAGTTGTGGCTCCTCAGTCACAAAAGTCTCTACTTTTCCCTTACTTATTTTAAAATGCAGTGATGGCAGAAGCACACCTTTTGGAAAGGTGACTACTTAGCCATGTTTCGTACATTTGTTAACCAGTTGTTCTTGGGAAGAGTTCAAAGTTGGAAAACCCCACTGAAGACATGATTAAATGGTAACTCTAAAGGTGAAATCCTGGTTGGCTTTCAGGCAATGTCAGGACTCCTAAAATCCAAACCCAAAAGGTTTTTAAAGGTCTGAAATTCTCATTAAAGTCTGTGTTTCAGTGACCTAAATCCAGTTGAAATACAGAGTAATTAAGACTTCTAAGGCACTTGGGGTTTATTTCTAAGAATCGCTTAGATGACCTGTAGGCAACTCTCCGCATTTTCAAGGGACTATGTAATTTTAAAATTACAAATGCTGGCCATTTCTATCAGGGACCTTAGCAAGCCTCTGTGAAAATACATATTCCTTAAGAAAAAAAGTAATCTTTTATGGCTTTTAGACACAGATAATATTATTACCTCTTCTCACTCGAAAAGTTCCTTCCCATTCTCAAGCAGGCTGTTATTTGGATATTGCTGTGAAGGTGGGAAAAACATGACATGGGAATAGTAGAAGGGACTCTTTGTCTTTGCCTTCTTTCTTAATGTGGATGCTAAGTATCTTAGTGATGCAAAAGGGTCAGAGAGAGCACAATGTGTAAATAATTTAATAGGGAAAAGAATTGTAAGATAGCAATTCACCAGAGTAAGGACAATAGAGTACAAAATGCCATAAAAGATAATAGGCTTATATGAATTGGCATGTGTTAGTGATTATGCAATCATTCATTTCCCACAGATTTCTTTTTATAGGAAACTTCGGAAAATCCCTAAAGAACTGACCGAGTCATTTAACCACAACAGGTTTCTTTTCAACATGGCTAGAAGTGGGCGATAAATATTTTCACATATTTATGCACTGATGGCTTGTTTTCATCTGCTGGAAGCGGTGGCGCAGAAGAAGGCAGGGGACAGTGGCTCAGTCCCATGTTGAGTGGGTCCTCCTCCCACCACCCTCCCCACGGGACCAGGCGGCAGAGATCCAGTTGGGAAGGGACTGGTGTGATCAGGAGCTTCGAGGTTTGGTCCATGCCCGATGCAAGAGACACTGGGGAGGCTGAGGAGAGGGATTTCTGCTCCAGAGAGAGCTTCCAGCTCTGGGCTGGATGCAAATCCCTCTGGCTTGCAGCAAGCAGCTGAGCTCTCCTCGATCACTGGAGAAAGTCATCATTTGCTTCCTTGCTGTCATAGACTGTTTAAATAATTGTGTTTCTGACAAGAGTTCTAAGTTTCTTACAGATTTTTTTTTATTATTTTTTAACAGGTTATTTCTCTTGCAGTCTTCAAGACAGTTGCTCACAGCCTCGAAATGTCCCTCCTGCTTCAAGATGTGCTGTCAGAGGACTGGTCCCTTGCCAGGCTGCCTCACTCCAGGAAGGCCCTGACCGAAAGGAGGTTGTAGCAAGGTGGGGTTTGGTCTCTTTTCCCAAGCAACAAACAATAGGACAAGAGGAAATGGTCTCAAGTTGCACCAGGGGAGGTTTAGGATGGATATTTGGAAAAAATTCCTCACTGAAAGGGTTTTCAAGCCTTGGAACAGGCTGCCCAGGGAAGTGGTTGAGTCACCATCCCTGGAGGTATTTAGAATATATGTAGATGTGGTGTTGAGGGATGTGGGTTAGTGGCAACTTAGCAGTGTTGGGTTAACAGTTGTACTTGATGATCTTAATGTCTCTTCCAACCATAACTATTTTATGATTCTATGACCCCAGTATCCTCATGTGCATATCACCCATCTTGGACTCTCCTTCTGCTAAAACATCTCCAACCCATGCATCTTCCAGGGAGGTGTGGAAGCTGTTCCCTGTTCTCAGTTCCTTCTCCGCTCCCCTTCCTGAGACTGGTCTACTGATCTTGGCAGGAATGGGGGAACAAGTTCATTGCACTTTCTCTTTGCATATGCTTACCTATGGCTTCACAGCATATCAGGGTTGTCCAATTAATCTTTTAATGGGAATCAATGCCCAGGAGCTGGCAGCATGTCTTGCTTTTTACGGCTTAGTGAGCAAATATGCTCAAGCCATGGTGGTGGTGACCTCCTTCAAGGAGAAGATGGGCAGGTTTATGGTGTTTCTTGGAGCTTGACCATACCTGTGGCACCAAAATACAGCATCCTGGCTCAGAATAGGTAAAATGGATTGAAACCCATTAAAATGGGTGCCTGTCTCATAAAAACCTTCAAGCATAAATTTACCGATATAGAATCATAGAATAAAATCACAGATATCATTCAGATGATCTTAATTCGGTGCAAAGTGTTATTCTTGCTCCTATATAAGTAGCAGTATGAAAAGAGAACAGGTGAAAGACACTGAACTTCAAAACAGTTGAAAAGACTGAAAAATAAAACCAGTTAGAGGATCTGGATCTCCCTCATGGTTCAGTAAATCCAGAATTCTATGTCTGAGTGATGTCATAAACCAAAGCCATCTATCAGGTTATAGATATCTCTGAGTATCAAATAGTTTATTATAAAGAAAAAAAAAAAAAAAAAAAAAAAAAAA
>NW_015090831.1:1630459-1700412 GCF_001431845.1 Calidris pugnax | reverse complement strand
GGGTTTAATATTTTTCCTAGAACTTTTTTTTTTTTTTTTTTTTTTTTTTTTTTTTTTTTTTTAAAAATTTTTTAAAAAAAAAAAAAAAAAAAAAAAAAAAAAAAAGAAAGCTGCCCATTAAGGTCCTACCAGTGATTAAAAGTGGTCATTAAGAGCATTTGCAAATGTTTAGCTTAGCCTAAGTTAGACGGCTGCAATTTCAATTAGGCCGTGATCTTTTTTTCCTTTTAACTACATTATTAAGCCAGCTATGAATAATAATATTTTCATTTTTAAAATATGTTGAGTCCCTTCTCAGTTTCAGTCCTCTCCTGTCATATTTCGAACTGCAGTGTACATACTACAATAGAAGAAAGCAGAAGGGTGAAGGGATATAATACAAAGTCTAATCAGTCCCTTCTCAAAACAGCAATAGTCTTGCCAAATCTTTCCCCAACACCAAAAACATCAAAACATCAAAAAAAATCCCCATTAAAAGAGCAGAAAATCCATCTTGCTATCTTCTGCAGCAGGGAGATGCTTACTTGATGGCTGCTGGTCATCAGCAATTGTTCAGAGTGAGGAGCTTTGCACAATTTTCTTTTGCCGGCAGTATCTGAGCTGAATCGTGGTTGTGTAAAGTATGTTTAGAAAAAGCAGTCAGCTCCAGTTGGCTCAGGGCTGAGCTTCTAAAAGGGGAAACATCTTGATATTCATATAATAAATTTGAAAAAGTTGTCATCGGTGAAACTCATGCATGATGGTTCTCCCCTTGCTTTGATTAAAAGCAGCTAGTGATTTCAGGTGCTTTGGAGTTGGTCACTGAGACATGGTGCTACTTTTTTTTCCTATTTTATTTTTGCTGCCACACCTTGCTTTCACTTTAATCTTTCCATGTTTTGTGGCTGTGTTTCCAGTTTCCCATTAAGGAGGGTATTGACTCAGTAGGAGCCCCACAGCTTTGGGGTGTTCAATAATTTCACGGAGCTAAGAACTTTCACTGTGGTCCTCAGCATTTACTCTCATTATTTTCTAACTTCAGCCTTTCATAACATGTCAATCATTTCACTTGGCACATGCCAACACATCTCAAAGATACAGTTCATTCTACCAGGAAGGTTGATAATTCAAACTCTTATTTTAGCTCAGGTTTAGAACGCCCTTGGCAGGTAGCATCAGTCAGCTCTGGGTACAGATTTGTTAGACTGGGGGTAAATTCTAGGCAAAACTGGCCGTTCTCTTTGCTGCTGATGGTATTTATGCCCAACTAAACTGCAGTGAGGGTTCAACATATCTGAATACAGATGACTCTTCTGTAGGCTGTGTCTGGTTTGAGTAAGGTGGCCCATGCAGGAGGAGATGCTTCTCATAACCTGGTGGAAACATGGTTTTTCCTCCTTCCATTCACCACTGCACAGCAATTTCTGTGTGCGGTTTCACCTGCCAGGGTGCAAAGTTTTAAAGTCTTTTGTAAATATTTCTGAAATATTTTTGCAGTTAGAAGATACAAACACAACGTAAACTCCAAATTTTCCATCTTTATTATAAAACAGGGCATGAACAGCCGTTGGAGTCACTCTTGCAGCAGTACATTGACTGAGCCAATGAATGTCTGTGATTTTAAAGTAGCGTTAATCTAAAGCAATGAGTTCTGAATAATGTTTATTAACTATATTTTAATGACTTGTCAGTTTTCTAAAACACATGCTGAAGTATTTTAGAAATCACTTAGTAAATGTAGTTTTAATTCTTTTCCCATATTCATGGGCTGCTACTTACTTTAAAAAAAGAGAGATTAGAAGGTTCAGATTTAGAGCAGCAAATTGCTGTGCTAATCTGCAGGTATTTCTCTTCTTGATATGGCCACTAATGTCTAATCTTAGCAACGCAGGCCCAATCATTGTGCTTTTTCATTAGAGCTGCAATGAACTCTGTGCCAGGGACTTGAACTCCGGTGAGCAAGCTGCTCAGCATGAGCTTTCATATGAAAATGTACTGTGTGTATTAAAGAAAAAGCCTAAAAAGAACACGACAAGTTCATGCAAAGCCTGGAGAGTTCACAATACCAGCTCTGGTAGGAACAGGGTGTCTTTGAACCTCTGGGAAGCTTGGTGGTCAGGGCTGGCCATCAACAAGAAGTCTGTGTCATGAAAAATTTTCAAGCCTTTTAATTTGTTCCCATTTCTCAGGAGAAAGAAAATAAAACCTGGCAAATTACATTTTGCATACAAGATGAAGAAAGGCTACAGAGAACATCTTCACTGATGGATGTTGTCTTCAATGCAGGCAGGTCAGAGCTGGGACTGGAACGTGGACCTCCCTCCAGTCCTAGACGTGCGACCATCAGGCCTCGGGTGAGTCTGGATTGTCTGCTTCTCTCTTCCCTCCTGCTATGCAAAAGCCTCATCCCAGACTTAAAAAAAAAATAGATCCTGCCAGTGACATTTTTGGAAACAGATACCTCTTTGTGTAACATTCAATTCTGTTATAATTTTTTTGATAAATGGGGTTTTGCTGAACTTTTTTGGTTGCTGGAGGCTGTAATGGTCATGACTGGTCTGAGACCTCAGTGTGATGATGTGCCCTTATGTGACTTCCTGTCCCTCTTCTCGAAGCATGTAACAGTGATTTTGGTACAGAGCTCAGTAATAAGAAAAAGCCATTGATGTTTCTTTCCTTATGAGATGTGGTTTGCCCTTGAGCAGAAGGCTGTTATTTTGAAATCCAACTTTTCTGCTTCCATCTTGCTGAGAGCTGATCCATCTCCCTTTGGAACAACCCCTTCTCTACCTTTGTCTCCTAATTTTATTTTGTAATCTTCCACCTTACTCTTTTTTTTTTTTTTAATCTTCTGTCTTACTCGTCTTACTCATTTATCCACTGGTTTTGATCCTTACCAAGTAACTTACTAATCAATTCTTTTTGTCCCAGATAAGGTGATTGAACTTATGCTTTGAAATCAGTGGTTGAGCATGGACTTTAGAGACAGTTAAGCTAATGAGGACCAAAATGGTGAATACAAAACATAAGCAGCCTTGGTTTAATATTGTGAACCTAATAAGCCTAATCCTTTCCTTCCTGGTTTTCTGCTAGGACCTACAGCCCACTGTGTAAAGCATTTAGGGTGTGGGGGCATTGAGAGAAATCACCATCACTTTCCAGAGCAGACTTCAAAGGAAAGCTCACTTTTCCCATTGCTTTTTTATCTTCCTTCTATTCCTAGTGCTTACTTTTTTTTTTTTTTTCTTTTTTGCCTTCACGTTGCCGTTCCAATTTTTGCCCACTTTTAATTCCTCTGTTAACTTTAATTAGGCTCATGAGTTTGATCACCAGGTGAGTTTTCCTCAAGCTTCCACAAGCAATGCTTTCCATCAGCAGCAGGCTTGCAAGGGAATTTTGTTAAGCTGCAGATAGGAGACAGGAGCCTAATGTTATCAGAGTGCTTCATTGCTGAGTGTTTTTTATATCTGGTGAATTTGCCAGGAAGCATCATATATTTAATTATTTTTAGGCAGGTAGGCTCAGAAGCCCCTAATTAGTGGGGTAACAGAGAGCAAATGAGAGATGAGGGATGTGGTGTTAGCCAGGGGAATGATTCATGCCTCTGAAGTTGACCTAATGTTTGTGTGTCTCCGGGAAGTAGTTCTGCATCTTCCAACTGTCTTTTCTGAGGAAAATTCAGTGTAGGAAAAAAAAAAAAAATAAAGAAAAAAAATATCCCTGGATTCACTTCTGGAGAATCTCAGCACATGTGAAGCTCAATGCTAGGAAGGAAGATTGGCAAACACCTTATGGACATTCTATGCATGGTTTTCCTGGGCAGGTTCTTACAGCATAAGCTTTTCCTGTATCAAATGCTAAGCAGCATAAAATACGAGCCATCGGGGTGAATTGCATTCTTTGTAGCCTTCGTTTTGTGATCATTTGCATACTCAGAATCTGCCTTGGGTTTTCTTGTTTTTGTTCTTCTTCTTTTAAAAGAACGTTTACCTGAAGAAGGGCTTAGTTCTGAGAGCACAAAGTAAGCATTTTCTCTGCAGTTGACTTTAATCCTACCAAAAGAATTAACACTTAGAGCAGAAAACCTTCTTTGGGTCCTACAGGGCATTAGAACATCTCAGGTACTGGCTGCTGGTTTAATAAAAGGATAGGATTTCCATTTACTTCAGGCAGGCTTAATGTATTGTTCTTGTAGTGAGACAGTCAGAATGAGTCAGGAGCCAAAGAATACACTTTATAGACACAAATAATCGTAAATTCAGAATGTCACCTTTAGGCAGAGGCATTTTTATTATTGTTAGTGGAGCTGCTGAGTAGGTTTGATGTTTTATTCTCTTGAGTACTAAATGTTCCAGAGTACCACAGCCCTATCTTTATCAGGCTCACAAGGAGGGAGCACAGCCAAACTTGCTTCCTATACTTCTCTATGATTGATAGCAGATGGCATGCTTTAAAATAAACCTATCCATTAGCAGTCCTCCGTGTTTTTACTCAAGGCATTTACAACTGTCTCAACCAGCAAACACATTCGCTCCACAAGCTAGTTTCAGTCTGCAACAGCTGTACAGGTGCAAATCTTTCATTAACTCTTAAACCGTGGCAAAATAAACGTTGCACTGTATTTTATTTTTAGTGGAGAGATTGCTCTTCAGAGGAAGAGTGAATTCTCTTCTGCCTTTGCATGTGGCAGAGGTTTGTGTTAATAAACTGATGTTAAGATAGGGCTTTTTTTTTTGTTTGTGGGATTTTTTTTTTTTAATTTTCTAATAAGAAAATTAAATTTAGATAAGAATTAAATTTTTAGGATGTTCATATTGCCATGAGATAAACATGGCTGCTTGTAGATGTAGACTCTGAATGGTCAAATAGCAAACCTGGGGGTTGTAACTCAGGGCTGGGGTTCGTGGGGGCCAGAAGCCCCTTTCTTTCCCTGTCCCTGTAGC
Organism: Calidris pugnax; assembly: GCF_001431845.1. Lineage (NCBI taxonomy): Eukaryota > Metazoa > Chordata > Aves > Charadriiformes > Scolopacidae > Calidris > Calidris pugnax. The sequence goes on along the minus strand of NW_015090831.1, from coordinate 1,695,490 downwards.
ATCACCCATCGTGGCAGCACTCGCCATAACCTGGTAGCAGAGAAACTGCACATGTCCCCCCACCCCTGCCTCACACTGGGGCTATTTTTCTCCCTGGTTTATTGAGAGATGCAGAGAGACATACATTCACATGCCCACACACATATACATCTCCAACCTGATTCTGAGCTCATTGCTGGCAGGATATTCTATAAATAAATTGCTAAAGTCTGTCCCTATATTCCATTTATTTTGCCTAGATTTCTATGCAATCTACCCGACCGTCCTTCCAATACAATGTACTCCCTAGCACCTCCCCAAACATTAGTACCCTAGCAGCTAGAGCTTAAAATATTAGTAGCAAATCTTTAATATTAGCATTTAGCATTAATATTGGACAAGATCTTAAAATATTAGAGCCAGATAAAACAGTATTAACAGGGGTATAGGAGTCATTAAGCAGAATAACCGTCACTGACTAAACGGATGCTGAAACTTTAACATGCAAACCAGCGTAGATGATAGGAACTTCACAGAGACAAGAGGATCCTTTCATTTAAAAGGAGGTTGGAGAGACGAAGGTTAGGGATTTGAAAGCTGGTAAATAAAACAACACAGCGGGAAAAGTTATATAGAATGTGCCATCTCGTTAGTGGCGATCATGTCCTATGGTATTTTTCTTAAGCTGAAAAGATAAAACAAGAAGACAGGCAATATTCTGTCGCAAATAAATGGAAATTGGGGCAGTATTTTTATTTTTTTTTTTATTTTTTTGTGTGTAGAAATCCAAAGTAGCAGGAGAAAAATACAAATGTGCTCTCAGTGCTGTAAGGCTGTGTAGGGTAATGGGGGTGCTGAAAATGATTGAGCATGAGGGACTGTAGCTTACATACCCTTTTTTATGACAGAAAGGGTGAAGTGGAAGGAACTTGAGCTTGATGCCATGGAGGGGGGAGCTATGGCCAGCCTGGGGAGCCCTCCTGCAAAGGGGCAGCCCCGGAGAAGGATGTGGTGACAGCAGGGATGGGCCCATGGTATGGCTCGTGTCAGCTCTGCCCCGTAAGCACCTGGAGGATTTGGTGCTAAATGAAACGAGGAGGGGAGGGGGAAAAAAAACAAGGCCAGCTGTAGACATAAGAAGTTTAAGAGCATCAGTACTTGCTTCTAGCTAATCTCTCTTGATGACTCCTGTAAGCAGGCGAGGCTGGTCGTTCCCGTTAATTATTCAAAGCCCCGCACCAGTTTCATAGCTGAGTGGTGTAAGAGGATGTGCTGTGTCCCCATTTCTCAGCCCGGCTGGGAGAAAGGCATGAGACAGGGTGTCCCCTGCCATCACTGAGTGTCACCCTGGTTTTCAGGTGGAAAAGGAGAGCCTGGGAGAGGTTGTAGCTGATGCCAGTCCTGGGCCAGCCTGACACCATGAAACCTCACCTGTTTTGGAAGGGTCTGATGAGCTTGAATGCAAGGAATGGCTTCAGCATATTAAAGCAATGAGTGTGCTGACTTGTTTTGAGGGATCAGGAGTGCATTTTTGCATGTAGGTTAATAATCTAAAAGATCATTCTAAAAGAATCAGACAATAATTCAGGTTGGAAGGGACCTTAAAGATCATCAAGTTCCAACTCTGCGAAAGATATGGGGTTACATCCATTAGTGCTTCATCACAGGAAGAACCAGAGGGAGAGGGACCCACCCCAAGGTCCACATTATCTCCACTATATCCTCAGGTTGCCCAGACACCACAGCTTCAAGAAAAGGTATAGTTTCCTTATATACTGTTGACATTAAGACAAAAGGAATGGCAGTAGAGTCATGTAGGATTTAGACATGTATTCTTGCTGTTGTTTGCTGTCCCAAAGCAGTTTAGTACACTGCAAAGATGTAAATACTATCAGAAGAAATAGGAAAATAATCACAGAAAAAAAACCTACTCCAATAGGGTCTCTTGGATCTGTTCCAGAGACAACCCTTGATATAGCTTTGGTATTTGGAATAGGTGTTTATCTATGCCCAGCCTATGTATCTATCATATTATATCCTCTTTCAGTTTCATTATAGCAAATAGCATACATTTCATCATAGCTTTTGGAATCGTTGATGGATTTATTTTTTTTTTTTGGTGTGAGATTGGCTTTTTGTTTTGTGTCCAGGACTGCTCACACCCACACAGACAAGTCCTTTAGCTTGAAGGAGGGAGTCTAAAACACTTGTTAACAATCTCTGCTCTGTCTGTTGCTTTTGGGCCGCCAACTTTCAGTGGGAGAATGCACCCAGGCTATTCCTGATGTGATTAGGAGCTCCCCGAAGAAGAAAAAATAGCTTTACATAAAATAACCTTGACAATATGGAAAATCTGATGTGTTTGCTTGCCATTGACCTCAGTGTGGTTATTTCCAGGAGTAAAGGTGGACAGGTATCTAAATATTTATCGACATTGGCACACATGTTCCTGCTGTAAAGGCAGGGAAACATTTTCTTATTTAAATGAGAGTCACATTCACTCTGAAAGTTAAGCATGTTCGTAAGCACTGTATGAGCTGAGGGCCAAAGAACACAGTTTATTATGATACCACAGGTTACTGCAAATTATGTAGGGCCTTTAGAGTAATAGTTTCATTTAGTAAAGAAAAAAGAAAAACTCTTTCATCGCCCCTCCAAACCCTTTATTTATTAATGACCTAGAAAGATGTGACGTTATGACCAAGAAACAAACAAATTTTGCCTGGCCACCATCCAGCACACTCGGAACTGGTGTTGCTCTGTAATAGCCCCTTTTTCTGAACTAAGCAGTAAGTCCCAGTCCATCCCTGAGCCGGTGAGTGTTGGAGGGCAGCCAAGGGGAATGGGGAAGGGGCTCCACTTAATCCCCAGTAGATTTGGCCTTTCTGTGAATAAGATGGATTTCTGATGCTGGTCTCCATGCCATTCATAGCAGTGTTGCCAGTAGTAAATTTGTGCTTGCACTGAAGAACACCCCATGCCCCCTGCTTCCCTGCCAAAACTAAACTCAACTAAAATAAATCATATTTTAGGAAGCTAATTACACAGCCAAATAACAGAAAGGTATTGAAAAACTGTTGTATGCCTAAGATTAAATGAATTTATGTTGGCAGTAAGGAACACATATACTAAAAATAAATATAGTAACATGGCAAAAGAGTAAGCAATGGAATTTAAACAAAAATGTAATGCCAAGCATTGGGAATGGTGTTCAGACTTATTACAGAACTAACACTCTGTGCACCCATTGCACAGAAACTTTGATGATTTAAATCTGTTCTGAATGAACTTTGCTGGTTTATCATCTTATTGTAATTCTTGGAAAACTAAAAAGTCAGGACATACTACAATACCAAAGGTGTATACAAGTCCCTTCACCTGTCTGTTTTCAGGGGCAGAACAGCTTAAGGTTGGGGCGAGGGGGAATGTCAGCTGAAAAAGCAGGTACAACCTAAACAGAAGCAATGCATTAAGACAAGGGGAAGGGAAGAAAAAAAACCACAACCAAAGAACTTTTGGAGAAGATTTTAAAAGTTTCCTGATGGATCAGCATCCTTGAGATTAAACATTCCCATATGCAAGTTGGCATTTTAAAATGTAAGTCTTATGAAAGATAAGAAGGAAATGGTGAGAAATGCAACCTTAAATATTTTGAAGCCTGATTTCCTGTATTATGTGGCAGTTGGCAAAACTTTCAGGGGAAAGAGGCACGCCTCAAAATCCACGCGGTGCAGTGCCCGCATTTGCCTAAAAGTTTCCTCCTGTTGCTTACTGGTTTTGGGTTCGAACTCTTCCACACCTTCAGAGTAGAGTCCCAGTATCCCTTCAACGTTGCTTTTAATCTCGCAGACAGATGTTTTAGATCAATCGCTCAAAACGGATCAGTTTAGCAGTCAGAAAACACTGTCAGAAAAGATTTGTTGTTAAGGAAGACAAAACCGTGAAATAAAATTGAACTTTTATCCCCATTTGGATGGGAACTGCACTTGGCTGGGAATCCCAAGGGGATGAACACAGTGGCCTATCATGTGTTGAAAAAACAAACAGATGACAGTACTCTGCAGTAATCAGGCAAACGCTGCTTCCGAGAAATAGTGGGATCACTATTGTTCAGTGCTGCAGAACCTAAAAAAAAAAAAAAAAAAAAAAAAATAGAAAAAAAGGAGGGTTTCCCAGTTGCCAGTTCACAAGATATTATAGACATTCCAATGCATCTGGGGACAGAAGGGGCCGAAGTCCAATCCTGCCTGCTTCAAAATGCATGGGTCACCAATCTGAGCCTAAGAGAAATTTCCTCAAGCTATTACCACTGCAACATCCATGAGATCCAGTAAGCAGTTCTTATTTTATTGATAATGTTCATCTCTGCCCAGAACTTAAGTGCATGGCTTTATTAATCTGAAATATTCAGTGAGTGGTTGTCATGCTCTAAGGTTTCCAAAAAGGGGGATACCTTTTTTTTAGGGTGGAAAAACCTAAAAAAAAAAAAAAAAAAGACAATTATGGAAGAAAGGAAGGTGGCCTCATCACTGGGGCGAAGGAAGATGGGACAAGCTGCTGCCAATGGTCCTGAGACCCTGACAACTCCTAAGAGCCCATGGTTTTCTTGCGGTGAAGGTGTGACACACACAAGTCTTAGCAGAGCAGCTGGACTTTATTTTCCCGGCGTTGTTCAGAACCAGGGATGATTAACACGCTAGCAGTGGTGGGTGTCAGTATTTCCTGGCTGCGAGAGCTCCTCTAATGGTACATCTTCTTTCTATTTCTGCAAACGCAATGCAAATAAGGTGGCGTCGCTCACGGTAAGAGCCACGAGCTCCACGCATCCAGCTGCTCAAACAGAGGTGGCTCCATAAGGAGCCCAGGGGGGACAGCCTGAACCTCCTGGCCTAAATCAGTATCTTTCTGCCTCTCCCTAGATATTTCTCAGCGGAAGCAGCAAAATGTATTTTTATTTATTTTATTTTTTTTTTTTTCCAGAAGGCTTTGTTTTGTTTTGTGTCCCGTGGTGGCCTGTTCATATGCTGAGCTGGAGCTGCGCTTGGCAGCGTCTTTTGGTCTAACCATATTGCCACGCGGTACCTGTTTTGAAACGGCAAATGTTCCTCCCAAGGACCCTGTTCCTGCACCACTTCCACTCCTTTTGTCCTGCCCGTCTGTGCTCAGGCACAGTGTATGCTTTTCCCTTGCCTCGGACTTTCTTTGGGGAGTTTTTTGCAGAGCGGTGCCTTCGCCGGCTCGCCTCCCTCCCTATCCTCCGTGCTGGATGAGTTTGCATTGTGTGGTGTTTTCCTCTTCATTTATTGCAAACAAATCTGGTCCCTGCCATTTGTTTACTCTTATACTCTGTCTTTATGCCTTGGTATGCATTTTTAATTAGATGCGCTTCAGTTCTTTCACTGCTTGTTAACACTTTCGTATGGGAAGTACGGTCTCCACCAGCCCTGCGAGCGTTCTCTCCGCTTAGGAAATTCAGATTTGTTTCTCCTACCCATGATTATCATTTGATACAGAGACTTGTTCCCTAGCGGGCCTGTCTGCTAGGTCCCTAAGCTCTCATTGTGGACTTTTAAGGTTGTTCCCTTACAGAACCGGGATAATCCAAGTGCACTCATTCTCCTTGAAAATAGTCTGCATACAGAGAAATAGTGTTTCGGCTATTTGTCTGGGCTGTTTCCGGACTTTAGCAGCTCCAGTTTGGATGCCTGACATGGAGAAGTCCTCGACAAAGCCCGCAGTGTGTGCAGATCAACTGCCTGCATTGTGAAAAGTCCTCCTGCACACGCAGAGCGGGTCCCAGAGATCAGGAATGCGCCGGGTTAGCCGTGAATGCCTTGGCCATCAGTCCTGTGAATGGAGGATGGATGTGTCTGGAGGGGAATACTGGAGTCCTAAACACACGACAGCTTTCAAAAAAAAAAGGCATCTTTCCTGACTGCCAGTATTGTTAAAGCATGAAATTACTCTTTTTTTTCTTTTTTTCCTTTTTTTTTTTTTTTTAAATAGCGTGAGCCCATTTGTGCTTCCACTGTTTTCTTCTGCCTCTACATCTGACTCATGCCACAGGCAAAGGACTTCACCCTTTCTAGCTCCCTCCTATACCATCAGCTTTCTGGAGATGATCTGGGAACTGGACTGGGAAAACTTGACCCCACTCCACCCCTTCTTTCCAGTTTGCCCACCCTGCTGCAGCACTCGCTCACCTTTCGCTTGCTCTCCTCTGTTGCCAGAGTGTTATGTTCTCCAGGATTTCATATCCTGAGAGGGACTTTGAGGTTAAAAAGTGACTTAAGTGGCTCTTTCCATCTCAGACAGTCTTCCCTGACCCTACTCTGTGGCTGGGGGCGAGGTTGCCGAAGGTCACTATCCACTTCAACGTGCACAGAGATCGATATCTGCTGAAGCCAGTGCTTAGATTTGCTCCCTTTCCCTTGCCAGCACTATATATTTCACGGTGAGAAGGCAAGAAACCTTTCCTCCTCCCTTTGAAGAAGAAGGGGGAGGAAAAAAAAAAAAGGAAAAAAAAAAAAAAAAAAGAAAAGTCTTGTCTCCACACTTACTCCCACCAGGAGGCCCTTGTGTTTGGCCTCTGCTCTGCTTTTTGTTATAAATTTGCATGGTGTGATGTTTGCTTTGGCTGGTGCAGCAGTGGGGCAGCGGTTGGCACGTTGGCACTGGAGCAGGCTCCTTGGCCAGAGGATGGGTTGGGGCAGGGTCCTCCCGGCAGCGTGTGGACTGCGGATGCTCGGTCCCTGGGGTGGCTTCAGGAGGAGAAGCATTCTGCTCGAGGATTTGCAGCGTTGGGGTGTCAAGGCTGCATTTTGCACTCAAATTATGCGATTTTGGGGTGGGAGTGTGCTGGTGGCAGGAACAGAGGGCTCAGTGCCGAGCCTGCGAAAAAGCATCCCTCTGCGGAGCAACCTCACATTGGCAGGGAGATGAAGTGTGCGGACTAATAGGTCTTTTCCACTTTAATTTCTACTCTAAAATGACTCTTTGTTACTGTTCTCAGACTCAGCGCCAACCGTCACTTACGCCACACACCAGATCTTTCTTTTCTGCCCTTAGCTTCATGGAGAAGCTTTTAAAGCAAACAAACACAAAACTGTGAGAAACCGAGGGAAGATATGGACTGGCCCACTCGTTAGCGCTGGAATGTGGAAACTATGAAGACATCTTTTTTTATTACCAATGCTGGAAAGCACAGTCACTGAGTGGGCCGGAATACAATTTATACTACATGCAGTAGTTAAAAAAAACTGCAAAAATGGGTGTAACCCTGGGCTGTGGTACAACTGGCCTTTCAGCCCCCACTTGAGATTCGTCCATCCCAGGGGGAAACTGTGGTTTGGAGTAAGAACATGCATTTAATTTCACTCGGAGAACTTATTGGAGTTGGCACTTCAAGAAAGAATCTGAAGTATATTTTTTGTCATGATTAGTGGCCCCCTCACCACTACGTTTGATTATGTTGGAAGGGGAAAAGTTAAATTCTTATAAAATGATGATTTACAATCCGTGATTATCCAGGTAGGGTGTGTGGTTTGCGCCAGCTTGGTCATGGGACTCCAATCTCATCCTAGTTCATCGCTGTGAGAAAATAAAACTTGAAATGTAAAAAAGCTGAAAACACATCCTCTGATTGCTCAGGGAATTTTCTTAGTCATACGTTATCTTTCCTAGTAGTTTCAGTTATTTTGTCTCCACTAAAACCCAAAGCAAAACAGTGCCCTGACACTTTCCCCTTGATTTTTGGATCTGTAGCAGCCAAATTTATTTTTATCTCGTGTCGTCTTTTCCCCTATGGTTATGCAAATCCTCGGAATAGGGGGCAAGGGGAAGAGCAAATTTTAAAGCAATAAATGCCAGAAGGAGGTTTCTTCAGTGGCTCTCAGCAGCACTATCCTGGGTGCTGCTGTAGAGATGTGGCCACCTCCAAATAGCACAGGGGTAGGTGCCAAGTGGGGAGGCTGAATATTTTCCTTGTAGACACATAACTTTGCCCACAGGATTGAAGTCTTTTGATTAAACGCTCTGCTAAGCTCCTCTGGAACTACAAAGCTGTGTCTTAGGAAACGCACGTTAGGGAAATGTATCTCCTACAATCGGCTGCCGGATAAAACCTCTGCCTGGAAAGGGTTTGGTGGTGGGTGAAGGGTGGGGCTCGTGAGAAACATCTTGGAGGAAATTTGGGGCATCAGCACTTCGTTGCTTCTCCCAGCAATCTTTTTGCTAGTTTGGTTAGCACTTCTATATTTTTACACACTTTTTTTTTTCTTTTTCATTGAGCCTTTTTCTGCTCCCCAGGAAATTATTTTGAAATTGTATAAATTCCATTTTCTTTCAAATTTATCTATTTTCTTTCCCCCTTCTACCTATCCCCTAATACAACAACTTTACTTTAAACCTCTGCTTAATTCTAACATGCAGTAGGAGATACTCAATGGATTCCCAGGCTAAAAATCCAGCAGGAATAAGACTGGGATCTGCTTTGTGAGCAAACACGAGTGTGCCAGCAGGTGTGGGTACAAGACCTGTAGCTACAGACTTTTGTATGTTTTACAGAAAAACATTAATGATAATGAGAATATAGGGCACTTGTAACAGCTTCCTACTGGTGCTGTGATTTTACTCAGTGCTGGGTTAGTCGATGCAATTTGTGGTCAATGTCTGGAATGACATTCAGCTCCTGTTTGCTCTTCCTTTGAGTACCATTGCCACGCTCGTTACCACAACGAATTAACCATCGTCAGGAATCTTCTGTGGGGGCCTAAAGTTTCTGTAATCCAGCAAAACACATAAGCTGGATGTTGTGTCAAGGGGCTGTAAGGGCATCTCAAAATGGCGCTTAAGCTAGGATGGGTTTAAATATCCCTTTAGGCTTTTCTCTGTTTCGGGGAAAAATAGATGAAACTGTGAATATTTATGAAAATAAAGTCATTTGGGTGCAAGGTCCCAGATTTGGAAAACTTGGCCCATAAAATAGATGCAGGAAGGGTGCTTATGGTTATATAAGACAACAAAAGTCACAAGTCGTTTGGATTAATCTCTCGAGTTGCTGCAGGGGCATATTGTCTTCACATTCGTGTAGCCTGATTAAGTTGTGTATGAATTTATGTCCCAGTTTTGCAACCTAATAAACCTACACAGTTTAAAATGCCTGACAAGGGCTCTGGGTTTTGGAACATAAATTCTGTCCCCCTCCTTTCATGAAGCACCATAGGCATTCCTGACCCTCCTTGGGAAGAGCCAAGTACGTCCCATGTCAGTCTGCAAATGAACTGCTCATCCCAATGCCAAAATAAGTAGAATAAATTATTTTGTTCAAATATGCGTTTGAATGCTCTCAACCTAGACGCTCTCTTTCGAACGTTCAGTTCATTTGCGAATTCTCTGGATGTAAAGTTTTTGTGCAAACTTTTGGACTCCTTTGTGATCTGGCTAGAAATTAGAACACATTGAGCCTCGTACGTAATCAGAAAATGCCGTGTGAAAACGAGGACTGCTGGGAGCAGCATCTTTGTTAAATTCCAGCTAGACCAAACTCATTCCTCGCTGCTCGAGGACTGAGCTCACTGGTCTCATGACTCTGTGTGCAGTCTGAATTGATTTCGGAGCCCGGTTAAGGGAAAGAGTTAAGCCTGTTCTCCCCTTCTAGTTGGCAGAAAGTTTGCAGTTTAAAATTACATACTGACTCTGGTGTAGAGACACAAGAAATTATAGAGCAGACACTGTCCAGGACAACGTATAATTTAAAATGTACTAAAGAATGTATACCACATGGCAAAGTAAGTGAAGTGCTTCTTCAAATATAAGTGTTTTGCATAGAAAGGCTGTAATTATCCACTCCTAGGGAAATGTTTGCATTCATTCTAAATCAATATTTACTATTCATCTCTTGTGTTCAACAAAACAAGGATTTAACATTTTTTTGTTTTAATGAGGTACTAAGACTACAATAATACTACAATGTAATTGTCTTGATACAAAATATTGCTAAATTGTGTTGCTATTTTGGGAGCGAACAGTTTTTTTGAAAAGGAGGGGTATCCCTATTTGTGAAATGTTACTGCAGGAACACACAATTCAAACTCAGCCAAGCAGGGAGACTCACCAGTTTCAGAGAGACGTTAAGCCGTCTCTCTGTTAAGGCCCTTAACTAGGATCATTCGGGTGAGTCCTCTGTCTCCCCCCTGAAAGTATCAACCTCTTTATAATGATTCCTTTTCAGCTGGCGCCTCAACAACAACAACAACAACTATGCAATTTCTTTTTCTTGTTTTAAGGTTGGTTATATTTTTTTTTTTTCTTTTCCCCAGCATCTTTCAGCTCGGCAGCAGGAGGGGAGGGCGGGCGGTAATTGGGCTGAAACCATCTCTGCAAGCTGGTTCCAACACGTTGATGCAAATGGAGTTGCCTGAACTTCTCCCTCCTGGGAAAATCGGAGGGGGGTGGTGGTTGATGATAGTAGAGGTCTGTCCTTTATCTTCAAGGAAATAATCTACTTTTTAAAAGTTTGATATGGTACTTGGGGAGGACATAAGGAAGGAAAAAGTCCTACGGTCACATAGGGAAGACCAGAAGTTGCTGCAGGTAGTGAAATAAGAGCATCTGAGAAAGATCAGAGTCATTGTGGGGAATGGGACATTTAAGCACTGTGCTACTCCTGTACCACGGTGAGGAGGATGTCCTTGCACCAAGCATCCTTCTGTTCGAATTTACCTGGCATGTCTTAAGAGGCATTTCTTGAACTTCTCTAACTTGAAAAAACCCCCAACAAGCACACATTTTTTGGCACTGATATGGCTCCATGTGAATCAAATCAGATAACTGGAAACACTTTAGTTGGAAAATTCTTTAAAATCCTTTTTTTTTTTTTTTAAATCTCTATTTTTTTTTATTCTTACATGCTGCCCACCATCTTCCAGTCTCTGGCCCACCCTTCCTAACACTAAATGCTTCCACTTCTGATGCTAAAATTCATGGTACAAATGTAAGCTCTTGAGTGAATTTCAGTCTCATATTCACACAGATAGGTCTGTATTTTTTTTCCTATGAGTCTGTAGCCATGCTTGTTCTCTGAGAAAATCATGCACATAAATAGGGTGAATAGCCCTGAGAGAAGAGCAGTCTCTTTCTCTAGCAAATGTTATCGTAACTGATGTTTTAATTGTCCAGATATCACTCTCAGTGTACTGGGTAACAAAAGGCTGTAGAGTGCCTAATCATTCAGCAGTGATCCAGGAAAAAAGCAGAAGGTTAAGAGCAAGTTCCTAAAGTCTGTAAAATCAATAGGACACTAGAAAGGGAACTGAAGTGTACCAGAAGGGACCTCTTGAGGGTCATTAAAAAAAACAGAAACTGATTATGAACAGAGCTTTTACCCGAAGAACTGGAGGGGGCCAGCAAAACCATTCTGCTGCACTCCAGTTAAATGTCTAATAGTGGAGACATTTTCTACACAGCCCATAAAGGATAATGAGGAAGGCTTTGATAGCTTTCAAGAAAGTTGTTCTCGTCAGTATTCACAAAAAAACATGATCCGAGCGCGCATTCTCAGAGCATACAGCCTATGGTGATGGTACAGAGACAGTGAAAGGGATGATGGTAACCCAATACTGCACATTTCGCCCTGTTATACACCCTATCTATTATGCATGAGAAAAATTTAATCGACCTAACAATATGATGCAAACAGTAGTGGCAACGAAGCTTGGTCTTATGCCTTTCAGTTTGGTATCTCGCCTTGCTGTGATGGAGAGGTGGCAACGTTGGGTGGTGTTACGTGCATTAGAATCATAGAATCATAGAATGGTTTGAGTTGGAAGGGACCTTAAGGATCACCTAGTTCCAACCCCCCTGCCCTGGGCAGGGACACCTCCCACTAGACCAGGTTGCTCCAAGCCCCATCCAGCCTGGCCTTGAACACTTCCAGGGATGAGGCATCCACAACGTCTCTGGGCAACATGATCCAGTGCCTCACCACCCTCACAGTAAAGAATTTCTTCTTAATATCCAATCTAAATATTCCATCTTCTGATTTGAAACTGTTACCCCTTGTCCTGTCACTACACTTCCTGACAGAGTCCCTCTCCAGCTCTCCTAGACTAGAAGAGATTAATTAGACTAGATTGATGTATGTCTCCCTCCAGAATAAATGACAAATAGAGTTTTAACCTAAATCTTGTTGAAATCTATCACCATCAGCAACGTTTAGATCAGAAGCTAATAGCTTTCTGCTCAGTTTCTGTGTTGGGAAAGCAAATTGTTGAAAGCCTGGAACATGGCAGTGGGAACAGGGCTGTTTGTTCCCTTCCTATCTCTGACCCTGATCCTCTGTGCGATTTTGGGTGAGTCACAGCTTTGCTGTGATTCATTTTCCCAAAGAGTAAAATTAGTACAATCAAACTTACATATTTTACCAGGGCAGTTTAAGAATTATTTATAAAAAATAGCTTGAGATGCTAATGGAATGGTGTTTTAGAAGTTCAGGTTGTAACTGGCCACCTTGAAAAAGAGGAAGCTGGCTCTGCTTTATTATTAGACTATAGAGCAGTTCTGTTGGGGAAAAGCATTGGGAACCTTTCTAGTAAGAGTTAACTTTGACTTCTTTGTACTTCAGAGGAAACAAACCTTTTCTTCAGAAACAGGCATTTACAGGGATGAACTGAATGTGAGTCAGTCTTACAGTGGTAAAGCCAAATTGTGAAACTTTTGTGTCATTGCTCTGTGATTCCAGCTATCTTCAATTAATAGAAAAAATGCAGGAAATTCAGGTGGAAGGAATGCATGGAAATTGAAGTCAAAGAAAATATTCGTTGTGGCCTTGGCATAGTGAGTTTTCTAGGCTGAAGTAACTTTTAAGCAATTAGCATCTGCTGTGTGCAATTACCGAGTGACACGCAGCCCCAGATGGAGGGCTCCAGCAGCCAGTGGCCATCTGGATTTTGGTCTTCATCAAGGGTTCACTCTGTTCTGGGTTTCACCTGGTCTGGGAGACAGCCCTCCCTCTGCCCCACGTTGCGCAGTCAAACCTTGAGTCATTGGTGGGAAAGCAGTGAGACAATTCCTCCAAGTCTGTCAGGTCCAAAGCTTTCTGGAGTCATCGGAAAGATTATTACTGAAGATGCTGACCTCTGAATTGGTGTATCACCCCCAGTTTCCCAAAATGAGTTAAGTTACTTGGATAAAATCCTGTTTTGAGCCATAAGTGGCTTGATATGCACCAGTGTCTGTTGGGACATATGGCTTGGGAACCTAAGCATCTGAAATTACATGTAGTAAACCAGCTCTTAAAGGGAGAATTTTGTCAGCAGGCTTCTGCATAAAAAAAAAAAAGCAATTAAGTTTTCCTTAGAAGTGATAAGAGGTATCAGACCCAACCACAGAGACTAATTCTCTGAAGTAATCTAGTTTTAAAAGTGAAACAATAGTTTAGTTTGTGAAATTCAAAGAATAAAAATCAAAACTAACTGACAAACAGTTTCTGACTACTCTGTGTCTAAAAATGGGCCAACCTCATTTAGTCTATTTAAAAATTGTGTATCCATACTGCTTGTATGCCAAGTTCAGCATGATGGAAATGAAAATGGTTGAGGTATAAACCCTTGGAAAACAGGGTTTATAATGGAAACAGTAATTGACTCTTAACTACCGCATCAAAAATACAATACTATAATACAAAGCCTAGCTCTTGGGATCCCAGCTCTGCTTCTAACCTCAGGTTGGCAGACAAACACCTCACCACAAAGCTAACTAATGTTTATAGGTTTGGGTTTTTTTGTTAGTTTTGTTTTTTTGTTTTTTTCTTGCAAAAGGAACATGGCAAGTGAAGAAAATTTATAGGAGCAAAGCAAAGTTGGCCAACAGTTCAAAAGTTCTCTCTTGTACGTTTTTGGTGGTTTTCCCAATCACTGATTCTCTCTTAACTCATAAGGCTAAGAGGAGATGCCATGCTTCTTCTCTGGATGAATGCTCTATTTTGGCTGATAATTTTATTCATGACTCTTGAATCATATCCAAGCCTTCATCTCAGCTTTACAAATAATTTAACTGTTCCTCCAAAAGTCAGAAATTTGGTTATCCTGAGTGGAGAAAACAACACAAAAAAAGAGACCAAATTCCTTACAGCTGTCGACTCCCCTCTCCGCATGACTATAACAGGGAGGAGACAAGAAGTGGTTCTGGGAATGGAGTAAAGCAAATCTTCCACTGATCTCATTAAAGACACTTACCCCAAAGCCTTTGCCTAGTCTGAGCTGAGTAGCTGCTTTTTTTGCCAATTATGGTTGTTATGATATCTTGCCGTTTTGGGTCATACTGAAAGTGCCCATTCTATTTGAAATTCTCATCCAGGTTGTGAAATTGGGAAAATGCGGAACTTCATCAGGGGGAGAACTACCGCTCAGCCATGGTCATTAGAAACATGCACGGACTTCTGAAAGAAAACTGAATATCATGAGACCTTCATGCATGGACCTGTGAAATAAAACTAAATTCTATGGATTATTACTATCTATGCATTAAAAAAAAAGAGAAAGATAAAGAGAAATTCTACTGTGGTGATTGGGCTTGCAGTAGTTTAAAAATTCTTATTTCTTTGTGTATCAGTAGTTTATTGAGTTCATATTTTTGTAGGTAATGAAGAAAAGCAGAGGACACAGCAGGAGTGTTCTCAGTCCGTAAATGATTTTAGTTCAGCTACAGATTAAAAAAGGAATTGTAATTGCTTTGTTTTTCTTTAGGTATTGAAGATGTTACATAGCCCTAAGCTTAGACCTCGGCAAAGATGCGCCTTCACATCTGCCCGCATCGGCCGTTGTACCCAGCTCACCCAAAGAGGCTGCAGAGAGACTCTGACCATGCCTAGAGACCCCCACTCCTGAACTGGGGTGCACAGAGGGCTGCCAGCTGGGGAGAATGGTCCTGGGAGAATTGTAGGTTAACATCAGCATCCATGGTTGGCCTTCAGCTCTGCCATCAGAACCACTGCTTCAAGGGGTAGGTACTGGATATTAGTATTCGTGAGCAGCTCAAACCCAGACTCTTCCAGATCTAACTCCTGCTTCCACCTGTTTCCTTACAAAATGAGGGGATATGCCAAAGCGATAAAAAAAGATGTCATTTTTTTTATTCTCTTCTTCCTATAGCTTCTGAGCACACAGAAAGCTCTCGCAAGAGATGGCACAGGGTGAACAATAGCTGTAGTGGTTGTTGCAACCATCTCAACTGGATGCACAGGCTGAGCATCTCAAAGCTCTGTTGAAGATCACTCTTAGCACATAAATAGGTATCCAAAACCAAAAAAATAGGTCATGTGTATTGCAACAGTATAATTTACCTATTCTTAGGCAAGTTTCCCAGTAATGGTCCTACAGGCACTTTTTTTTTTTTTTTCCTTATCTTTAACCATTGAAAATCCTTCATTGCAAACTGTACTGTTGATTTGAGTGTAAAGAGGATCTGGGACCTAACACAGAACATTGTTGTTAAAGCTCTTTTTCCTGGAATGGAGAAAATTTACCTTTATTGGCATCCATGTCTTTACTCAAAACTCCATTTGAAAATGATTGGGAAATTGCCAGTGCAAATACCAAAGAAAGACTCCAAGAACTGGCCCTTTATGATGAGTGATTTATGATTTATACTTTAAACGATATAAGCTATGTATTTCTATTTGGATTTTGAAAAACAAGCCAGGAAAAAGCAACAATAGTTTAGTAAAAAAATGTATACAGTCGTGGAATGCTAGTACAGTCTTTGGCAAAGGATCAAGTAATGATAAGGCCCGACTCTATAGGGATATTAACATTTTTAAAGCAATCAATGTGAAATAAATCTGAGAATGTATGTTTAAATTATGAAAAAATACAGCATGAATATGCATTTTGTAGCTAACTGCTCCCTGTTGTTTTGGGCACTTGTCCTGCTTTAGTATAATTTTTTGAGGAGGAAAAACCCGATTGGAGCATAAGCTACATTTCAAGTCCTATTTTAGGTGGTTTGCAATCATGGATTTCCCTATTTTTCTTATCATTTTTCTTTGATTTGCTTTTTTAAGAGTATTATCCAACTCAGCTTGGCAGGGTTCAAGTGCACAACTGCAACCTTTTCCATGACCCAAAAGTCAGTGCCACTCTGTGGGTTGGCAGTTTGCAAATAAAACATATCCTTAATGAAGTGTGGAAGCTCCTGTTCCTTTCCTTCCTCAGGAGACGTGCCTTAATCTCTGGCTCAGAGCCTTGTCAAATGCTGCAGTAAAGAACTGGCAAGCTCAATGCTGCTAATGGATTGAAATCTCCACCAGGTTGTTCATTTCTTGAGATATTTTTTTTTTTCTGCCTTTTTTTTCCCCCCTAAATATTGCGGCAACTAATGCATGTTCTCCAGTCCTCACTCTTCTATAATGATTGGTTAGGGACTTCGGTGACAACTCTACAGTACACATAAGAGAAATTTAAATTATGCCACTAAAACGTACCAAGGATTTGGTTGCTTATGTAGGTCAATTATTAAGGGGAAAAATAAGATTAAAACAAGGGGCTGTTCTGTGTATTTGAAGTCATTCCCGAAGATAGAAAATTGTGGTATTTATGCTTATAAATTGTGACAGATTCTTTAAGTCATAGGCATTTTGTCTCTTCTGTAGTAGATGCTGAAAATGTTTGGAGATACATGAATTATTTCTTTTTTTTCCTCAGAGAGTAACCATAAGCTACTTAATCACATTCGAATTGCTGAAAAATATGAAAATGCAGTATTAGAAAGCATGATGATTTCTTGGTTGTTTTTTTTTTTCAGGATGTGTTTGACTAATATTGACATAAGGGTAGCTCTCACTAGTTCTACTGTAAATTGAGAAAACTGCATTTTTTTCAATTTTTTTTTTTTTTTATTTTATTACACGGGTGTTGTATGTAATTTCAACTTATCTTTTCAGCATTGTTTTTTGTGGAGCAGAAGAAAATCAATTAGCAGAATTTATCTCTTTTCAATGTCGTTTTGAGAAGGGTCTAGACTCACACCCATTCAGGGTGCAAATATCTATTGCACATTTGTTGTGCAATAACCTGTGTTGCAACCTGTTGTTGTCCAGTGCTTGCAAACTTTTACATCAGTGGAAAAAAAAAAGAAAATAAGAAAGGAAAAAAACAATTGTTCAATCACTCGTGCCAGGGACAGGAATCTGTAGTGTTCCTGTAGTTTCTGTTAACCTGGTTCTGTCAATGTCAATAACTCCGTGACATCCTGGGAGGAGAAAAAAAGCGTGGGCTGACGGGTAGAAAAAGCAATTCGGTGCAAAAACGTTATCAAATAATGCATGTGAGTTAGTGCCGTGTATTCTGTGTCATTGTGCTGGGGACCTGCTGGTGCAATCGGGCTCGTTTGAAACATAGGGACCTCTTTGGAGAAAGTAGGTTACCCGCAGTTCTGCTGGTGGATGGAGAGAAATGAAAAGGGATGTTTTTGTGCTGCTGCCTTTTAAATCTATGCTCTAGCACATCACTGGAGGGACCTACGTATGGTTTATCCACTGAGCACATGAGAAATCAGGTTCTTCCAGCAACGCTTTTGGCAGATCAAACTGACTGCATGCTGCATCTAAGCTGATGTTCTCCATAGAGTTCCTCTACATCTATAGGAACCACTAAAATACCTATTCTTCTTGACATATTTCTATCAGCAAGGCATTGATATGACTGGAGATCGCCTCATGTCTCATTATTTCTGCCTCTTGATGGATTTCATTAAGGAAAGTGTGTGAAGGGAGTCCATCCGTGCACCATTGCACATAGATGGTCTAGAACCTCCACAGTGTCTCAGCAGCTGCCTGTGCTGCAGGTCTCTTAGAAATACTTTTAAGCTGCCTGCTGAAAGAAGTGGTTTGCAATCTGTAAAGACAACAATTAGATTTAGAAGGGGAAATAGGATGTAATATGGGAATTGACCAAGCTGTGAAGTGGTATGTCAGTTCAGTGATTTTTCTAGAGGGAGAAAAAAAAAAAAGGAGAAAAAAGTAACGTCTGAATATCTTTTCTTAGAAGACTGAATTTTATATTAAACAATTGTGTTTCTGGAATGACTTGAAAGAAGAGTGAAAAGACACCAAAGAGGAAAGTTGTTGAGGAACTCAGAGGCTGCAGAGGAGCTGAAGCTCAGAGACAGGAACTGTGGGAGTTATCTGGAGTGGGAAGGCATGGGAAAAGGCATGAGTGGAGAAATTAAAACCTAATTTATTCAAGGTTTGGAAGGATGGACTACAGAAATTAGATTTCACACAAAATGAGAGGAAAGGACTTAAGGAGCTGGTGGAATTTGGCTGTCTTGTTTTGCTGCTGGATTTTGGATGAATGACTTTGGACTCCAAAGTACAATCCATGGATCATGTGCCAGTGAAAGGGTATCACCACGTAGTTTTTCCTCCTCTGCCTGCACAGACCTTGATTTAGAGGTAAAGACCCAAAATGACTAAGACACATATTAATGTAAGGCCTCCAGTTGTAAATCAATATTTGAAATAAATGGTTTTAACTGTTCATTATGGAAACTTCATTCTGAGAATAATTATAAGTCTAAAAGTGAAAGTGAGATTTAAGTCCTGTGTTGATCTGCAGAGATTTGGCAAGCAGCATACATACTTAATCAGTTGCTGTATCTTCCGTGCTTAAGATGGAGCTTGCAAGTTGTTTGTTCTGAGAAAATACAGTATATTCATTCATCATGTTTATTCAAATTAGGCCATCTGAGGAGTAATGACAACCTTATTCTGCAAAATTATCTGCAGCAGTGTAAAAAAAATGTACCTGCCAATACGAAAATCAGTAAATGATGGGGGCATGTCTACAAAGAGTTCAGCAGCCCAGTTTTATCCTGTGTATCCTGTGTATAACAACAGAGTTTGCAGCACACGCTCCCCTGACTGCTTTGTCCACAACAACCAGCTTTTGTAACTGCTTTTTTTTCTTTATCTTGATAAACTTCTGTTATGTTTATGTCGCTAAATGTGAACTTTCATGGACTGCACTGGAAATCTGGGCTGTGTGAGAGCTTCACCAGGAAGCACTGTCTGAATTGCTGCTGAATTATTTTAATGTTACTTTTTTTTTTCTTGAGTAAAAGCAAAGTTTTATTATTATCACCGCTTTTGCAGAGCAATATGTTTGCTTGATGACTTAGAGCTACATACATTTATCTTTCTTACTTCTTCTTTACCTTTTATAAAGGTACTTTATCCTTTATAAACTATGTTTACTAATTGAGTAACACTACACTGGCTGTAGGAGCAGTAATTGTTTTTTCTTTATCCTTATATAGGTCCCATTACCAGTTTCTCCTGCATTTCCTCCTCCTCTGAATTAAAAACTAAAAAGAAAAAACTATAACAATCTTGCCCTTTCTCTCCCTTCCAAGTAGGTAGGAGAAAATTGCTTGATTAGATTATAGGGTCTGTATATGTGTGTAAAGATTTTATTGTGGGAAATCTATATTAGAGCCAAAACGATTAATGGTAATTAATGTTCCCACGTTTAATAACAAAAGAATTAATAGTGAGCAGCCACTTACCATAAAGTGTTTCCTTGACATTTCTTACTAAAAATAAAAATTCCGAGCTCACCACATAGATTTTTGGGAAAGAAGAAAAAGAAAGATTAGGTAAAGAAAACATCTCACTGTAATTTAAACCATTATTTTTCTGACAGCTTTTATCTTCTGTCTGGAAGAAATAAACATATTAAATTTTTTATTAAAATAGTTAGGCTTCATGAGAGTATTTTTTTCCCAGTGCAATAATAAATATTTATTTCTGCAAGAAACAAAGAAGTTTGTCTATGAGGCTTTAACTGATGCTTAGCCAAAGGTATGAGTCTCTTAACCTAATAAATACAGTTCTTAACGCTCTTGCTTTCTCTTCCTCAGTACAAATCTTGATGTATAAGTAACATTCCTATAGAGACCAGGTCATCCACTAGTATTGATCGTGTCCTCTGAGGCACTGGCACCTTTGATTATTGTTTATGAAGGATGAAGTGCACTATATCAACTAAAGAGCAGCTCCAAAACACAGAGTTAAACCCGCAGCCACAGTAAATTTCCAACTAAATAACAAAAGGCTTAAAGCAAGATCTTCAGGCATACGGGCTGGACACTGGATGTGGCCAGAGAAGGAGTTTAACGTGACCTAGCGAGCTCTTGCAAAATCCTCCTTCTGTTGCTTCTGCTCTGCCTGTCCCCCGTTGTGTTCAATTGGCATTGCTTTAAATATCACCTCCCACCCGTCGGCGCGGCGGGGGCAGCGTGTCTGGATGCGATGGTAGGAGGCTGGTGTTCGGCACTCACATCAGAAAGGGGATTGCATCCATTTGGGAAAAAGCTCTTGGCCAAAGAGTCCAGGACTGAGTGAAATTCCATCCTTTTGAAGAGGGGAAAAAAAAAAAAAAAAAAAAAAAAAAAAAAAAAAAAAAAAAAAAAAAAATTTTTAAAAAAAAAAAAATTGCTTAAAAGAAAATACTGTCAGATGTCCATGTACTATTAACACAGAATAATTTATACTGGATTCTGCTCTTACTGTTTTGGTAGATCTGTATGTGCTCTGCCTGTGATCTGGATGGGGCCAGGGTTTCTATGTCTGTGCTTCTGGCAAATGTGGTCAGTATTTAACCCAGACTGTATTTTTGTGCTTACCATCTGCTTAATTCTGAATGTCAGATCCACAACTGGCCCCGCTAGTTATTTCTATTCAGCTATTTTGAACTCAGCAGATAGGAAGGGACGTACTGGTTATGCGAAAATGTCAGCTGAGCCGAATCTCCTCCCAAGAGCTAAAACCAAATCTTTCTTAATGAAAAATAAGAAAAGGGGATGATTCTCCTGCATTTTTATTGCATTGTCTTCTCCAGCCTTGTGCTGTTTTGGTGTTGTTGCAAGTAGAAAAAAATGAAAATTTGATAGTAAAGGCTGACTTTGTAAGAGTTTTGAATCTGGTTGGAACACCAAGCCAACAGGCACACCACACTAAACCCTTGCTAAGTAATTTTCAGTCTTTCTTAAACAGCCAGGCTACTCACATACTCGTTCAATATGTCTGGACCGTCTAATAATAAAATAATTTGGAATGTTTTCAGTGACTCACTGCAACTTAGAAATCTAGACTTAACGAAGGAATACTGGGAAAAGTGCTTACAGTTATTTCTTGTAAGAGAAATGACTTAACACTCATAGTTATTTGTATACTTCGCAGGTCTGATTCAGCCTTTACAGTTTTGATGCCTCAAACAAATGTCAGCACCTTTATCAACAAATGCACTGACAAGTGGATTAGACAAGCAAGTGGGCTGGAGAAGGCATCTGCTTCCAGTCTTCTGATGTACCTCGAGGACCTACGTCTGGAGGTAGGAGAACTTGCTGCAGGATGGGAGGGGAATCCTGCCCTCAGAAAGGATGTTTTTGGGTGCTCATAACTTGGGTTGGATTGGAAGGCAAATTGGACAGTCAAAGCTTGAACTCCTAGGGGTTTGCTCATCTCTTGGGGCAGCAGTTCTACTGTCTTTGCAATATGAGCACAATCCCCATAGAGGTCAGAAGTGTTGTGTGGCTCCAGAATTTTGTCCAGATCAAAAAATGGCCATTTTAAGCGGTTGAGAGTTGAGTGAAAGATGGGAAGGAGGGTTTGCTTTGGCATGATCTGTCTCTTAAGCCACAGCGTGTTTGCAAAGCCTGGTCCCTGATGCAGGAGGCTGAGGTCAAGAAGTGCTGCAGTGGGATTAGAAAGGGGTTCTTCATTAGTCTCGGTGGATGATATGCCCAAGTGGCTCCTTTAAAAAGGGTTCTGCATGTGCTCCATATCACTCTGCCTGGCAGACCAGTGATGGGAGAGTGTAGGGTGAGATCTCTCCCTGCATCCAGCATGTGGGCATCCTTTGGGGAAGTCTTCTTGTTTCTTCCTCCTTATGTGATCCTTCTGCTCTGAAATAGTCAAGTTAAGTGAAATCTGCAGTATAGGTGAATAAACCTGTACTACATAGAACCTGCTTGCTACCCATATCCATGCAAACCCTATCTGCCAGAGATTAAATGTTAGGGTATGTGTGATTGCAAACCATTTATTGTTTATGAATTCACAGTCTTCCCGGATGTCCCCGGGTGCTGGATTTTGCTTATGGATTTCTGAACTAGCTGAAGGAAATGTAAAATCAAATGTAGACAGACAGCTCCCTCTTGAATACATATCCACAGAGGCTCGGGAACACTTGTTATGCTACCAAGGGTGTGGAATAAATTACACTCAAGAAATTTGCTCTAGAGCCACCTATTTTGGATGGCCGGCTTTGTGTGCAGCATTAAAGGCCCTCCTCGGGGAGCCGCCGTCACCGCGGTGCAGACAGGTGGATCTGGAGATGCACGGTCTTGCGGAGTGGCAGAGGACCAGCAGATCAATATTTAATGCGAAGGCTGCTGCAGCCCCTCACATGCATAATTTATCCCCCGGCTTTTGGGTACAGATGGACCTGAATCAAGCCGCGCATCCAGGCTACGGGGGTATTAGAAGCAGGTCCAAGCGTTTCAGATTGTCCTTACCTTCAAAACGGGGCCAACTCAAAAGCCAGTGTTTCAGCCATTTCCCCCCTCCCTCCTTTCCACCACGCAGAAAAGAAACACTTCGGGGAGGTCTTTGAAATTTGTGTTGAATTACACTGACTTTCTCTCATTGAGGGCACCGTTTGTATTTCGGACCAGAATTAGGGCCCTAGAAAGAATTAAGCATTTCTGAGTTTAATTAAACCCACTAACAATATATGGGCAAAGTCAGACTCGTAAAAGAGAAGTTTATTGTACAAATTGATACAAAAATAATAGCCTTTTGGGTTTAAATGCAAAAAATATATCTGTAAAAACACATTATGATGAGTAACCTAGCCACCCTGGCTCATTTCAGAGAATTTTTTTTTCCCTGACAAATGATTAAATACCGGTGATACGATAGCATGCAATGTGAGCATAACAAGGTATGAGCAGGAGGGATTTGCTTTTGACTAGTTAAGAAATAAGCTTACTAATTCACAAATTTATTATAAGATTAGCCTTTAATACCTGATAATCACCTTCGTCAAGGAAAATTTCTTCTCTTCAAACGGCAAATGAAATTTATAGATGGGTCTTGAGCCAGACTCGTGGGCGGTAGGCAACGTTCAGGAGAGGTCCAGCCTTTCTCTTAGAGCAAGCAAAAGAGATAGTATTTTAACAGACTGGGTATGGCTTTCAGTGCAGCATAACGTGGTGGAACAGAAACAAGACAGGCAGGGCAAAATCTCAGATGCCTTCAGCTTATTAATCTCCTTGAAGAAAACAGATTTGATCTCTGTCAGCCTGTCCATTAATTTTGATAGAGGTACTTTTAAGATCTTGTGTTTGTATCTTAGTGGTGCTATTACAGCTAAATACACAAGTAAAAATGTATTCTTATAACATAGACGTGAGTATTCCCATCTCAAAGGTGATGTTGTCATATAGATATAAGAACATCAGTATTTGCTAGAGTCTTGTTATTATCTACTTTGCAATAGGCCATCTGGACTTCAACTAAGAAAGGGCTCCCAATGTGTTAGGCTCATGCAAACATCTGGTGAAAAAAAAAAGGCCTTTCCGCCCAAGGACTTTTAGCTCAAACTAATAAAAAAGGCAAAGTGTGGGAGAGAAAAAAAGAAGGATGCGGTTGTGGGGGGGGCCAGGGGGAGAGAAAACTTTCTACAGTTCCACAACCTTTTACTAACAGATGGAAGTCTGTCTCCTGACTCCCAGCTCAGTTCTGTTGCCAACAGAGGATATTGTGTAATTGCTGAGCACAAGTATAGACCCAAATCACTTGTGCAACAGTATTGTGAACAGGTACGAGAGTAGTATGAACCTTTCTATATGTCAGAAATTACTGTGAAGAGAAATACCAGTATAAGCATTTGCTGCATCCCCATTATCAGCTTTCAGATTCAAAAGCTACAGGCAGATGACAAAATTTCATGCACTGGTGTGGAATTTGGTACAAAATTCTCTTCTCAGGGTATCAGGCGGTCAAGTCAGTTTGCTTGTTCTTATATTTTTCTGTAGAAATTGGGTGAAACAGGGATATGAGAGAATCCCACCTTACAGTCTATGGACTGTGCCTCAGTTTCCCCTGAGCTGTTGTATTCAGAAGGGGCTGGGAGCTCTACACACCCATGCATGTGCCTCTTTGTCAAGGTCAAGGTGGCAGAAATGATACTGTAGAGCCTCATGTTGCAGCTTTTCCTGCAGCAGAGGCATTCCTCTCAGTCCCCTACCTGTCCCCAGTTGCCAGGGTTTGCAGAACTTATAGAAATTTAATTGTCTTCAGGGTTTCTACCTTTCTGTTGAATTGGATTGAAATAAGCCAGTGAATTTGCAAATGGTTCAGGAAGAAAAGGTCTGGCAGAAAGGACCAACATGCAAGCTTTGTTTCTTTGGGAGAGTTGTCCGAAAAATCAAACTCAGAAAAGTGTGGGATTTTGAGAAGTATAAAAACATATGAACTGTAACAGAGATTGTCTGGTTATGGAGAGAAAGAGAATAAATAATGGGATTAAGTAGAGAGGCAAAGCAAAGGCCAGAGGTCAGTCTCTTCCTTGGATGACACAGAGAAAGAGATTAGGAGTTTCCATGATTGAGAATAAAGTCCTCCAAAACGTGATAGTAGTTT
Source organism: Calidris pugnax (assembly GCF_001431845.1). Classification (NCBI taxonomy): domain Eukaryota; kingdom Metazoa; phylum Chordata; class Aves; order Charadriiformes; family Scolopacidae; genus Calidris; species Calidris pugnax. The sequence continues at coordinate 1,670,805 of NW_015090831.1, read as the reverse complement.
CAAAGCCCAAGCATTAGACAAAAGCTTGTTTATTCAATTTATTAAAGAGATCTTAGGCTTAGGGTTCTCATTTCTTCACTTCCTTTGGGTTTCCACACACTGGAGCAGGACACACAAGGGGGAGAGAAAGTCGGCCCCAGGACCTTTGAGTATGGGGCACCCAGTGCTGAAGGTCTTTGTGGGGCTGGGACCACGCTAGGTTCCTCCTGGAGAAGTCATAGGTAAAGAACTTACAGAAATAAATCCACATGCTTCATTAGGCCGTAGAAGACAGAGAAGCAAATGATTCCTCTTGTCTCTTAAGTGGCAATTTCAAGGCTAAATGTGAGTGCTCTTGCACAAAGATGTGGGCAAGAGGCCCTTTGGAAATCATTCAGCAAAGTTATAGAGCTTCCTGAACTTGAGCCAGGCAAAAATACTAGGACCTGAAGCAAAAGGAAATATTTTATAGCTTGAATGCCTTTTACCAATCAATTTTTCTCTTTGGAAAAGCGTTTTTCCTCTTGTAGCTTAGATGAAAAGATTGAAGTGTGATAACAATGCATTGGAACAACCATGTTTGGCCAGGTGATAACTAAGCACTTGAGATATCTTGGTATTGGTTTTCAAGCAAACGTGGGTTTGTACAAATACGTTACACCTACAGTTATGCCTGTAAGTACATCCTCTTTCTCTCTTTTTGTGCTATTTGTGTGTGTGTATATATGTTTTTGAGGGCAAATATGCTAAATTAATTAAAAGTTCACTCCTCATAGACATGCAGCGATTGCTGTGTTCATAGAATGGCTCAGGTTCGAAGGGACCATAAAAATCATCAAGTTCCAAGCCCCCCTGCCCTGGGCAGGGACACCTCCCACGAGACCAGGTTGCTCCAAGCCCCATCCAGCCTGGCCTTGAACCCCGCCAGGGATGGGGCAGCCACAGCTTCTCTGGGCAATCTGTGCTCGTGTCTCACCACCCTCCAGTAAATAATTTCTTCCTAAGATCTCATCTAAATCTCTCCTCTTTCAGTTTAAAATCATTACCCCTCCTCCTACGGCCCCCCTCCCTGATCAAGGGTCCCTCCCCATCTCTCCTGTAGCCCTGTTTTAGGTACTAGAAGGAATTCAGAGACTGACAGTCAAGGTGAAATGTGATTTCTCAGCATACTCAGTTTAAACCTCTTTAATGGATACTATTATAGGTATCTCAGTTTAAATTTCTATTTTTTCCATACTTCAGCCCTCCTCCATACACGAGGCCCAAATAAGCAGAACTGATGAGGGGGCTGGTGCCCTTGCCTCCCTCTTCAGACTGAGAGCTACAGCTCCACAACAATTTTCTTCCAGCCCACAGGTTGTAACGAGGAGTCAAGTCACACCAGCCCTCTCTGTGATTGTACCTGCATTATTTATTAGCCAACGGACGAAGCTCTGCCCCTTTTTTCAACCCAGCTTTAGTGACTGTGTATTCAGGGTCAATTCACTCGCCTCCCTGCCAGTTGTGTAGGGTGAGGAGAGGCAGGGATTTTCCATGCCTGTTCACCGACAGGCTCTCAGCACACTTCCATTTCAGCATTTTAGGTGTTTGCATGAACCTAGGTGATTCTGAGGCATTTCTGTGTAAAAAAAATATGAGCCTTCCTTGCAAAGAGGCAGATACTCTTGTCGAGGGATGTGGGCCATCAAAGCAGATGGGCTGGGCTGCACAGAGGGGTTTGGTCACAGAATCAGCAGTTCAAAATCAGTGCGTGTCATAGGACAGTATTAATATGTAAAAACGGCTAAATGAGGAGCACAGGTCATAAAACTGCAAGGCAAGCTGTTTGTAAGCCCCGTGCTTACAACCCAGTCCATACATTTTGACGATGGAGCTAATTTTCCTTTTTTCAATTCTTAATAATTAGCTGATCCAATTTAGATTTGCGTTTCGTCTTTTCAAAGCTTTGCCCTTCCAAGTGGTCGAGGAACTTTGCCCTTAAAAAATGGTGATAATATCCTGACGACCTGGGACCACTGTTGGAGAAAAGATTTTGCCTGAAAGGGTTTCAGGAAGTTACAAAACTCCTTTACATGGCCTGCTGGATCTGTGTATGATTTCCAACATTACACAAAATAAATACCAGGAGACTGGTGTGGTTTATACAAGAGTTTATAGAGAAAAAAAATCCACCCACCAGCTCCCTTGCTGAGGATTACAACCAGGTCTCTGCTGCCAAGTTCTCTGTTTAGGTAAAGCATGAGAAAATCTGCCATTTTTTTAGAGTCACAAAAGGGGTGCTACAGGGGGGGCAGTGAGAAGCTGACAGCTCTCGCTGCTTAAAAGGCAGCTGTTCCTTCTCAGGTACTATTATTAATAAACCCTAAGGTAATGTTTGCTCTGAAATATGTCTAATTGAAATAATTTACCCTAACCCTTAGAGAATTATGAAACTGTTTTCATCATGTTCACACACAGCAAAATAATTATGAGATGCCATATGGAAAAGACATCATGTGGTATATGTATTTCTGAATGTATACTTTTTGAAATGGTTCCCACAGATAAATCATATAGCTAATTTACAAAGAGGAGGTGGATAGTAGTTCTTAAGTATGCAGTTTAAGTTTAAAATGGTTTCAGGCTGGGTAAATTTACAGTGGTGATGACATGCAGTAATTGCACTGATCACAGGACGTATATCACAGGAGATGTCGATAGCGCCATTAAGTTGCGCTGCACAAAATGGAGCGGGGAAATTCTGCTGGTGACTCTCTGCTGTCACCCTGTGCCACCCCACAAAGCCCCTGCATGGATCCTGAGCTTGTCTTGCAGCTGAAGTGTACCCAGCTGAAGCTCTGGAGGTGCTCCCCTATCATCAGGGAGGTGCCAAGACCTTTCTGGTTTGCACCTGGAGAGCTCTGAGCTGACGCTGAGGCAAAGAGAATACCCTCCCCCCAGTAAATTTATTCTAAGCAAAGCCCAGGAGAGAACATTTCTCATATTGCTGCTGCCCACTGCCCATCTCCTAAAGGTTTTCCAAAAGGTTTTATTCCTAACCTCATCTTCAGTTACCAGAATTATCATGTATATGTATGATATATCTCTACAGTTTTAAGTATGTAGGTTTTGTTACATACGGTAGCAGGAGGATTCTGTAAGGGCACTTCTTGGTTTTTTTCCAGGAATAATTGTGGTAGATGATGAGACATCTGAGGTTCTCTTCCTGATAGTTAAGAAGTTTTGAAGGTGCTTTTTGAATAAGGAACTCTTATTAACATTTCTAGAAATCTGGCTGGAGATCAGGCTTTCTTGTCAGACTTCTGGTAGTTCTTGTTTCCAGATGGATGGAAGAAAAATAAGAGAATAGCTTATTGCACCCTTTCTGTTTCATGTCCGATTTGAAACCAGCAAGTGGAGAAGACAGAAGGAAATCTCATTCTGTCCAGACTATTCTCCTTATTTCTAAGGTGTTTTCAAAGAAAGGCTTGTCTCTAATTTGAGCCTGTATTTTGCCTGAATTAGCTCGTCAGTCACTTTTGCAATTATTTCTATGAAGATTGGTGAAATATTTGAAAGATGTATGAATATATTTGAAGGATGCACAGACTAATTCAGCCTTCTATTTTGTAAGAAGTAGAGAAATGCACCGCAGCTGCACTGTTTATCCCCCAGTAATGACATCATTACCCTGCATTACCACTCTAGCTAGTGTATTTGTCAACAGCCAGTAACCCATGAGTAGAAGGGAAATATTTACCCAACCTCAGTGCCGTGGCATTACCCTGGTATTGCCATTTCAGGAAGACCACACTGTATGCCTGAGATTCGTGCTTGCAGAAACCGAAAAAGCTTTGGCATTTCTGTGCGTGTAACACCAGTCTTCAAATAACAACCTTTTAGAGACAGTAATTATAGTAATGCTGGTTTTAAACGAAAAAGAAGAAAAAGAAAAAAAAGTAAAAAAAATTATATTTCCCACAAATATCTCTAAAGGTGGGAGTTTTCCAATACCCTCACTGCGTGCGGAGCGCTGGGGACATCCATATTTGATGACTTCCTAATCTTCCCAGGAGGAACCACATAAGCTAATATTTACTCACTCTCTCTGTACCGATACAGTATCTGAACGCTGCTGGTGCATTAACGTGTGAGTATTTAAACTGAGCTTTTCTGCCATGTATCATCCCCGAGAAGCACCTGCATTGGAGAGGTAGCCTTACATCTTCCTCCACTCTGTCCTTCCTGGTTTTAGATGAGAAATGTGATGATCTTTCTCCCTTTCTAATGTAGCACAGCCGAAAAGGCATGTTCCCCTTTTAGCAACTTCCAGTCATTTGTTTTTATGCTCACTGAAAGTGTATTGCATTTTGTGCTATTAGAGTGCCCTAAACCAAAAGTCACATTTTTTTCCCCGTGAGTTACAGTAGATTATTATTTCACTACAGTATCCGAAAGCATGAAATAGAGATTTATGATACTCTTGTGTTTTCCACTTCAGTTCATGTAATGCAGGGAAGGTAAAGTGTCTCTGGCTGCACAGTATCCCTTTTTCTTTTTGCTCTTTTAGAGCAGTGTGTGCTGCGTGATTAGAGGATAGTGAGAAGGTCACTGACCAAACTTTATCTTCCACACAGTTTCCCACAGCATGTATTCCTCCTAGGGAACATTTTCTCAGCTCAGGTTATTTCCAGAAATGTTCTCAAACCATAAGAACAGTCCTTGCAGTAAAACATTTCATTCCCACTTTTTATCCTTTATCTAGCAGCGCAGTGTTGACAGCATTTATGTTTCTTCTATTGACTGGGCCAAGAACAACAGGATTAATGAGGTTGTCTCTTCATGAGTGCATTATATTTTTTCCTCTGACCTTTCAAACATGGGAATCTTCTGTTTGCAATATTTCTTAAGGAAGGAAAACCCCTTCTTGCTGAAGCTCGTTTTGACGGGGGCCGTCTGGGTGGGAGGCTGGGTTCCCGTGCACCTCTGGGCATCCTCCCCACCTCTCACCAACATACAGTCTGAAAGGAAACTGAAAAAGCAAAGGAGGGTGGGGGGAATACCTTTGTTACTTCATTTTCATTTTTTTTTAAAGAATTAGCCGGGGGACATGGGATATTTTAAGCACTTTCTCAAGCTATGAAATTCTGATTATCAATCTTAAGTAGCTTCCCATCGTACTGCAGGAACTGCTCAGGAGATGGGTGGACACTGCTCTGCTATTTCTTTTTTTTTTTTTTTTTTTTTCTTTCCGAAGAATTGCATATGTTTAGGCTGGACAAGCAGGGAAAGGGGGAGTCGCTGGAATTACAGCCTTCCACAGAACACTCTCGTGCTTTATCTTTCCTATTCCTGATTATTTTTGACACTGGGTAACTGGAACGCAATCAAGATAGGATCATTTCTAAGTGCAGCAGGACAGGGAACGTGAAGAATTTTCCCAAGGATGGGAGCACAAATATCTTTAAACACAACAAATAACTTTGCACATATGACATCTTTTAGCCAACCTCAAAATACATCAATTAGATAAGCTAAACATAATTAAATTTTTGCATAAGATCGTTAAGGGTGAGTTATTCCCATTTTTCATCTAGGGGAATGGAGGGACAGAGAGCTGGAAAAATTCCCACTAGCTCAAACGCTGTATTTCCATAGGCAGGTCTCTAAGTCGTTAATTTCCCCTCAAAGTTATTTATTTCCCCTCTTGGTGGGGAGACAAGCACCACAAATTTGTCCATTCACATCTTGCAACTTACAGGGCAGTAAACCACATTATGGAGGGAAAGATACTTTAGTGTCAGCCCTTTGACCTGCTCCTTCCAGCCTGTGGTAAATGGTGGAGAAATCTGCCTGATGTTTTGGGGGAGAGAAGAGTAGAATGGGTACTATATATATGTACGTAGAGGTGTGTGTATATAAATACAGAAATATATGTATTAGAGAGTTGGGGGGGTTCAGCCTGGAGAAGAGAAAGGTCCGGGGAGCCCTTTGAGCCCTTTCCGGTCCCTCAAGGGGCTCCAGGAGAGATGGGGAGGGACTCTTGATCAGGGAGGGGAGCCACAGGATGAGGGGAAATAGTTTTAAACTGAAATAAAGGAGATTTAGATTAAATATTACAAAGCAATTATTTGCTGTGAGGGTGGTGAGAGCCTGACCCAGGTTGCCCAGAGAAGCTGTGGCTGCCCCATCCCTGGAGGGGTTCAAGGCCAGGATGGATGAGGCTTGGAGCAACCTGGTGTGGTGGGAGGTGTCCCACCCATGGCGGGAGGTTGGAACTAGATGATCTTTAAGATCACTTCAAACCTGAACCATTCTGTGTTCTATGGTTTTAGATACACGTATCTATATAGCCCCAAAGGTAATCTAAAAATAACTATAAAAAGAAGTGGAAACACGAAGGGCTTGCAACACTTGCAGAACATGTTTTCCATAGGTGTGTAGCTCTGCTGCGCGTAGGAAATGCCTGTGCCATGTAGGAAAAACAGCTCTTACCTGCTGACTTGAGGGGAAAAAAAATACAACATCCAGGGGACTGTCTTGCTTTGCTCTCCAGTGCTGGCTTTACTTCGTGTCCACGGTGCAGAGGGCCAGGACGTTGGGCTGAGCTCCGGGCAGAGATCCAGGAGGGCCAGAGCTCAAGCACCGGGCTTAGGCTTTAAGCAGAGCTCAGGACCTCTGTGTGTGGATTCAAGTCGTGCTGGGACCTGTGAGAATGAGCTAAACTAGACGTGTGGACATAGCCAAATTCATCCGTGTCAGCCCTAGGAAGAGAACAGAAACAAATATTCCTGGCTCCTTGCTTTAACGATTTAAATAATCCCACGTATTAGCTCTGGAAACGGGACAGGCTGCTTTTGCAGTGCTTTAAGTTGAAAAAGGCTTCAGAGAGGCTAAGACATTTCTGAGCAACTCTTCACAGTAATATTTTATGAGATTTTGAAATATTTTCTCCTGAAAAGAGTAATACTTATATAGTGAAGAAACTAATTTAACTGTGTGCTGTCCTCAGGCTCTGGCAATGGTCACTGCTTGCAAGTACCAGGAGACTAATTTTAAGTTTTAAGCATGAATGTATTATGTCTCTTAAAATCGGGTTTCCTGGGTTTCAGAGCTTTGGAGTTTGTTGCCTGAACTCTTATTTCTTCCTTTTAGGATTTCTCTTGTAGCTGAACATAAATAATCAGAGAGAGCACTTAGTGAATCCATATCTGTCAGCATTTAGGAAAGTTAAACATAATTATGATGGGGAAATTCTTGTATTCTACTTTTCTCTTACACTAATGTATGCAGAGGCTTAATTCCACTGTTATTTAGCTAGAATAACTTCAGTAAAGCTAAAGAACCTGCAGTTTGCTTTCTGTTCCTTTAAACGATTGAGCTCCCTGTCGTACACTATAAGATATTCTCATAAGGCCCCAACTGGAAGTAATTTTTGGGTTGTAACACTCAAGACTTTAAGATTTTAAAATCCTGACACTTCAGGATTAAAAAAACACAACCCCCTATCTGTCGGTAAACGGCGAATACGTGTTCGTGTAGTCTGGCTTATTTGCATTGGTTGGTAATTAATTAAAAAACATGAGTTTAATTAAACTTGGAGTTAGGGGATTCATTAAAATAAAAACAAAAAAAAATTAAGTTAAAAATGTAAAATAAGGCGTGCAGTTAAGTGAGCTGGTGGAGCTTAAGGATTTGCAGAGAAATGCCGGCAGTGGTAAAACTTCAGGGACTATTGCAAAGCACACAGTTGGAGAAGAGTTACTGAACAAGGGGAGTGGGTGTACGCCTTTGTCAGCAGATAAATTTCACTTTTTAGATACTTGAATTGAAATAATAACATTCTTCCTCAGTTTGTTTCTGGTCTGAGGCTCGGGCTAGGAAACAATGAAATCCATGCAAGCCCAAAGGAAAAGATTACAGCGTAACCCAAGGTAAGGTTTGTAAAATAAGGGACAAAGTTAGAGGGAAAAAAAAAATTATAAATCTTAAAGGGAAGAGATATTACTCATGTAAAACTCAATCCTAAATTTTACTTACCTGTTTATGCTATCATGAAAAGATTTTTCTCTTTAAGGTCTCTTTTAATCTTAGCTCACTGTCTTCAGCATTATTTATTTTTGGTCTTTGAGAACAGTGGAAATGGTTTGATTTTTAATAATAGATCTATTAAGATGCTGAAAGCAATAAAATAGAAAAAAAAAAATCCCAATTAATAATTAAGCCTGATGTTAATTGAACATCTTTCCATAGCCTGTTCTCTTTGATTCTTCCCCTTTGGCAGGACTTGGCTTGTCCCACCAGCAGAAGAAAACCACCAGTAGAACTCTTGAAGGTTTTGTAGTCTGTTGTATGGAAATTGTCACAGGGATATTTTTGTTTGTGCAGTGGAACAAAAGTGAAAACTTTCCACCTCCTTGGATTTCATGAATTTAGTGAAGATCTCCCAAAGCAGCACTCATTCCCATGCAGGTCAGGCTCGTTGTCCACGTGGACCTGTGTGTGTTCCTGTGCACCGGCTCTGGCAGCTTCAGAAAGGTACAGGAGGTAATGTTACTGAGGTAAAGTGCTGTGCTTTTGGGGTTGGAGAGCTACTGAAACATGACTGATTTTGGTTAAAGGTTCCTCAAGGTTAAGATTTCCCAGAGGTATTCAAAAAGCAGGTAGACATGGTGCTTAGGGACATGGTTTAGTGGTGGTTTTTGTCAGTGTGAGGTTGATGGTTGGATTCAATGATCTGAAAAGTCACTTGCAACAGAGACAACTCTATGATTCTATGATTTTCTAGTTTGCTTTTCCCCCAAAGTATGTAATTTGTGTAGGAAACAATTAGAATAATGGAATGTAATGCTCACTAAAAAAATCCTGGTTGTATTCATCAGGCTCATTTTGCCCTGAAATTAATATAAAACATCTCAGTAATGAATGCGAAAGCATGCTATATTAATTTGCCTAGAGGTGTGTTTTGAGGGTGGGTTGGCACCCATGTGCAGGATGTTGGTGGTCAACTGCATATGTGCAAAGGACCAAATTTAAAAAAAAGAATAAAACTCCCCAAATTATGTTGCATCTTTGAGATGAGAAGCCATCTATGGGTGATGATCTATGGGTAGAAAAAACACCTGCATCAGCGTGGTGCTGGGGAAGGTAGCCCTCAGACAGGGAGCAGATGCTCCACAGCTGAAGCCTTTCAAAGGAGACACCTTTAGAGCCCCCAGCCTTATGGGATAACTGAGTCGTACATAAATAGTCTTTAAAGGAAGCATTGTCTGCTTTAAAAAAAAGAAAAACAAAAAAGAAAGGAGAACGAAGTGGGGTTTTGTGTGTGGGTAAAGTAAATACGGTTAGAAATACATGACTTGTTAAGAGCTTTTTGAGGACCCCACACTCACAAAATCTTTTAGGTCATGTGTTTGCTTTCCGAAACATTTGGTAAGTAATAAGTGCCAAGGGACTATATGCACTCCATCTGGAATTAGCAGATTCTTCTTTGTTCGATTGTTCCTAAATTTGGAACTAGCCGACTTGCTTAAAAGTATTTTGATTTTCTTTTAAATAAATATGGGAAATAAACATAGCCCAGGACCTTCGGAGAGGTACATTATTAGTCTTCTCCCAGCCTCCACAAGCCATGCAAGTCTTAAAGGAGCATTTGCCAATTTTGATGTTTTCTATTGGTTTATGGTAACAATTTGTTTGGAGTGGCCCATCATTTTTGTTTCCTTTTTATAAATAGTATCAAAGAAATCAGAGATGGAAAAAGAACTATTAGGTCATTGAATCCAGTCCACTGCCAATGCAGTCTTGTTGCCTACAGTGTATTTTTTCCAATTCTTTGTCCAGGTTAAACTTGGAATTAAGTTTAAGAGCCTCTAGGTCTGATGAGAGGTACAAGAGCAAGTGGAGATTTTATTCTGTTCTTTCTTTACTGGACAAAGATCTCATTTTCATCTCCATCTTCCCTACATAAGGAAATAACATGTCAAAAGACCAAGTGGATGCTGTCTCTTTGCAGGTGTTATAGATTACTACCTCATCCCTGTAAAAATTTAATTTTTACTAGGGGAAAGTAAAAAAAGAAGAGAAAAGCAACACTTTTCTTATCTTCCCTGATGTCCTGTAACACCAGAGTAACAGTCTGAGACTGAAACACCTGCTTGTCCAACAGGCTTATGAAAAGAGACTGTGTTTCCTTTAAGACCTTTAAAACTTTCAGAGAAAGCTTCTTTTAAAACAAAACCAAACTTTCACAAATACATTTGAGCAAGCACTTCAAGGAATTGAAAAAGCTCCCTGGAATCACCCAAAATTGCACCGAATTCGTGATACAGAATTCAGCTGGAGGACTCATTGACACAAAAAAAAATGTTTTCAATGAAAAGCTTGCAAATCAATGCTCGGAGAGGTTGCCCGATGTCGTTAGGTTTGGCGTAGGAAGAATTGGGAAGAGGTGCAGATCTGGGATGGCAGCCTAAGATATTCAGCCTGTATATGTTGGTCTGCTTCCACGGATCCGAGGAGAACCCTGCCTGTTTGCAATAGCCGGGGATGGATGATCCCACTCTCCGCCGGCTGCAGAGAAAGCTTAAGGAGACTCTCTTTCCTAAGCCAGGGCTGGCCTTTGTGAACTGTGCCTTACGATGCATTACAGAGCAGGATCAAGGTCTTTATCTACTTCATGGTTGCTCAGAATTTTGCTTCATCCAACATTTGTTCAAAATATAAGCAAACGTTTTATTCCCGCTTCAAGCTTTCCAAAGAGTGGAAGCAGGGCAGCACAAGCAGATACATATTTTCTCCATGGCTACAAGGTCTTTTTATTTGGTCTAGATACACATCTGTAACTGTTTTACCAACTCATGTATTCATATATACTGTAAGTCAAAGGAGCTTAAGTTTTCCCTTCCTGCATTGAGTTGCAATCACTCTGTTTTGCAGGTTGCTTCCTGCGCGCTGTGTTTCAGCAGCCTAAGGGCTTCACTAAATCATCATTATTCTGCTCTTTCCTAGCAAGAAGGAACCAAAAAAGTGAAAGATTAGCATGGGCTTGGCAAAACCCAGTCATAATCTCTTCCACCTCTTTTCCTTTCCCAGTCAATCCTTATTCTGAGGATCAAACCTCTATTTTCTCTCTGTGGCTGAAAAAGGTATATTAGCATGATTAATCATAGAATGGTTAGGGTTGGAAGGGACTTTAAAGATCATTGAGTTCCAACCCTCTGCCATGGGTAGCGCCACCTCCCACCAGACCAGGTTGCTCAAAGCCCCATCCAACCTGCCCTTAAGAGTCAGAATCACTCAGCTGGATCTGCTGAAGATACCAATGTTTGGGGTTGGCCCATGGCAGTTCTGATTCATCCTTTTAAAATTGAAACCTCTGAGGATAAGTTCAGCAGTTGCATCAAAGCTTCACGGTGACTAGTTTGTGTGCACACATCTTAGATTAGTACACTTTAATTTTTAAAGCAAACAAACTCTCAGATTTAAGGAATATAGTGGCGTGGACTACTGGCTGTAACTAATATATGTCATTATATATGTAATACATATGCATGTTTATGTTAGGAAATACTAAGTAGAATCTTGTGATTTGAAAAGATATTAATTTTTTTTCTTCACTACCTGCAACCTGAGTAAATATATCTGCTAAGAAAAGTGGTGGTAATTGGGATAATTTTCTGAAAATTTGTCCTCTTCAAAGATTTTTTGATGGCAGGAAAAGAAGAAATATTCGCTCTTGTTCCCGTAGAAAGGAATTAAAGCCTTGCCATTAACATCTATGGGAGGACAGAACTCCCAATTGCTATATAATCAGAGACCGGTGGTTTCTTTTTGTTTCTGGTTATTATTTATAAATTCTGAACAAGCAACTTTGTTATGAGACTAAACTTATTATTTGCAACTAGTAAATCTTTTCAGCAATGCATATGTTCATACTTTGCATTTTATAGTCTCCTTTTAGCAGACTACAGGATTTTCCATCATTTCAAAATTAACCGATAGGTGGGCAAAGTCTTAGTAAAAGATGACGAAACACAGAGAGCAAGTAGAAGTATTGGATGGTAGAGGAAGCAAATCTAATTTTTAAAACAAAAGCAAAGGTTAGCAAAGTTTCACTCTCATGAACTACTGTTCCTTTTAATGGGCTTGGAGGCAAGGCATTTTGGCAGGTCAGGTTATCGCATTGTGCTATAGTTAGAAATACTAACTGGTTCTGTGCTGTTGTTTGTTGAAATGACTAAGTTGTCATTTTTAATTAGCTTTATGCTCTTCTCAAAGGCTAATTACTTTACTTTTTATCAAGATTACTTGATTGGTAATGACAAGGGTGCCATGGTTACGTATTTTTAGAGAATTCCCCAACCTGCACAATTATATGATTTTCTGTTCCCCCTGGATTCTTTGTGCAGTAAAGCCTTCAGTAAAAACAGTGGTTAAGAAAAATGCATATTTGTTATTGATATCAGCAGAAAAAAGTATCTCTTGATTTATATATATATATTTTTTTTTTGGCAGGAAGGTCATTGCTAATGTATTTAGTCAGTATGAAAACCCATTACACTTAGTTTACCTCCCTGTCAGTGACACTAGTGCTGCTCTATTACCTTGGTTGAAGTTACCTCAGGCAAAGTGAATTTGAGATGGGAAGCCTTTCTTTTTCCCTCTTGCTTGTCTATAGCTGTGCATCTTCTCTGGGCATCGTGGAAACCTGGCCTGACTCAACCACATACTTATTTCAAAGCGTAGAAATAACTCAGACAGACAGACACTGAATTTTGGAGAGAGTTTACCTCCCAGTTTACCAGAACTTGATTGAAAAGTCCTTGAGATAAGTATGAGAGGTGTAGTCACAGGTGAAATCCTGCTTTTCTTTAGCCACCTATAGATTACTATAAGCTATTCTTGTTTGAAGCAGCAGCAGCCCAAAAGGTGATGTTTCTGTGAAGGGTCCCTCGAGGGGAGAGGCAGTGATGGGGGACATAAATACTCCTCTGACATTTTTTAGAAATACAGTTATACCCAAAGAATCGCTACTTTATTCCTGTTCTGCAACACATAAATACACGTCAGATGTGTGGTAAACCAAATTCTCCCAGGAGCTTGTCCTGAAAGAGGAAAAGACACAATGATTTAGAGTCCACATCTGCAGCTCTTGCAGCTGCTTCAGTCCCTGCTGCTGGAGGAGAATTCCCTGCATCAACAGCCTCTTGATGCAGAGGTTTAGAGCAGTTCCCAAAGGAAAAGCCTAAGGGAACACAACACTGCTGCTAACCTGCTGGAAAGGTGAGGAAGAGACAGCCACAATACAGCTTGAAGAAATGTGGTCACTCCTGGTGGTAAGGCACTGGCCCAGGTTGCCCAGAGCAGCTGTGGCTGTCCCATCCCTGGAGGTGTTCAAGGCCAGGCTAGATAGGGCTTCAAGAAATCTGGTCTAGTGGGAGGTGTCCCTGCCCATGGCAGGGGGTTGGAACTGGAAGATCCTTAAAGTCCCTTTCAACCCAAACCATTCTATGATTCCTGCCATCGGATGTCCCATCTTGTATCACCTCCTCTGCCATTTTGAAAGCTGAAGAGCACTACCCAATGATTATGACTCTTGTCACGTTCTCCAAAATCTATTGAGAACAAGATGACACTGGGTAGCTTCCTAAATGAAAGGGAAGGTTAAAGTGGTGGGGAGAAGGTATAGACCACCTTTGTACTCAGGCTCATAGGAGGAGCTGCTGAAGGGTGTGCTTGGCTGTGAAGGCCTGCTGGAATGTCTTCAGTGGTAGGAAAGACATTTGGGACATCTCTGTAACAAGGCAGCTGAAGATATGAGGATGTTCTGGAGCAAAGGCTTGCACAACCCCTGTGTTTTGACGTTATTCTTCTTGCCGATAGACAGGGAACATAGCAGCTCCAGCTACCGCAGCAGTGCAGTGTGATTCCTTGCAGTCTACGTGTAAAAAACACCTTCTTAGCCAGCATCTTGTCTCCTTAATGAGCTAGTAACACATCTATGACTTCAGTAATTAAAATAATTTTTTATTGCTTTTTTACTTTATGTTAGCACCAAAGAGCAAGAAGAGAGACAAGTAAGGTAGGCTGGAAACTGCTGGGACTCTGGGAAAGGGGCGTCCAGCTCCCTGTTCCCTGCTGCAAGGAAAATAGATGGGAGTGGATCCTGAAGGTACTGAATGCCTAAATCCCATGGAATTAATGTAAATGGGTGCCTAAATACTGTGGGGATCTGGGCTTGATCGCTCTATACTATAACTCTTCATTTGTCCGAGAAGTATAATAATAACTCTTCCCTACTCACAATAAAGTATAAGAATAAACATTTTAATGAAAACATCTCTGAATGTAAAAAAAATAATAATAATAATGACTTCAGTAATTAAAATAATTTTTTATTGCTTTTTTACTTTATGTTAGCACCAAAGAGCAAGAAGAGAGACAAGTAAGGTAGGCTGGAAACTGCTGGGACTCTGGGAAAGGGGCGTCCAGCTCCCTGTTCCCTGCTGCAAGGAAAATAGATGGGAGTGGATCCTGAAGGTACTGAATGCCTAAATCCCATGGAATTAATGTAAATGGGTGCCTAAATACTGTGGGGATCTGGGCTTGATCGCTCTATACTATAACTCTTCATTTGTCCAGTAAGTATAATAATAACCCTTCCCTACTCACAATAAAGTATAATAATAAACATTTTAATGAAAACAAGGTGCTCAGCTACTGTTATCTCTGAATGTAAAAATAATAATAAGAAGAACCTAAGCAAGACACTGTGGTTATTTCTTTTTTTTATGAGCCTTGATTATGCAGTAGTTGTAAATTCTAGAGGTAAGTGTTTACCTGCCTGTTGACTAATTGATGGTTGTGTTTCCCAGCTATGATCGGGGCACAGTTTCTTCTCCAGAAGTTCATTAACAGCAAGAATCAGCGAGCAGGTAAGAAAACGGCTCAACTTTTAGAAATCAGACTAAAAGTATTCTTTTTTTCAACACAAAACTGAGCCCTTTTCACTTTCAGGCTAACTTTCAGCATCTCGGCTTTCTATGTGGAGCCTTGCTTCCAGTATAAATAAATGATCCCACATTCCGTCATGATAACATATGCTCATGCAGAGCTCAAAATTAGAAGGAATATGAAGTGTTCTATTAATTGCATGAATGTTGATTGTTAAAATCATGTGCTAATTGGTAATATCTGTGTGCAGTAGGTTCCCGCAATATGTGTTAGATTACATTAACTGTGCTTGTGACTCAGATATCAGGCATTATGAATTTTAGAGAAGGATTTTTTTAAAAACTTTGTGTAATTAGGTTCTATAGATTATCAATGTAAAAATTAGTAAAAGACTGCGTAAAGGGCATGAGAAGTTAGAGGCATGAGGAATACTGAACTCTAAAGACGCATCTGCTCCTCTTTCTCATGGTGTGCTTTCCCTCACATACTCTCCAAAGTAATTCTCACCATCTTTGTCTTGAGGTAATTCCCAGGGAATCAAATATGAGCTCTTTCTCACTACCATGGTGATTACCGTGTACATTTGAAAGTTACCATCTTTTTCGAGTTGACTTTCTCACTTTTCAGCCTTTTTTTTTTTCACATCCTCCAGGCTTTGATCCAAGAAGCATTCAGGTACGTTACAGATAAATTAGATTATCGCTGTACTCACCTGTCAGTGGGGAAGTTGAGCATACTTAGCAACATGACTCTCCTGTATCAGATATGCTTCCTCTCCATTCCAAACCCCTGGGGAAAATTTCAGATGGATCTGTTTTGTTCATTGATGTTTTAATTTTATTGAGTGCTATGAGTATTTATTAAAATAGGCAAGGTGGAAGGAACTAAAGCTTGAAGCTAAATATGGTAAGTTACAAGTGTTTTTAGGAAGCATAACAGATATTTCTACTCTCTACATTCACATTTATGCACAAGGAAATCATTGGCCTTTGCTTCAACACCTACATTGAGTGCACCCAGGTTGATCCTAGCACTGCAGCTGTGCGGCTCATCCTCCTCCTCAGCCATCGTAGCAAATGTAATCAGCACCAGCGACTGCTGAAATAAGATT
Organism: Calidris pugnax; assembly: GCF_001431845.1. Classification (NCBI taxonomy): domain Eukaryota; kingdom Metazoa; phylum Chordata; class Aves; order Charadriiformes; family Scolopacidae; genus Calidris; species Calidris pugnax. The sequence goes on along the minus strand of NW_015090831.1, from coordinate 1,654,781 downwards.
TTCCCAGTCCTCCCTGGACCGAGCCCCCATTTGAACACCTTTTTTTATTAAGTGACTGTTGTGGAATGATGCTTTTCAGTTAGACACCAGGGTTTTTCCCAGTCCTCCCTGGACTGAGCCCCCATTTGAACACCTTTTTTTATTAGGTGACTGTTGTCGAATGACGCTTTTCAGTTAGACACAAGGGCTGGGTCTCATAATTCGCCATCTTCTGTAGTACACTTCCATAGTGTTTTCTGCTGAATATTACTTGGTGAACAGGCTGACTTGGAGATACTTCCAGAAATCAAAGACAATCACTCCTCTAGCAAACAATCTTCTATTTAAATTTCACCCTCCCCATGTAAATCCACTTGTATTTTTTGTGGGTTAGGCAGATTTTGAGGCCAACTCTGTGACACGCATGGGTATCATATACTTACCCACAGCACAGGCCACCTGAGTGTCCTATTGTGCATGAGCCATAACCCAGCAGATGCTTTTTGGGGGATGCTGACTTTAAATTACATGTAAATTCTTTGAATTAACACTTTTCTTACAGTGATTATATTTTGAGGGACTAAAATAATTGAAGAAAGTTCAAAACCAATTGCACTTGCCCTGGGAAAGGTGTCACTGGAGCCCTTCCCTGGTTAATACCTACCATTACTTTGGGAGACATACCCCTTAACTCAAGCAAATTTATATATTCTTCCAGAAATATATTGAAAATAACAATGATTTTTTTATATAAATGATTTGGAGAAAGATTAGACATATTTTTTTGTGGTGTTAAAAAATAGTTTAAACACATTAAATGTTTCATGGGTTGCATTGAGGAAAATATTTAGAATGAAACTGTTCTAACTAGCATAATTTTATTTCATTTTACAGTGGACCAACTTGGTAATGATGCAATGAATTAAACCAGGTTGTCTGAGTGGAAAAAATGTATGCAGTTTTGGTAAAGAGAGCATTTACAGAAGTGTTAGAAGTCTTGAGTCTTATCAGGGCTATTACTCTAATATCTGTTGATTTACTGATCTTGAAACAAGCAAACCTCATGGGTTCAAGAGCTTAATGTTAAAGGCACACTTCATCAGTTGTCCTGAGAAATGCAACAGATTTAAGATGAAATCAGTTTTAGCCCCTATCCAAAATGTTGACACTGAATCAAACAGAGCATGAACTATATTCACAGTTTTAATTAAAAGAAAAACTGACAAATTACTAACATTCTAGTGTTCAGAAGATGGTTATCTGTTATAGAAATATTTTTTCTAATGTACATGCTCTCATACATGAAATAGTTTCTAGATTTATTTTATTATAATTGTAAACTGTGGCACAAATACTTAATCTTACCTACTTAAATAATGTTTTACAATTTCTTAGCAACCCTTCCTTCTCCTCCCTCCCCTACTCTGACTCACAAAGCCATGCATTGAAAAGGATGAACGAGTTTAGTAGATGAGATGACCACTGGAAATGCGTGGAGAAACTAACAATTAAAAAAATATATAAAATTAACCAGAAGGAAATTGCTTACTAATTTTTAAGATACAAAAGTTAATCTAAAATGACTACCAGCCCTCGAAAGGTTAACTGTCAAATTAAATAACAGGGACATGCAGTGGTCACTGGCTACCTGGGGGAATAAGCTGTTAAATTACTTACTTCAGTTCACATAATTTGCAAAGAGATTAGCTCCTTGTGTCTCTGCAGAAACTTTGCATATTCCAGGGAAGGTTTTGTTCCCTTCGCACCCATGAGGGTCTGGTCATTAGTGGCAGCATTTGGGGTAAATGGTGTACCTTTTGGAGGAGGGAAAAGCAAATTGGAGAACAGGGAAAGTTATCACGTTATGGGGAATAATAAAAATAAGGTCTCTTTAATTTGCTTTGGATAGATAAATATCTACAGGTTGTTATGTCCTGAGAGTGGCTGGCTTGCAGGTGCAGGTTCCTGTTCTCCACCAACGCCCCTGGGACACAAGGAATGGGAAGGAGGTGAGGGTTGGGACAGTTGAAAGGTGGTGTCCCCACACAGGAGTCATAGAATCATAGAATGGTTTGGGTTCGAAGGGACCTTAAAGATCATCAAGTTCCAACCCCTTGGCAGAAGGGGTCCCCTGGGCAGGGACAACTCCCACTAGACCAGGTTACTCAAAGCCCCATCCAGCCTGGCCTTGAACCTCTCCAGTGATGGGGCATCCACAACTTCTCTGGGCGAGAAGGACTTGTGCCTGAGAGTGGCCAAGTGGCTGGTGTCAACCAGGGGCAGGCGAGAAGTGCCCAGAGCTCTTTGCTGGGCTCTGCAGCTCTGGACTAGGCTTTGTGCAGAAGCAGGAGAGTTCTGGTGCACCCAGGACTGAAGGACGTCACTCGTTTTAATGAAGCCAAAGGGAATCCAGGACAATGCTGGATGCATTATTGTGGACTGTTCTTTTCCCGTTACTCTTTGTTCCATTGTTTCAAGCTCGCGGGAGTTGGCAGCTCGGGAGGAGATGTCACCGCAGAGCTTGCTGTCCTCGAGAGCAGCTCTGTGGAGGATGGCTGAGGTCCATGGGGGGAGGCAGGCTGGGGTGGCCCCAAACGGGTCTGATGTCTGGCCCTTAAATCAGGCAGCGACGTCGGTGAGGAACCGAATAGCAAGAACGTTTCCACTGATAGCAAGAGCAAAGGGGGCTGCTGCCAGTTGGCTCGTTGAGGCTCCGAGCGCGCCGGCGGTGCGAGAGGCGCAGATGTCTGACAGCAGAAACAACATCTTCCCAGCGCCGGCTGCACGAGACGCTGCTCTCGCCAGATCCTCAGGGCTGTGTCTTCTGTAGGTGCCCCAGTAAAAGTCTCAGCAACCAACGGGGGCTACAGCAGTGGCTGCAGGGCTAGAACTGGTCCCAGGGGTCGTTTCTTGCTTTCCCTCAACATCAGCATCGGGGTAGGCTGGTTCTCACTCGTGCCTGACCATAGAGTGCATTTCTTGGGCCATTTTAAAGTGTTTTTTTTGCTACCTGCCAGGCCACTGGACTGGCAGAAATGATTTCTCCCTTCCCTTCAAGAGCAATGGTTCCCTGCTGTTAATGCAAAGCATAATAAAACCTTTAAATATATACTGTGAAAAATGTTATGCCTACTTAAGCAAGATAGTTGCCCGTAATAGTGTGCCATAAAGCAATCTGAAATGTTTATTGTCTGTTCCCCAACTGCAGTTTTATTTCTTTTTAGCAGTTTTTGTGTCTACAGGATTTTCTTCACGTTGAAAGTTTTAAAAGAAGTTTTTCCCTTCCCCTGCATGCACAGGGATTGTTTGCACAGCAGATCCTGCTGCCACTGCAGAGATGTACCAGCATTTTTAAAAAAAACCCTCCAGTTTCCTAAACTTTTCCTAGAAAAAAGAAAATCATTTAAATAAATAACAAACCTTGATACTGCTTTAAAGGGCAGCCTGATTTCCAAAGGAGCAGATAACATTAAACAAGTTGTCTTTTGTAAAGGCCGAAATAGGAAATCAGGAAAAGAAAAGAAAAAAAAAAAAGGAAAGAAAGGATAGAAGGAAAAAAAAATCAGCCAAGGTTAGGGGGTGGTAAAGATGTTGCTGCTGGATCTAGCTCCAGAGACACAATGTGTATTTCATTGCCACGAATAAACTGTATCCAGGGAACAAGCAAATGAAAAAGTGAGGACAGGAGATATCTTATTTTTGTTGTTTGTTTCCAAAGAGTCCACCCCCACATAGGTCACTTGGAATTCATTTGTCTACATCCTGGACTGCACGTAGGGGAAAAAAAAAATGCCTGGGATCTGAGAAAGAGGAATGCGATAGGGCATGGGAATCACAGCGTCACGGTGGTCACCAGAGCATAGTTTGGCTCGTCTTAAAACAAGCAAGCACCGTTGGACCTCTGTAATACTAGCAAATCGGCCGTGCTATCGGGCTACCTATCAGGGGCTGAATGCCTGAGAAAAAGTGTGTGGGTTTTTAGAGGGAGCCTGAGGCGTTGGAGGGCTCTCGGAGCTGCTGCTTTCCTCTTGACATCCAGTACTACTCGGTGACCTCGGCAACAATCCAGTGTACTGTTACAGTTCATTTCAATAATTAAACAGTTCAGGGATGGCAGAGCTTTCTTGTTGTCAATAGAAAATCGGGGCTGCAGTTTGCTGCTTTGCTTTTTTTTTTTTTTTTTTTTTTTTCCTCCCTTCCCCTTTCCCTCCGCTGAAATCAGAAGTGTTTGTTTTTAATTATATTAGCTAGAGACAATTAATTTCACAATCCGAACAGAAAAAAAAAAAAAAAAAAAAGTTTTGCGAGAAGGACTGGCAACTGGTAAATGCAATTATTATTGTAGCACATTTTCAAAGGAAGAGATCTCAGCTCCAACAAAGTCATATGTATAAAATTTCAGTCATATAATATAGTCTCAAACAGCAGATTTACTCTGCAAAAGATGGGAACTGCTCTCCCATCTGGAGTTATGTTCTGTTCGTGCCACGTGGACCCATTTGATACCCACTCCAAAAAAAAACGCCAGCCAGCAAAATAAACCACTGCCCATCAGCTGCTCCAAATAATTGGTTGATATGCCCCTTTAAAGTTGCCTTACGTAGAGATGATTAATACCAGCCCCCTTTTAAGTGCAGCCTTGCAACAACAACTTAAAAAACCCCTCTCTGTGCAAACGGCAGCATTTACATTTTTGCTGTTTGAAAAAAAAAAAAAAAAAAAAAGATGAAAATAATTCAACTTTATGTCAGGGATGTCTTGCAAAATTTCCTACAATTAAAAAACTATTTTTTGAGGAGCTCGCTGTGCCCCTTTCATTGCCCATCTGGCTCCCTCCCAGCTGCTCTCTGGCTGACTCTGGGCTATTCTGCTACCAGCCTGGTGGGAGATGCTGCTCCCTGGTATCGCCGGCTCTTTTTCTCAGCGTTGGTCCCCAGGATTGCTCAGGCTGCAGTCTGGCCTCACTTACGCTGATTTACTTTTATGGGGTTCAGTCAAAATGCTAGGGATTTATACCGCTGGAGGCGAAGAGCAAAAATTTAACTCTTTGGGTGGGGAGAGTTTTCTGCCAGCCCCGGTGACAGCCCTGCCGGCCCCTGTGCTGATACACAGCCAGTTCCTACTGTCACACTCCCATTGCCACAGAGCTTTTACCTTTTTTTTCCATTTCCTACCAGTGTCATCGACAGAAGAATATTAAACTGAAATATACTGAGACATCGCTTCTTTGGGGCCGGTAGCTGACATCCTTATTCAGGGTGAACAGTACTTCATTTCCCCAATAGTTTAATCCTTTCAGTGGGGTGGCCACAAAGGGAAGACTGAATCCACAAAAGGGCTTTGACATAGCTACTCTTAAATTGTAGGCCTCCTGGATTACCATAGCTGGGCATAGGAGTTAGCCAGTCTTTGCAGGGTGCATGGAGAAAGTTAGACGTCACAGAGGAGTAAGAGCACAGCTCTGGGTTTCTAACCAGAAATAATATGTTTATTCAACAGCTAAAGCACCCCAATGGATGAGGAACCAATCCTTGGCACCGTGGTGAGCACCTCTTTGCTTGTGGTTCAGCCCAAGAGGATGCTGGAGTCTCGCTCATCCATGCAGCATCTTCACTGTGTAAGTACTGTCCCCATCAGTGAGAAACTCTGCTTCAATATCATGATTTTCCAGAGGGAACCCAACCCCACAGAGTCCTTGTTTTGACCCAACAAAAGGGAAGCTTTCACTTTACGTGGGTGTAGTCCTTGAAGGTGTGGGCTCCTTCTTGAAGCAGCCCCAGGCACAGAGCAAAAGCAGGTCCAGAAATGTGACTTCCCATAGTGGGAATGGGGCAGGATGTGGGCAGTGGCAACCTCCATTTCCATCCCTTTTTGAGGCTGCTAAAATATTTTACATTAAAACCGTTAAAGTATATATCCAACAAAATTCTGTTTGTTGCCTGTCAAGTTCATGTGTCAAAACAAAGTCCTCTGCGGACTCCAAGCACCAGCTGTATGAGGGTTATTTTCTGTGTTAAAGGTCTGAACCAGGAGTTAAACACAAATCCGGCTTTAAAGCACTGGGCTGCAGGTAAGGTTATCAGCTTGGCCTTTACAGTTCATGCTTCCATGTCCAAGTGTGATGAACCTCTCATAGCAAACTGCCCTTAGGTGGAAGAGCAGGTAAAAACATCCCCTGTGGACCAAAATTCACAGAAAGGGGAGAAAAGACAACCCACCAAGAGGCAGTCGCTTGTGATGGAGCTGCTCTTGCTTTCAAGGAGAGCTCCCCGGAAGCCTGTTGAGCTGTGTTGGTCTATACCAACATCAGAGAGACCGGCCTTTGACTACATTTCTAATTCCTCTGCTTGCTCTTTTTAGGAGGGGGGGGAAAGCAGGGAGGAGAAAACCTTGCAAAGCTGAAATGAAATATTAAGTCTCTCATTCTTTCCAGGTAGACGCATGCCAAATCTCGCAACGATGTTGGCAGACTCCCAAAGTTGCAAAATAATGAAGAAAACTTTGAGTTTAGGACTTTGTGCCCATTTTAGCAACATTCCTTGTAAGTAATTAAAGCTGCCACCGGTTTGACCTCAGGAAACACAGCAAATGTAGAGATACAATGGAGAGCTAAAAAATAACCTAGAACGGGTTTTGAAGTATCATCTTATATCTGCAATCTCATTCCTAAAAAAAAAAAAAAGAACAAATAGTAAAATTATTATTTAGGGGCCATGGGAGCTCTAATCTGCACATCCATGGTCGGTCAGGGCTGGCAAGCCCGGGGTGAGCTGTGGTGCCCATCTTTAAAAGTAGCATTGAGCATCTTTGGAGGGTTTTCTACACTGATTTGGTCTATGGAGATGTTACTTAGCACTTGATGTAGCTTTTGTACCCAACTGGACCACCTGGGAGGTTATCTGCCTAGTGCCCAGACTTGCCTTACCATAAGGGAGACCCTAAACTTGTCTGCAGGATGGGACAACATCACTGTGTAGAGAGGCATAAAGGTAGTTTAAGGACACTTAATTCTTGCTGCCACTTGCTATTACCATTATTGATGGATGCTGTTATTATAGGGAGAGGCCTCTCAGTGTGAAAGCATTTTTGTTATTCTTTGGTCTCTGCTATCATATTTTTTGCTCCTGACAGATGCAACTTTCCTGGCTCCAGAGGTAGTGAAAATAAAACATAACGTATTGCAAAAAAGTTATGAAAACAAAACAACTGGAATTCCCATATCGTAACCCTGTTCTAGCTATAATAGGCTGAAACCAAAGTTTTTGAGCTCTTATCCTCAAGGATATTGCAGAGTAAGGTACAAAATGTTAGAGTAAATGCTAAGAAGTAGCATGGTCCTGGGCGTCACTATGGGGCCTGATAAAGACCTATAGATTAATTATTTCAGTGATTTATTAATCAAGTTTCTTTCTACCTATAGGCCAAAGAAAGAATGAGTTGCCTGAAAATCTGTTAGAAACTGCAGTGCTGAGCAGAAAATGAGTCTCCTTAGAACATACCGTGGACGAGGAGACTTGAAGCTGCTGCCATGGGTTTCAGTGGCAGGCTCAGACCCACTGAACTCTGGTTGTCCCCCTCAAAGTGACACAGACAAAATAGACCGGGAAACCAGAAGTTTACAGTTAAATGGTTGCTTCTTTTGGAGCCAGGAATTGCAAACCTAATGACATGATTACAGCACTGAAAAATGACCTGAAGTAACAAAACAGAGGATATTTACCTTGAGGACAGTTGTGTTTTGTTGTATATTTAAGAGAAATAACATGTTTGGCAGAGATACTTTTAACACATGGCTTTTTTTCTTATTTTTCTTTTTTTTTAATATGTAAAGGTTTCCAAACAGAATGACTCATAAGAGCAACACTCCAATTCCCGTTTCGTTAGCTGCCTCCGTAGACGAGCACCGAGCTGCTGGGGACATAGGAGCTGCTGCAAACGTGGTACTAGTTATTAACCAGCAACTTTAACTTTTCGGTGCTTCAGATTTATTGACATTTTAATTTTTATTTATTTTTTTTTCTGTGGTTCTGGTTGTGATATGATTTGTGCCAATGAGCGGGAGTTTGTTATTGTTTGACTGCTAATAGCTGAGAAACGTATTTAGCAGGGGTGAGGGAAACTGGCTGGGTAGGGACATAGAGATAAGGCTGGTGGGGAATTTCTGATCTTCAGGTCCCCCTGCCTGCTGCTGCACTTCACTTAATCACTTTTGAAAAATTAGCTAGTTACAACTTGAGATAAGTTCGGCTTCCTGACTTCTCCATTCCTGCAGTGAGGATGCACCACAGCCTCAGTTCTCTGTGGTTTGAAAAACCTTCTCTTAATTTACATTGCAAATAGATGTATGACTAATTTATACCCACTTGCTTTTTCTTTTTCCTACTTTCTCTTCTCCAGATCGCTCTTTAGCTGGAATAACATTTTCCCTTCCCTGGCGTTTACAGACCAATAGGTTCACTGACAGTGATCCTGTTTTCTTGGAGCTCCAGCTAACTGAAGTTATACTTCAGCTAAACTTCACCATACGTTGCATTTCAGAGCAAAGTCTACGAGCCCTCTACCTTGAGATTTCCACTTCATTCTGGAAGTAATTCACCTGCCAAACCCTGAGGTGGCTCTGCCTTTTTTACAAGGTTACTTTAATAGTTAAAAGTTATCAGCTAATAAACTCAGATGTATCTTCTCCTTGTTGCCTCCTGCTCGTATTGGGTAGAATGAAATTTAATAAGTTTGTGATAGATCACAGTTCATAAAATTTTTCCTTATTTTTCATGTATCTCTGGCTTTTCTACTTCTGGCTGGAACCAAGGACAAAAATCCCTTCCCCTGAGTCTAATCTTGGAGTCCCATGTTCAAGTGAACTGTTCATTCAGGTCAAAGGGACTTCAGTCAGAAACGGAGACAGTCATCAGAGATCTCTGTTAGCCTTTCTTTTAAGATAGTGTCTGGAATCTGTGTCCATGGGACACTGGGAGCAGCTTCACCTACCTCATCCCAGGAGCCAAGGGTAAAGCAGTTTCAATATTGTTGATTTATGTTTATATACATTATAAAGATGAAAATGGGATAATCGTAAGGTCATGTATAAAATGGAGAATTCCTTTCCTCTTTTCTGTATGTGTCCTCCACCAGGAGCTGGGAAATATGTAAAGCTCTTTCCCATAGAAAGGGGCATTTCTGCTACTTCTGCAAGGTGGCCCTTCTCTCGTTCCCTTTACGTAAGCTGAGCTTAGTGCACTATTGTTCTTTCTTGTTGTGGTGGTGTCTCCTGTGTGTATCTCTAGAAACAGAGGCCAAGGAAAATGTCCCAGGCAAGAGCAAAGTTGAGACTTGGGCTTCTCTGTTTAAGAAGCCAAAACCTCTGTCAACTGTAGAGGGACAGCAAATTCACTTTTCATCCCCCACCACGAAAAATGTAAAAGAGAAATGCATTTTTCATTCTTTAGATAGAAGAAGCCATGGAAGAGGATAATAGGGCCTTGAAGAGATCCTGCAGAATTTGGTTTAGGGTAAGTCCCAGTAAACCCAAAACAGGAAGTGGAATTTAATAAGGGAGTTTAATAAGATTCACAGATTCCAGAGTCTGGAATAAATTCCTTTTGTGCTAACTTCAAACTGTGTTAATACATGTATTGCAAAAACGTCCCTCATGTCAGTAGCTGATTCTGGTACTTTTGTCTGTTGAATTCATGAGACTTACGACCATTAACTCTGATAATCAATTAAATGAGAATAAATATATCACTTTAAGTGAAAACAGAACAGCAGTAAAACACAAAGTTGAAATCACAGTTAAACAAAAAAAGACATTAAAATTACAGTAAGTTACTATCTGAGGCAGAAAAAAAAAGAGACTAGACTGTTAGATAACATAATTCCATGGAAGAATGCTTGAGAGTAACGTGGATAGCCTTCTCAGAGCTGCAGTGAACTCTTTGCAAGGGAGTCATGTTTCTGGTGCTGTATTGGTAACTCTTTCCTGGCACAGTAGTTTTTCAAAACTATGATACTAACACCAGCTAAGGATGGCCCAGGGAGACTCTGTCACTGGTCACTATGAGTCTGAGCTCTGTTTGTCCTACTCAGAAGGAAAAAGGCTCACTTTTTTTCCAAAAATAAATTAAAAAAAACCTCTATGGCCTTTACCTTCAGATCAGGTGAACTGGAGGGGGTTTGACTGCTTATCTTGTGTGAGGGGGATCACCCTCTGTTATCACCTTGTCAAGCATTACCTTCACTTTGCAGAGTGAACATGACTACGTGGGAAGAAGAAGAGGGAAGATTCACGCCCAGAAAACTTGATTCTTACCTCGTACCAGTTTTATGTCGTGTTACTTCGTTGAACATGCTGGGATTGAGATCGGCTGTACGGTGAGATGAGCATCCCTTCCCTAACACTCAGCACACTCAAAAATGGCAGTAATAGGATTAGCTGATACACTTCCTGCAATGCTGACAAAAAATTAATGATGCAGGGCCAGTATTCCTTGGCTACCATTTAGGTCCTTTTTAATTGATATTTGAGATGAACAATGATATTCAGCACTGAATAAATGGGCTCACGTACTGCCACTGTCAAGTATTTACTCTCAGCTCACCTTCAATCTCTTACTAATTAATGGAAACACAAAATATCACCTTGCTGTGCTCTTATTTTACTGTGTTAGTTAATATTCATTTGCTGCATGAAAAATGGTTAATGGTAAAGAGTTTAATACTTTTGGTTGTCAGTGTGGTTTTCTAGAAGGACCTATCATTGATTTTACTTGCAGATGTTATGGCAGTCAGGGTATTTACAGTCTGGGATGTGACCTTCAGCTGCCCTGGTAGGTCACCTCCAGCACACTCAGGTGTCAGCAGTTTAATACTGAGTGGGTTAAATCTGACTTTCAGACCTCGTAATTTGCTATTTACCGTTTTGCTTTTCATTTCTAATGACCTGTTCAAAAGATCTACAGGAAAGTAGTCATTGCCTTCTGAGTTACTTTAAATACTCTCAGAAAAAGTTGGTTGCTCACCACTGACCTAACTAACAATTCCAGGAGAAAGGTGGACCTCCTGCTGTCACCCTAAGACCTTCCATGGCAGTGGACTTCACCCATATAGGATGCAAGTCCATACTCTAGAAAGGAGGCACCTACTCTGAAAGTTGTATTATTTAATATTAATTAAATTAATTTTGGGGATAGTAGTACCTCATCTTCCCCCAAAAGGAGGATCCAGCTCTGTATTTCAGTAAGTCAGTGGACTGTTGAAGCCAGATCACCCTCTCTTAAACCTTAACAAGGCCTTGCAATAACCTTTGCAACCTTTGCCACCTTACATTTCCTTGCTTCTCATGTCCCTGTGACCATCATCAGCCCTGCTAGCCAACACAGTCAGCGTAGAGGTCACATGTCTGCAGTGAGAGCTCCTCTCCACATTTTGGGGACTAGTTAATTGGACTGCACAGCTTCTGCAGCTCTGCTTCTGCAGGTTAATTTTTCAGTTTTAAATCTGCTATCTGATAAGGCTGGTTGTAGTTCTGAAAATTAATTTGAACAGTAACTAATATCTGGTTCATATCCTTGAGGATTAATACAGATTGAGTTACTTACAAATAGGTGTTCCCTACTGTTATACAGCAATTGTTTAAAACCACAGACTTAATAGGTGTATTTGAATTCTAGCACCTGGCTACTAAGCTTCAGAGAGTTTTGTCCCAATTTATTTAACAAAAATACCAACCTCAAAACACAGCAACAATAACAAACCAATAGCAAACTATAAAAAATATCTGACGTACTGGATATCAGAAAAAAAATCATTTTATCCTCTCTGTTATGTAATCTATTAATGTAGAAATTTTTGACTGACTCTGCAGGACCCCCGAATGGTGCTGGATGGGGACAGATATATTAAGAAGAGCCAAGCAATTTTTTATATCAATACATAGGCAGCAGAGTTGTATGTATTAGTTGGTAAAATTATTGAAAGCGCTGCAGTAAAGTTTAGTAAACTTTTTACCTTCCATAATCATGGGCTTACCTGGGTCAAAAGCATTAGTCATGGATATTCATTACAAACTGCAAGCTCATAAAAGCCGGCATATGGCAGTACTGAATTTCTTGCTATATAAAGTTAAATTCATAGTAATAACATCTGTGCAGAATTTAGAGTCCCAACAATTAGACCGAGGTCAATGTACTGAGGCAAAGATTGATGGCCTTTTGTAAATCTTAAATGACAAGTTAAATAGGTATAAAATAAACAAACAACTTTATTTCTTATTAAAGACCAGACAACTGGGGTGTGAATGCTAAGTGCTCGGTAATGAGGGCCAAGAGGAGCAGTATAATGCTATGGCTTGTGTTACTGGGTTGTAATTTAGGAGCAAGGGGTGCTATATGGAGCTCTCGCCTGCCTTTTGTTAACGATATAATACAAATAACAACTAATAACCACTGAGTAGGACACTGTGAAACACCAACTAGTGAAATTAAGCTCTGCTCAGACTGACTGAGTAAGGTTTGTAAGTGAGAAGAGGAATCAGGCAATGTTTCAAGCCATGTCTGGGGCTTTGCTTCAGCACCTGAATCTTGTTTCCATATTTACGCTCATTTTTCAACATTTTTTAATAGGCATTGGTGAATATAACACTGCCAGAGACATAGCACAATTCTGAAGATATGCAGGGAACTCTTCCATCATACTTTTGGTTCTGAGATGTTTGGTTTTTTTAACACGGGATGTAATTTTTCTAAAGCCATGCGTGATCTTTGACTTGGTGAAGTTTTCAGTGTGTGCTGCAGCATTTGGAGAGAGAGGGTGAAATTGTGAGTGGTGAGTAAACCCAACAGAACTGGGATTTGACCCCACTGTTCATCTCAGTTTGTCTTTACTGTCTGCATGTGGAGCTTAGGAAGTTCTTGACTTGTCAATGCAGGAAAAAGTAGTGGTGAAAACTGTGTGTTTAAAAAGGTGGGCTTTAGTAGCTACTTACCCTACAAGTAAAACTTTAGGGTTTCAAACCAACATGGATTGAAAAAGATGAAATTATGCCTTCATCTCCAGCCTGCATGTCCCTTTGTCCTCCTAGTGGTTTGTGGCCCTCAGGGTCATCATCTATTGTGGTTCAACTGCTATGTCTTCTCCCATGTCTATGGCATGTGTTACTCTAAAAGAAGGAAACAGAGACCAAGAGCACTCCCAGAGCAGGGATATCACAGAGATATCTGTGTACCTGTTGTTCATCTACCTGCTCATGCTTTCCCACTCCATAGTTGGGGTTTCTGCTCATGGTTTTCCACAATGATGCACACGAATGACAGTAGCAACATTTCCAGCTCTACATCAGGGGAGGGGAAATGGGAAGAAAAGGGGAAAATTGCTCAGTTGTGAAGTTGGAGACAAGGAAACTTGTGCTTTTTTTTTTTCCCCACGCAGAGGAAAACATGCAAATGAAGTGTGAAACAGAAATTATTCTGAAAACAGGCAGGAACAGCATCATTGAAAGAACAGGGCCATCCAGGGAAATCCAAATCCAGGGCACAACTGAGAGAAATCACAAAAAGCTAGGACTATCAGCAACACGTTCACAGGAAAGGGTGTTATTTAAAAGGGAAAAATCAGTGGGAAATGGAGCTAGGATTTTTTATTTTAACTTTCTTATTCTAGAGAGATAATTTGGAATATGATAAGATGAGAAAACTAGTATATAATTTGAAAAACATGCTATGCCACCATTTCTCAAGAGCCAAATCCTGCCCTCGTGTATGTCTGGTGTATCATGCTGACTGACAGCATTTCATGTGTACACATGATTTAGTCATAGAGTATTCTGTTTCCAAAGCAGAAAAAAGACTGAAGTACCTCATTGGAAGGAAAATTTGGGCAAGGAAACATATTCTGCTGACCAAAAAATAAAATCATGTGTGAATAATGGAAGTGCTGTATTGATTACCTTTAAACCGATGTATTTATCAGCGTCATTTTTTACTGAGGTTATCCTGGCAAGCTCTTTATTGCCATAAAGGAAACTCTCAGTTGGCAGCTCTGTGTAGCGGCCATTCATTTTCAAAAGAGAATTTACTATCTTCTGGCATTGTATCAATCTCCAGTAAAACGCCAGAAGGACCTTATGTATAACCTAACACTAAAGACTGCTTCAAAATTTGGAACAATAAGTACATTTCTTAGTTTCAGGATGAGCCTGGTCTCTCTTTTCCCTCTTGTAAAGAATAATAACGTCTGTCTTAGAAGAACCTGCAATGTTTCTGGCCTGCACTCATAGTATCTTGTACAGCTAAAACACTGGATTTTACTAAGCAAGGAGACTTTTCTTAGCTTGGGAGCCATCCAGGGAAAAATAGGTATGCTGTGGAACTATGCAGGAAAGGCAATAGGTGATGATGTTCTTTTGACTGCACTTCCCAGCCAAGGTCGTATCATGTTTCTTGGATACGGAGGAACTTGGAACTGAGGAATTATCTGATGGATTTACAATTTGGAAAGGTTTTACCTCAAAAATCCTGATGTGCCAAAAGCAAGTAGTTAAAAGGAAATGTCTTTGTTTTCAGAAAGACTCTGCTGGATGTGGGTGGACTCAGTTTCTGGAGAGCTCAGCCACTCGCGCTGGTTGCTAATGGGGACTTCCCCAGGGCATGGCCCCAGATCCTACCAACCTCCTCTAAGAAGGACCTCCTGGTTAGGTTAGCTCCTAACATTACTAATGCCAAAAGCAACTTGGGTGGCAGGACTGCCCCAGAACTGGGGAACAAGGTAGACCTGGAAACTGTAGAGCAAAATAGAGACCACATCTGCTGCTCCTTGTGCTGTCCCCATCACTCATTTGTGAGCTTATGGCAGTTGCTACCAGGCTCCAGAAAACTTCTTGCAGTGCACAGATTATGCTCTATGTTGTTTCCAAATAAGGATTTTCAGCCTTTGATATTTTAGGAAGAAATTTTGAAAAAAAAAAATCAATTCTGATTTGCAACAATAAAAAAAAAAAACCCACAGCTTTCCAAATGACAAATTAAGCAAAAAAGCAAGCAAACAAAAAAGGAATTTCAACCAACTAGAAGTATAAATCTCATTACTTTACATATTTACGCTCAGTAAAGAGAAAACAACCTTGGGTAGAGTAAAGGTGCTGTTGATTTGTGTGTAGAAAACAGCAACTTCCATGTGAGTTATTAGTTGCATCCTGTTTCCATCCCAGAGAATGGTGTTTCAGTGATGATAAAGCCTATGCTGTGTGTGTGTCCTGAGTATAGCCCAGTCCTTAGCAGGTGGCCTGGCCGTCACTATATCTCCTTGGGAAAAGTACATCTAAACCAACGAGTAATGCTCTAAATTCGGGGGGGAAGATTTGGAGGCAATGAGATTTTCCTCCTGGTGATGGTCATCTACATAAGGTTTTTCTAGGACCTTTTAGAAAGAGGCAGAATAAGAGAAGAGGGAAAAAAATAATATACTAGGACCTTTTAGAAAGAGGCAGAATAAGAGGGAAAAAATAATATCTATAAAATATATAATAATTAATAGAAATATTTATTAATAGGAATATAAATATTGAATTTCATTCAAACGATTGTCTTTATTTGCATGCAATTTTGGGGAAGGAAGAAGAGAAAATGGAGATGGGGAGGAGCTCTTGCTGCAGTTTTTAGCCAGGAACGGTTTAAGATGGATATTGGGAAAAAATTCTACATGGAAACAGTTGTCAAGCCTTGGAAGAGGCTGCCCAGAGAAGTGGTGGAGTCACCATCCCTGGAGGGATTTAAAAGCCAGGCAGACGTGCTGCTGAGGGACATGGGTTAGTGGTGGACTTGACAGTGTTGGGTTGATGGTTGGACTCGATGATCTGAAAGGTCCGTTCCAACCTGCACAATACTATGATTCTATGATTCTACAAGGATGTTGTTCCAGAGGAGACCAGGTTTGCCTGTGGGTAGCAGAGAAGTGCTAAAGGTGGTCTTGAACCAGCAAATTCTAATGCTAATAATATCATACAAAGGCATGTACCAGGACTCATTTTGATCTATTTTCAGAGGTGTCTGTACTTTGACAGCCACATACTGTGAGCTGAGAGGAGTTTGGCCAGCAAGAAACATGATCAGAAATAGAAATCCTGACCTTAGCCAGTAGTGACTGGAAGAGTTTGGGCTGGATGTCACACAAAAAAGGTTTGTGTGCTCACAGGTTTGTGGTAGAAAAGTTTGCCAAGGCAAAAAAAAAAACAACTAAAAAATTCTCTCTTCCTTATGCAGTTTTTTTGATGTTGTTTCTTTTATTTCTGAAAAATAAAAGAGGAAATAAGTATTTCCAGATTGATAATGATAATAATAATAATAGCATATATAAGAATATGTGAGTTTATATATCATTTAAAATACTATATATCCATATTTATGTATATAATAATTATATATATGTGTAATCACATCACAGTGCCCTGTTAGAAAGATAAGTTCCTGGCTTCCACACTACTCAAAATGAGTTCAACCTGTGTGGCCTTGAGCAGAATGGCAGACAGGCATATTTTTTGTTTCAGATTCCAACTCTCATAAATTCTTAACTTGCTTAGAATTCGCCAGATTAAATGAAAAGTTACCATAATTAGGGATTTATTAAAACATGAGTCCTTGACCCAATAGAATATAAAAACTCAATTGTTTCAAATAAGACCTATTTAATTGTTCCATCACTGGCCTAAGCAATGCGTGCTGAGGATTGGAGGCCTATCAGGGCAGCGCACAGTCACGTGTGTTCTCCAAATCCACTTGCAAAATGCAAAATGCTCTGTGAAATTTTTGATCCCCAAACCACTATGCAGGCAGAAGCCCCTAAAACAAAAATGTGTCATTTTAATTAAAAATTAAAGTGCTGAAAGCCCTTAGTGTTCTGCACTACAAAGCAAAGGCTATTAAAATACTATTTTTATACATAAGGCTCTATTTTAATTTTTTGTGAACAACCTTCCCGCTCCATATCTTCAAAAACAATGGTTATTGATTTACAATCTTATTTATAAGACTGTAAAATCTTGTAACATGGAACTATAAATAGATATTTTAAAAAAATATAAAAATTGCTCCCAAGTTGAGTCCATATATGGCCCTAGTCAGCAGAGAGCCATTTTGCAGAGGCATATAAACAGCAGAAAATAATTTCTATTGAAAATGCAAAGAAATGTGATACTACGCACTGCCACAAACAATGCATCCATAATTAAGGAATTACCCATTCCTCCTCCCCGTATTTGAAATAAGCCTTCTCTTTTTTTTTAATTGGCTGGATATAGAAAACATATTACTATATTTGGGTCCTGTTTCCCTAGTACAAGAATAGTCCTACAAGGAATTCCCAGTAAAACGGGGTTGCAGTTCTACAGTATATTAAAAAAAAATACCATAGGAAAGTGTTATCCAATGGGCAGATGTTAACTTAAAGTGCACATTGTTTGGAAAAGGAGTTAATTAACAACTTATTAATTGGATAGAAAGTCTGAAACTGTTGTACTTCTAGCAAATACATAATTTTCTTCAAGTATTATTAAAGCGTTTTTGTTGTACCTATTAAAGATTCTTGTCTCTAAGTTAATTTCATTATGCTAATAAGCTATCATCGTTACAGAACCTAAGCTTTGATCCATGTTAATTGTCGTGATCTTCAAAGACAAAGTCACCACTTACTTTAAATGAATTTTACATCTTTTTAAAGAATCACACGGAAATTAGGGGAAGTAATTAATTTTTTATTATGTGTCTCAATATTTTTAAGGGAGGAAGTCAATGGTATTGGCTAGAATTCATTTTAACATTTAACTAGGGAAAACAGCATGAGGCAAAAAAACGTTCAGATGCAAAAGATTAAAGAAAATTTGAAACTGGGACCTAATTTGTCTTGATAAACTTTGGTGTTTAATATGCTTCTTTTGTTCTCAGTGTGAAACTGCAGGGTTTTGATTTGTAAAAACTTTTTGAAGAATTAATTCTTTCTAATTTTTATTCCTTTCTTTGCTTTCCTTTTACTGTAAGACAGAGGAGTTGACCTTCAAACCATAACACTTTTAAATATCTATGAATATACAAGGTTAAATCTATTAATGGTCTGAGATTAGCTGTTATACACTTGCAAAGTGTGTACCTTCTGCAGCAAATTTTATCTTTTAGTGAATGATTACAAGCTCACATCAACCCTACGAGTTTTAAGCAAATAATGGAATATGTGTAGTAAGTGATCTATTCCTCTTTCCTTTAAGTGTTGGTTATTTTAACCCTCTGATGTTATACAAAGCTGGGTTCTGAATCAATAAGACATTTTTCTATTTGAGATCAGGACCTAAATGTTAGTATTGTCAACACTGCTATGATTGCTTATTTGTAGTTTCCACAAATTCTCCTTTAGCTTTTTCAGACTTCTCTTGTAAAAATGCAGTATGAATGCTTTCTAAATAAGAAAATTAAATGTAAAAAAAAAAGAAAAGAAAAAAGAAAAGGACAAAACTTGCATTTGGTTTTCCTGACAAGGGTTGCTATATAAAATCATGCTATATTAAAACTTCTTTCTGTCATATTTGTAAAGTACAAGCATCTTGTTGCCCTTGCAATGAAAAATAGTGCCTTTTTAAAACGGCAACAGACAAAAGTAATTTAAGGATAGTAATAGCGATTGAAATCAAAAGCCAGATTACCCCTTTCATTCTCCCTAGTTAGCAGCATGCAAGTATTGGAAATGCAAGTAAACATCAAGTTTAAACTGGACCTACACTGGGAGGATTTCTACAGCAGACAGGTGGTGAGCTCATTGTGGGGATTTTTCAGCATTAATGCTGTACTCATTTAGACTAACACCAGGCTTGAGTGACCCTCATCTGGATTTAACCTATGACCTGTCAATCCAGAGACATACTTTCTGATCTCGACATCAGGTTTGTTTAACCTATGACCTGTCAATCCAGAGACATCCTTTCAGATCTCGACATCAGGTTTGCAGGTGGTGAGCTCATTGTGGGGATTTTTCAGCATTAATGCTGTACTCATTTAGACTAACACCAGGCTTGAGTGACCCTCATCTGGATTTAACCTATGACCTGTCAATCCAGAGACATACTTTCTGATCTCGACATCAGGTTTGCTTTTTTTTTATTTTTTTTATTTTTTTTTTTATTAAAGCATAGATGATTTTAATCATTAAGCAGCTTTCATAACTGGAACATATACATGTGCTATTCCGTGCTCTTTGATTTGTAATCTAGGTTTCTGCCCATATAATCCCCAGCATCTAAGTGAATTCAGCTGAAGTTCAAAATTCTTTGATTGAGCATGTAGCAGTGATTGGGCAAAGGATTGTACTGCTTATCTGTGGGACTTTTAACTTTTTGTGGCAGGGCTTTTACTGTGCAAAAAGGTCTACAGGCATGGGGGTTGTTTTATTATTATTATTATTATTATCATCATCATCATCAATATTATCATGATTATTTTGGGGCATTAGTTTCACAGCCCAGCATGCAATTTCCTGACAAACCAAGATTTTGTTTGGGTTTGATTTTTTTTTTTTTTTTTTTAGATGTTAATTTTAATTAGGTTCAGACATAAAACTTTTGTGCTTCAATTTTGATGAACTCTTGAAAAAACACAGATTATGGTGAGCATGGGGCGTGACACAAAGGCATAAGCAACCATGTTGTAGAGAAGCCAGAGCTCCCTTATGGCTGATAAATCCAAGGAAGGTAGTGGCTCCTGCAGTGTCCTTCCCTTGCCTGAGCAATTGAAAGACACAATTTTCCCTATCTCATCTCTTTTTTTAATAGTAATAACACCTCATAAATGTTTATATAAATGCACAATTCAAAAGTACTCATCCCAGCAGTACTGTGCTTGTCAAGTGAGTAATTTTTTTCACCTGGCAGTATGATGTTGTAAGACTCAGTTGTCTTAACTAATCCTGGCTAAAATGCAAAATTCTGTTTTGTAAGAAAATTTCTGGCCAGCTCTAATCTTAACCTCTTGCATGTCTGTAGCTTTTAAATCGATGTCACAGTTGTAATAGCTTTGGAAACCCATATGTTTGTAAACTAAATAAACCTTGATATTCAAAGGAGATGAAGACAAGAATTACATCTCTTGGCACTGGTGCTCTGAGCTCAGTTTCAGCTCGTGTTGGCTCCTCATTTTTATGCCCGTGAACTACGCCAAATCTTCCTTATCTATGCAAACATATTAACACTGACTGTTTGCTAACACTGTGATGCATCAGTCACTTATCTTCACTTTTGACCCTAATGTTACCTAATAACTTTGAAACTAGGTTTCTTGATAGTTCACGGGGACCGCCTTCAGTTTCTCAACTCTCTACTGAGAGCTGCCTCTCCTAAACTGACTAAATTAGTTCCTCGCTGCTCTCAGCCAGCTAAGGCAGAAAGGCTGCCAAATAGTTTCCTGCTCAAAAATCTCTGTATCCCTTCTGTGTCAGGGGCCATAACCCTGCAGTTCTAGCATTTTTTCCCAGGTATTTTTTTTTCCCATTATATTAAGCTTACATGGTTTGGCTTTAGTGATGCAACCCCATATCTTTCCAAAGTTGCCCCAAACCTCTGCTCGCCCTATTTTCCTATTTTTTTAGGCAGGCTTTAGCATCTTCTTAAAACAAATGTTTATTATAATAATGTGAAAAAATTCTGAGCTAAACATAATCAAAATGGCACCCTAAGTACTATATATAAATACTGATAAGTGTTTCTAATACTGCCTACTAGGACTATTAATGCAAAAAGAAGAAAATAAATATTTGTCATCAGTTCTATCTGGCCAAAAGTCTTCCTTTAGGAATAGCATAACATATTCCTTTACAGTGTATAATTGCCTTAATTATTTTTTGGCCTATCCACAAAAGCAGAGTTCCATCTTTCTCCCCATAGTATCCGAAGAATATGCAAATTCTGTTAATTCCAGCTCTCAGAATAAAAAAGCCTAAAAAGAATCTCCTTTAGCTATTTAGGAAAGACTCAGAAAACTTTCCTAAGTGTGGCTGTTGTGTATGCCAAGAACTTTATTATTCATGGAAGATGTCCTCAAGCTCTTTGCTATTGTTCTGAGGTCTTTCCCCTCACCCAGGCTGGCTTCTCAGCTTCTTCCTACAACTGCTCCATTCCTCCTAATGCCGAAGAAGCCAATAACCCCCATCCCATCTATAGTCTGGAGCCTGCAAACATGGAAAACAGAGTCAAACTTTTAAACCTTCCAGTATCTCAGTTATGAAGCCAAAGCATGAAACATTGGAGCTTTTAGGGTTTCTGTGCTCTTTACATTAAAGTCACAAGTTTTAGCACAAGGGGATTGAAGAGCTTGTATCGTTTCTCCTGGCTGTAGGTGTCTGGAAAGCCAAAGGGTGAAGGTCTTTGGGAGGCTGGCTCTCCCAAACTCTCTGTTTCCAACCTGCCCTTAGTCTAATACAGCTGAAAAGGACCCCAGAAGCCCTGGACACCACAGGCAACAAGCCTGCATGGTGTTTAGGATTGGTCTCTACTTTACTGCGAATTTTTCATATTGCAACTTTTTAATTCACTTTTTTTCCTCCCCAGATATTAAAAATTCCACTTTTAATGCAAAGCAGAGCCGAGACTCTGTGACCACCCTATGAGCACAGTGATCTGTAATGCAGTTGTAGGAAATCATTCCCTTTAAACTAGATACTGAGGACATGATCCAAAACAGGATTTCCAGTATTCCACAACCTAGATGACAGCTAGATTGCTCTGCCTGTATAATGATCCAAAACAAAACTGAAAATAACCCCATTTCCCAATTTGATAGAGTGAAAATATAAATTAAATAGGGTCAAAGAGAAGCTTCAGATGGTGGAGGTGGGCTGTGTAGCTGGATGTAGCTTGATCAGCTTGGTCTGTGCAAGGGATCTGTAAGGATTTTGCATCCTGGTTGTTTTCCCAAGGGTACATCATGGTCATCTCCATGGCTGCACCTCGACAAGACCTGTCACTCATGGGCAGGTTCTTACATTGGACAGATCCTTATCTAATTCCAGCATCTAGAGCTTATAATTTTTCATTTTAAAAACTGTGAATTGTATAACCAGCTAACTGGGTATCACCCCTTTTAAATTTCTCAGAAAAGTTAATGGAATACTGAGAAAAAGCTCTTCAATTTTCCTGTTTTCCGGAGCGGTTGCTTATGAAAAAGAAGTTTGACTTGAGACTTGCTGTGGGAACGTTATTCAAGCACTGGTTAAGTGCCAGAATGTGTTGGGAAGAAAGAGTTTCCAGAAAAATATCACCCTGATTAAAACCTGATTTTACTGAGTTTTCTTTATGCAAAGGGTTACCAGAATAGTAAGACAAAGTCATTAGTCAGATTTTCCTTCCCTTACTTGATCATTACCAGTGATGCTTTATTGCCGTTATTTGAATGATTATTGTTACAACAACTCATCAGCGAGCTACTAAGGTACCGCTCTCCTCTAGCCTCACTCCTCACATGATATGTTAAATGTCCTGTTGAAGCCTGTCCTTGTTTGGCAATTTTTCCACACTACCCTTTTATTCTTTATAGTCAATTTAATTGGGTATATGAGGAAAAGATGGAAAGAAAGTCGTGATGCCAACGGGGTTTTTTTTCTCCCCATGTTATGTTGTTCATGAAGTCACCAGTGTAACTATCAACAGAAAACAGCCCGTCTTATGCTAAAGGACAAAATTAAATCATCAAACGGCAGAGGACAACAAAAAATACTGTTTTGATAATTGAAGGGATTATGTATAAATTTTCTCTTATAAGGTCATTTGTAAAGGTCGTATGTTTAGGCTGGTTCTTTTCAAAAGACGAAACCGTGGGCAACTCATATTTGATACTGGCTTACTAAGATCTTAAAAAATGGTCGTGGGCACACAACTGCTCTCTAAATATTGGACTGAACAAACATCCACCACAGGATTTCTGTGAAACGTGCCTTGTTTTTCATCTTAGCCATGGATGTGGTTAAAACACCCTACTGTATTCTGCGAGTGCTGTACTACTCTTGGTAGGAGATCATAAGATGTTGGGGTTAACTGTCAGATGCTTTACTCTTCTAAAGACCTTTGCCTTTTAACTAAATGCTTGCTTATCTTTCTAATTTAACATAGTCCCACATTCTTTTTGTAGTAATTTTGGACTATCTGATAACATATAATGGAAAACATGTTTATGTCTTCCACTAGTTCTTGTTGCATATTTCAAATGCTTAGAACAACAATTTTCAGAAGCTTTCATTAAGGTTAATTTAAAAACTACATTAAATACAAACAGATTTTCTCACAAACAAAATGCAATGTGTACTTAACAGACTTCTGTATGTTATATTTGATAAACTACCTCATATAAATGCAAATTCTGACTTTCTGCCAGAACCAGGTGGTACGGAAAATATTTCTATTAAACAAATAATGCTGGGAGAGCAAACTTCAAGTTACGGTATGTTACACTGAGAAAGATGATGTTTTCACTGAGGTCAGGTATATCTTTATGTTATTTCTTCTAAGTGCTTTGCTGCTTCTGCACTAAAGATGATGCAGTACGGAAAAGGCAGGTACGTGTATGCATAGGATAAATAACCATTTTTCACCTTTTTTAAAAAAAAAAAAAAAATGTTATGTATGGCTATTCCTGACTCCTTTTGCTTTACAGAACAGGTACAGGAAGGTGCCATGCTATGAGACGACCTCTGAAATGGAGCCAGCAGGGTCAAGAGGAAGAGGAGTGACCCTCAAACCTTGAATTGCTAGGTAGGATCTGAAAACGGAGCCTTGTATGCTCTTTTTTTGGCGGGTGCCAACTCGTCTTGCTGCAGTTGGATAACGTTCATTTGGAAAAGGCGCCTGAAAAATTGAAGCTGCCAGAGGCGACTCTAAAGAGCGTATGATGGAAACAAATTGAGTCACCACCAATGTGGCTAACATTGTTGGTGGAAACTGGGGCACCCGCATGAGCCATTGTTCGTTGTACCTCGTCTGGTTTATGTAGCTCGCTGAGTTGAAAGCTGGATCTGCATTAACCTTGTGATTCGAGAGGGATTCATGCAATGTGGTTTCAATTGTCTATGGATGCTTTCAGTCCGTACTGCGCGCTGCCAGTAACGATGGGTCCTACTGGTCTCCCGCATTCATGGTGGTGTCTACAGCTCGCCCTGATGAAGCTGTGGTGAGGACTGTTTCCTGATGTGGTCACTTTTAGTGGGCTGCTGCTCTGCAAGTCTGCTAGGAGAGGAGTTTTTATTCACTCTTCCCTCTGCCCCGATAACAGCTGCTGCATAGAAGTTTTCCCTGAATACATTTTGCTGTGGAAAAGAGCTATTTTTTTTT
>NW_015090831.1:1428434-1627851 GCF_001431845.1 Calidris pugnax | reverse complement strand
CACAGTCACGTGTGTTCTCCAAATCCACTTGCAAAATGCAAAATGCTCTGTGAAATTTTTGATCCCCAAACCACTATGCAGGCAGAAGCCCCTAAAACAAAAATGTGTCATTTTAATTAAAAATTAAAGTGCTGAAAGCCCTTAGTGTTCTGCACTACAAAGCAAAGGCTATTAAAATACTATTTTTATACATAAGGCTCTATTTTAATTTTTTGTGAACAACCTTCCCGCTCCATATCTTCAAAAACAATGGTTATTGATTTACAATCTTATTTATAAGACTGTAAAATCTTGTAACATGGAACTATAAATAGATATTTTAAAAAAATATAAAAATTGCTCCCAAGTTGAGTCCATATATGGCCCTAGTCAGCAGAGAGCCATTTTGCAGAGGCATATAAACAGCAGAAAATAATTTCTATTGAAAATGCAAAGAAATGTGATACTACGCACTGCCACAAACAATGCATCCATAATTAAGGAATTACCCATTCCTCCTCCCCGTATTTGAAATAAGCCTTCTCTTTTTTTTTAATTGGCTGGATATAGAAAACATATTACTATATTTGGGTCCTGTTTCCCTAGTACAAGAATAGTCCTACAAGGAATTCCCAGTAAAACGGGGTTGCAGTTCTACAGTATATTAAAAAAAAATACCATAGGAAAGTGTTATCCAATGGGCAGATGTTAACTTAAAGTGCACATTGTTTGGAAAAGGAGTTAATTAACAACTTATTAATTGGATAGAAAGTCTGAAACTGTTGTACTTCTAGCAAATACATAATTTTCTTCAAGTATTATTAAAGCGTTTTTGTTGTACCTATTAAAGATTCTTGTCTCTAAGTTAATTTCATTATGCTAATAAGCTATCATCGTTACAGAACCTAAGCTTTGATCCATGTTAATTGTCGTGATCTTCAAAGACAAAGTCACCACTTACTTTAAATGAATTTTACATCTTTTTAAAGAATCACACGGAAATTAGGGGAAGTAATTAATTTTTTATTATGTGTCTCAATATTTTTAAGGGAGGAAGTCAATGGTATTGGCTAGAATTCATTTTAACATTTAACTAGGGAAAACAGCATGAGGCAAAAAAACGTTCAGATGCAAAAGATTAAAGAAAATTTGAAACTGGGACCTAATTTGTCTTGATAAACTTTGGTGTTTAATATGCTTCTTTTGTTCTCAGTGTGAAACTGCAGGGTTTTGATTTGTAAAAACTTTTTGAAGAATTAATTCTTTCTAATTTTTATTCCTTTCTTTGCTTTCCTTTTACTGTAAGACAGAGGAGTTGACCTTCAAACCATAACACTTTTAAATATCTATGAATATACAAGGTTAAATCTATTAATGGTCTGAGATTAGCTGTTATACACTTGCAAAGTGTGTACCTTCTGCAGCAAATTTTATCTTTTAGTGAATGATTACAAGCTCACATCAACCCTACGAGTTTTAAGCAAATAATGGAATATGTGTAGTAAGTGATCTATTCCTCTTTCCTTTAAGTGTTGGTTATTTTAACCCTCTGATGTTATACAAAGCTGGGTTCTGAATCAATAAGACATTTTTCTATTTGAGATCAGGACCTAAATGTTAGTATTGTCAACACTGCTATGATTGCTTATTTGTAGTTTCCACAAATTCTCCTTTAGCTTTTTCAGACTTCTCTTGTAAAAATGCAGTATGAATGCTTTCTAAATAAGAAAATTAAATGTAAAAAAAAAAGAAAAGAAAAAAGAAAAGGACAAAACTTGCATTTGGTTTTCCTGACAAGGGTTGCTATATAAAATCATGCTATATTAAAACTTCTTTCTGTCATATTTGTAAAGTACAAGCATCTTGTTGTCCTTGCAATGAAAAATAGTGCCTTTTTAAAACGGCAACAGACAAAAGTAATTTAAGGATAGTAATAGCGATTGAAATCAAAAGCCAGATTACCTCCTTCATTCTCCCTAGTTAGCAGCATGCAAGTATTGGAAATGCAAGTAAACATCAAGTTTAAACTGGACCTACACTGGGAGGATTTCTACAGCAGACAGGTGGTGAGCTCATTGTGGGGATTTTTCAGCATTAATGCTGTACTCATTTAGACTAACACCAGGCTTGAGTGACCCTCATCTGGATTTAACCTATGACCTGTCAATCCAGAGACATACTTTCTGATCTCGACATCAGGTTTGCTTTTTTTTTATTTTTTTTATTTTTTTTTTTATTAAAGCATAGATGATTTTAATCATTAAGCAGCTTTCATAACTGGAACATATACATGTGCTATTCCGTGCTCTTTGATTTGTAATCTAGGTTTCTGCCCATATAATCCCCAGCATCTAAGTGAATTCAGCTGAAGTTCAAAATTCTTTGATTGAGCATGTAGCAGTGATTGGGCAAAGGATTGTACTGCTTATCTGTGGGACTTTTAACTTTTTGTGGCAGGGCTTTTACTGTGCAAAAAGGTCTACAGGCATGGGGGTTGTTTTATTATTATTATTATTATTATCATCATCATCATCAATATTATCATGATTATTTTGGGGCATTAGTTTCACAGCCCAGCATGCAATTTCCTGACAAACCAAGATTTTGTTTGGGTTTGATTTTTTTTTTTTTTTTTTTAGTTTTTAATTTTAATTAGGTTCAAACATAAAACTTTTGTGCTTCAATTTTGATGAACTTTTGAAAAAGCACAGGTTATGGTGAGCATGGGGCGTGACACGAAGGCATAAGCAACCATGTTGTAGAGAAGCCAGAGCTCCCTTATGGCTGATAAATCCAAGGAAGGTAGTGGCTCCTGCAGTGTCCTTCCCTTGCCTGAGCAATTGAAAGACACAATTTTCCCTATCTCATCTCTTTTTTTAATAGTAATAACACCTCATAAATGTTTATATAAATGCACAATTCAAAAGTACTCATCCCAGCAGTACTGTGCTTGTCAAGTGAGTAATTTTTTTCACCTGGCAGTATGATGTTGTAAGACTCAGTTGTCTTAACTAATCCTGGCTAAAATGCAAAATTCTGTTTTGTAAGAAAATTTCTGGCCAGCTCTAATCTTAACCTCTTGCATGTCTGTAGCTTTTAAATCGATGTCACAGTTGTAATAGCTTTGGAAACCCATATGTTTGTAAACTAAATAAACCTTGATATTCAAAGGAGATGAAGACAAGAATTACATCTCTTGGCACTGGTGCTCTGAGCTCAGTTTCAGCTCGTGTTGGCTCCTCATTTTTATGCCCGTGAACTACGCCAAATCTTCCTTATCTATGCAAACATATTAACACTGACTGTTTGCTAACACTGTGATGCATCAGTCACTTATCTTCACTTTTGACCCTAATGTTACCTAATAACTTTGAAACTAGGTTTCTTGATAGTTCACGGGGACCGCCTTCAGTTTCTCAACTCTCTACTGAGAGCTGCCTCTCCTAAACTGACTAAATTAGTTCCTCGCTGCTCTCAGCCAGCTAAGGCAGAAAGGCTGCCAAATAGTTTCCTGCTCAAAAATCTCTGTATCCCTTCTGTGTCATGGGCCATAACCCTGCAGTTCTAGCATTTTTTCCCAGGTATTTTTTTTCCCATTATATTAAGCTTACATGGTTTGGCTTTAGTGATGCAACCCCATATCTTTCCAAAGTTGCCCCAAACCTCTGCTCGCCCTATTTTCCTATTTTTTTAGGCAGGCTTTAGCATCTTCTTAAAACAAATGTTTATTATAATAATGTGAAAAAATTCTGAGCTAAACATAATCAAAATGGCACCCTAAGTACTATATATAAATACTGATAAGTGTTTCTAATACTGCCTACTAGGACTATTAATGCAAAAAGAAGAAAATAAATATTTGTCATCAGTTCTATCTGGCCAAAAGTCTTCCTTTAGGAATAGCATAACATATTCCTTTACAGTGTATAATTGCCTTAATTATTTTTTGGCCTATCCACAAAAGCAGAGTTCCATCTTTCTCCCCATAGTATCCGAAGAATATGCAAATTCTGTTAATTCCAGCTCTCAGAATAAAAAAGCCTAAAAAGAATCTCCTTTAGCTATTTAGGAAAGACTCAGAAAACTTTCCTAAGTGTGGCTGTTGTGTATGCCAAGAACTTTATTATTCATGGAAGATGTCCTCAAGCTCTTTGCTATTGTTCTGAGGTCTTTCCCCTCACCCAGGCTGGCTTCTCAGCTTCTTCCTACAACTGCTCCATTCCTCCTAATGCCGAAGAAGCCAATAACCCCCATCCCATCTATAGTCTGGAGCCTGCAAACATGGAAAACAGAGTCAAACTTTTAAACCTTCCAGAATCTCAGTTATGAAGCCAAAGCATGAAACATGGGAGCTTTTAGGGTTTCTGTGCTCTTTACATTAAAGTCACAAGTTTTAGCACAAGGGGATTGAAGAGCTTGTATCGTTTCTCCTGGCTGTAGGTGTCTGGAAAGCCAAAGGGTGAAGGTCTTTGGGAGGCTGGCTCTCCCAAACTCTCTGTTTCCAACCTGCCCTTAGTCTAATACAGCTGAAAAGGACCCCAGAAGCCCTGGACACCACAGGCAACAAGCCTGCATGGTGTTTAGGATTGGTCTCTACTTTACTGCGAATTTTTCATATTGCAACTTTTTAATTCACTTTTTTTCCTCCCCAGATATTAAAAATTCCACTTTTAATGCAAAGCAGAGCCGAGACTCTGTGACCACCCTATGAGCACAGTGATCTGTAATGCAGTTGTAGGAAATCATTCCCTTTAAACTAGATACTGAGGACATGATCCAAAACAGGATTTCCAGTATTCCACAACCTAGATGACAGCTAGATTGCTCTGCCTGTATAATGATCCAAAACAAAACTGAAAATAACCCCATTTCCCAATTTGATAGAGTGAAAATATAAATTAAATAGGGTCAAAGAGAAGCTTCAGATGGTGGAGGTGGGCTGTGTAGCTGGATGCAACTTGTTCAGCTTGGTCTGAAATTCAATAGAGTGAAAATATAAATTAAATAGGGTCAAAGAGAAGCTTCAGATGGTGGAGGTGGGCTGTGTAGCTGGATGTAGCTTGATCAGCTTGGTCTGTGCAAGGGATCTGTAAGGATTTTGCATCCTGGTTGTTTTCCCAAGGGTACATCATGGTCATCTCCATGGCTGCACCTCGACAAGACCTGTCACTCATGGGCAGGTTCTTACATTGGACAGATCCTTATCTAATTCCAGCATCTAGAGCTTATAACTTTTCATCTTAAAAACTGTGAATTGTATAACCAGCTAACTGGGTATCATCCCTTTTAAATTTCTCAGTGAATTGTATAACCAGCTAACTGGGTATCACCCCTTTTAAATTTCTCAGAAAAGTTAATGGAATACTGAGAAAAAGCTCTTCAATTTTCCTGTTTTCCGGAGCGGTTGCTTATGAAAAAGAAGTTTGACTTGAGACTTGCTGTGGGAACGTTATTCAAGCACTGGTTAAGTGCCAGAATGTGTTGGGAAGAAAGAGTTTCCAGAAAAATATCACCCTGATTAAAACCTGATTTTACTGAGTTTTCTTTATGCAAAGGGTTACCAGAATAGTAAGACAAAGTCATTAGTCAGATTTTCCTTCCCTTACTTGATCATTACCAGTGATGCTTTATTGCCGTTATTTGAATGATTATTGTTACAACAACTCATCAGCGAGCTACTAAGGTACCGCTCTCCTCTAGCCTCACTCCTCACATGATATGTTAAATGTCCTGTTGAAGCCTGTCCTTGTTTGGCAATTTTTCCACACTACCCTTTTATTCTTTATAGTCAATTTAATTGGGTATATGAGGAAAAGATGGAAAGAAAGTCGTGATGCCAACGGGGTTTTTTTTCTCCCCATGTTATGTTGTTCATGAAGTCACCAGTGTAACTATCAACAGAAAACAGCCCGTCTTATGCTAAAGGACAAAATTAAATCATCAAACGGCAGAGGACAACAAAAAATACTGTTTTGATAATTGAAGGGATTATGTATAAATTTTCTCTTATAAGGTCATTTGTAAAGGTCGTATGTTTAGGCTGGTTCTTTTCAAAAGACGAAACCGTGGGCAACTCATATTTGATACTGGCTTACTAAGATCTTAAAAAATGGTCGTGGGCACACAACTGCTCTCTAAATATTGGACTGAACAAACATCCACCACAGGATTTCTGTGAAACGTGCCTTGTTTTTCATCTTAGCCATGGATGTGGTTAAAACACCCTACTGTATTCTGCGAGTGCTGTACTACTCTTGGTAGGAGATCATAAGATGTTGGGGTTAACTGTCAGATGCTTTACTCTTCTAAAGACCTTTGCCTTTTAACTAAATGCTTGCTTATCTTTCTAATTTAACATAGTCCCACATTCTTTTTGTAGTAATTTTGGACTATCTGATAACATATAATGGAAAACATGTTTATGTCTTCCACTAGTTCTTGTTGCATATTTCAAATGCTTAGAACAACAATTTTCAGAAGCTTTCATTAAGGTTAATTTAAAAACTACATTAAATACAAACAGATTTTCTCACAAACAAAATGCAATGTGTACTTAACAGACTTCTGTATGTTATATTTGATAAACTACCTCATATAAATGCAAATTCTGACTTTCTGCCAGAACCAGGTGGTACGGAAAATATTTCTATTAAACAAATAATGCTGGGAGAGCAAACTTCAAGTTACGGTATGTTACACTGAGAAAGATGATGTTTTCACTGAGGTCAGGTATATCTTTATGTTATTTCTTCTAAGTGCTTTGCTGCTTCTGCACTAAAGATGATGCAGTACGGAAAAGGCAGGTACGTGTATGCATAGGATAAATAACCATTTTTCACCTTTTTTAAAAAAAAAAAAAAAATGTTATGTATGGCTATTCCTGACTCCTTTTGCTTTACAGAACAGGTACAGGAAGGTGCCATGCTATGAGACGACCTCTGAAATGGAGCCAGCAGGGTCAAGAGGAAGAGGAGTGACCCTCAAACCTTGAATTGCTAGGTAGGATCTGAAAACGGAGCCTTGTATGCTCTTTTTTTGGCGGGTGCCAACTCGTCTTGCTGCAGTTGGATAACGTTCATTTGGAAAAGGCGCCTGAAAAATTGAAGCTGCCAGAGGCGACTCTAAAGAGCGTATGATGGAAACAAATTGAGTCACCACCAATGTGGCTAACATTGTTGGTGGAAACTGGGGCACCCGCATGAGCCATTGTTCGTTGTACCTCGTCTGGTTTATGTAGCTCGCTGAGTTGAAAGCTGGATCTGCATTAACCTTGTGATTCGAGAGGGATTCATGCAATGTGGTTTCAATTGTCTATGGATGCTTTCAGTCCGTACTGCGCGCTGCCAGTAACGATGGGTCCTACTGGTCTCCCGCATTCATGGTGGTGTCTACAGCTCGCCCTGATGAAGCTGTGGTGAGGACTGTTTCCTGATGTGGTCACTTTTAGTGGGCTGCTGCTCTGCAAGTCTGCTAGGAGAGGAGTTTTTATTCACTCTTCCCTCTGCCCCGATAACAGCTGCTGCATAGAAGTTTTCCCTGAATACATTTTGCTGTGGAAAAGAGCTATTTTTTTTTGTTTTTCTGGCTGATTTCTGTCCTGACTTGGTCTGAAGCTGCCTTTGGTGCTATTGTGGAAGTATCTGAGGCCGTGATTTATTCTCTTGAGCTCTGCTCATTTGAAGGTTGCACTGAGTGAGGCTTGTACTGGTTTTACCACCTATTTCCATCCTACTGGTGTACACGGCTCTTGTCTGTGAGCATTTTTCTGTGGGCATGGGGTGATGGGACCTACTAAAATAGCGAGCAATCACTTCAACCGCCACCAAATTACAGCCATGCCTGAGGCAAATTACAACAGCTTTCTGACAGTGTCACCATGCTATCTTTGTGACAGAGATGGAGATAATGAGAATTAATTAATCAGTCTTTGATTAGAAAAAAGAGGAGGGGGAAATCTTTCTGCTGTGATTCCACTACAAAATACATGAAACTGGTGCGGTTTTCATTTGATGTTCCTTCTCAAAAATGGGGCAGGCATTTGTAATGCAGAGTTCAGGATCGCATGGCTGCTCTCTTGGTTACCCCTCCAAACCCACCGCTGAAGGACCAAAAGGGCGAGAAGTCCTCATTTTATGGATAAGTATATGTTGAACACTACCTCCATGAGGCTGATGCAGATGCTGTCATTGTCACAGTGTAAAAACTCTCATTTATTCAAAGGTCTTGAGTAAAGTCCGGGTACGTTCTGCTTGACTAGAGTCAACTCTTCCTTCTTTGCAGTTTTGGGGGTGAAATTCTGTGTTGCACTCTTTAGACTGATGGCTAAATCCTAGAAATTGGTCCCTTATGATAAAACATGAACTACATGGTGCCAGTGTCTGACTGGAATTACAATTATCTAAGTAGATTCATTTGTATCTCTTTCATTGCAGCTTTTCTCTGGGCACAAGCTTTTTCTGTGGGGCATGGGAAGAACAAAATTAATCTTATAAGGAGGAAGGGGTTTACACTGAAATCGATAGTTACAGAATTAACTGGGTAAATGACTTTTTCTTAATTCTTTCTCTTCTCAGAAGATGCAGTTTTGATGGGCACACAAATCCAGTGCCAAAAAGCTGATATCGAATGAAATATTCCATCTCAGCTGTGTTGAGCTAGTCTGGACTTTAGAATTAGTGAAAACTGAGAGCGTAAAAAAAAAATTCAGTTGGAAGTGAAAAAACCTATTTTGGTTATTAAATATGAGTAAATTAAAGGATAATAATGCAATTATGTTTAAGAAAATGTTATCACTTTTAGAAAGAGTAGCATGGCTCTCTTGGGCAACTTTTAAATATGAGCCAAATATGTAATTTTATAGCTTAGAGTTAGATAATACGCAAACACAGGGTGTTTGCATTATTTCAGAGAAACAGAGCATTAGATTGCAGAGGCACAAGAAGTAGGTTTGCCACACTGCTGACATTTTTGATGCAGTCGCAGCGGCTGGATTGATCTGCAAACCCCAGGGCCCAATTCACAGGCCAAGTTCATTTCCCTTTGTGTACCTTCAGTGCTCAGAGCTCTCAGATTTTCGCTTTCAGCCAGGCTGAAGCAATCCTATCAGTCCTTCTTACCACCAACCTTTCAGCTTAACTTCAGATGCTCTTTGGCTGCTTTTGGGGGATGCAACCCGAAAGATGCTGCAGCACCATGGCGTGCTCCCAGCCCAGAGAGAATAATGTCATTGTTTTTCAGCAGGTATCTTCTCTAAAGGAAATAATCACTTTTCCCATTAATGATGTCTAAATGATTGGATTGAATCTTTTTCCCTTCATTCAGGTTTCAACAAAGGTTAGGAGCAGAACATTGAAACTGTGTGTGGTGTATCTTCCTGTTGCAAATGTTGGAGGCACTAGAGTATCTGACAAAAATCTTTCTTCTGTGTCCTGGGGGTTCCCATCATTTTCACTTTTCCCTTGCACCCGTGACTCCAGAAATTTGGCTGGTCTGCTAATGCTGTTTGGTCTTCCCCAAGCTTCTCAAACCCTGTTAGCACGAGCTCCTTGTACATGCTAGGTGCAATGAATAATTCATACACCAGAAACAGTAGCAACACCAGAGTGTCCATCCTCTAAGTCGTATTAACCACGTTAATTCAGTGGTGTGGTAGATATGTGCTGCTTTGATTGGAAAAGAAATATTTTGTCTTTATGTTAATGCAAGACACAGGTTGCCAACTGAGCTACTATGCATCAGGTGATAGCAGATGGATTTCATTATGCTGCAGATAACGTTTGTGGCCCAGAAATTTTGGCAAAGGAGGGGAAAGGGAAGTTCTTATGAGAAGAACACAGATAATAGAAAGAAAGCCTGCCTTTACAAGCCTAAGAAAACCCTTTAATGCTACTCTTTCAGTTTAAAACACACTTATTTTGTCAAAGTTCGTTTACCCTATGGACTTACGGGATTATAAAATTAATATGTATATGTTCATGCCAGCCATCAGCCTGTGCCATTCTATAGCTAGTATGTTTAGCATCATATACTGTATATTAAACCACTGTAGGACAGATGCAGCATCAACACCTGGGTTATCACTAACTCCCATGGCAGGTACTTGGACTAACATCAAGATACCACAACATACGGGTAAGGCATTTGGCCATTTCCACCTTCCTTCAGAGGGTTCTCATTCAGAATATGTCATGCCTTTTGCATTTGGGAACTTTCTCCTGGATTTCTTTTACTTGTTGACATAGGAATTTCAAACCATGGCTTCCAAATTCCAGGTCAGCGTTAAGAATTTCATTTCCAAGCAGTTCCTTTGTGCTGTTTATTTGCAAGGACCAGGTCATGGCTATTGTAAATTCTTTTCCCATTATATGTTTCCAAGGAGTAATCAAAATCAGAGTCTTGAAAACTGAAGATTATTTTATCAGGATGTTGGATGTTTCTCTCTAATTTGTCATTGGCCTCTACCAATTAGCAGCAAGCTCCTGTGTCAGATACAGCTTGTATCCATCTAGTGATTAAGTGTCTTGAACAGCAAGGGCCAAGTTTTGAGTGTGTCACTTGCTTTATGTTACCTGAGAGCAACTTCCAAAATTTGGCAACATTTAAATGAATTTAATTATTTTCAGGTTGGTTATTTCACTATAAAGCTTTACTTTTAATATTTTCTGGCCTGTCCAGTAATTGTATTCGTATACAAGTTCTGATCCCAAACCAAAGTTTTTATTTTAACTTTTTGTTTCTTTTAAAAAATAAGATTCTGCTTTTGATTACCCTATTCTGTAAAGACTAACTTGTGTGTAGTAGTCCTTGCTACAATTTTGCGTATTTATGAATGGTTCTACATAAAAGGAATGAAAATAACTAATTATAATAATACCACTAAATGCCATGGCTGGCTAGAAAGTGGAAATCCCTTCCCATTACATATTTTCTGTTTTTAGAAAAGAAATTAATCCAACTCTTGGATGAAAATTTAAAACCACAACATTTTTCATGTGAAAGGATTTCAAAAAATATCCTATTTTTAGAAATTCACAGTGATTTTTCAAGTTGCTGATAAAAATGAAATTGATTTAAACTTTTTAACTAATTAACCAGAAAGCTGTATTTTAAAAACACAGAAAGAAAACTCTTCAAAACAACTCCTGTTTTCCCAACAACCTTTTCTTGGAAAGGGTATTTTGTATTAGAAAAGCAATTTCAACGGAAAAGTTTGGATATGGTCTACTAATTAGAGCATCTGGTGCACCCAGCTGGCCTAAGGTAAGATCAACTATGAGTATGTAGCAGCAGACATTTGCCCAACCTGTTGGTTCAGATCATACGTAGAAGAGCCAACAGTGTCTCCAAGAAACTATTCCAGTGCCTTCCCTGGACGTCCTTGCCATGAGCCAGACCCTGTCCTTGTCCAGTCTGTGGCAAAAGGGAGGACTGGGACCTTCCTTTTGGCAGGCCCCTGGACGTCCTTGCCATGAGCCAGACCCTGTCCTTGTCCAGTCTGTGGCAAAAGGGAAGACTGGGACCTATGGATGAGAAAACAGCCCATTTTGCTGTTAACATCTAGCAGAGGGACACTGTATTTTATGTCATTAGGATTTAGCAAGAGGTGAGACCAAGTGCTGTTTAATCACCAGAAACATGAAGACTAACCCAAGAGTGCCCTGGGTTCTTTGGAGGAGGTCAACCAGTGGCAGTCAGGCATAAATGTCTAAGTCTCTTCCAGACGTCCTGCCTGCTCCTGCCTTGAGCCGCTAGAAACAGATGCAGAAGAGAGTTTTCTACTGAAGAAATACTTTCCAGCAATCAAAATGTTTGGGAGGAATATTTTGATGGGAAAATTTTATTTTATCACTTTCAGTAAACTTGTTTTATTTTTTTTTTCCCAAGTGTTAAAAATCTACAGATCTGTACTTAAAAAAAAAAAAAAATTATTTTATTTTATCTTGGCAACATGGGACTGGCAGGGACCCTCTGAGAACTGGGTTTCACACCCACATCTCTTAATCCCCTATGTGAATTGATCAAGCTCCATCTTAAACAACCTCTGGAGCTGCTGTTTCCTTCCTTCCCCCATCCCTGTGCCCTCGCGGGACGGCCGCTGCAGAGCTCGCGCTGTCAGGTCCCTTCATCAAGCTTCTCCCGAAGCTCATTAACTGCCAGATGATATCCATTCATACTTCTGTTAATAGCAGATCCTCTCCCTGCTTCTTTTAACCCCATTGGTTTATTTATAGACAGAAATTGCATCGCAGCCTTCGTTTTATTGGGCTGAGCGTGCCTAGTTATTTTAATCTCTTCTGATAATACAGGCTCTCTCCTCCTCACCTACAAGTCCTTCTTTGCAGATGTTCTCGTCTGAATTAATCTGAACTGATACCAGGCAAAGAAAGGTTAACCTGACACATGCTACCTTTAAGAAACCCATATGGCAACATAGCTCATTTTGTATTTACTTCCACATCCATAGTTATTCCTTCTTTCTGTTCTTGTGCCCGAGTTTAAACACCGTTTGTCCGCCTAATTGGTTTGAACTTGCCTGAATCAATCTTTTCTCTTTCTTAAATGTGCCTCGGTAAATCCTCATAGGAAATTCCATGCGGTGCATTTCAGTTTACTCCATTTCCTCTACTCTAAATTTCATGCAGTTTCTATTCCAAGAACAAGTTCATCATGCAGAATCAATGAATCTAATACAGAGGTAAACAGGAAAATACGTATGAGAGGACACATTTGTATATACACATAGATATAAGATACACCTTACACCTGTAAAAATATGTGTGTACATATAAATATGTATATTTATGGAAGGGACCAGTTAATCGAAAGAGAAATTATAGAAAATAGAATAGAACTAGAAAAATAGAAAAAGAAAAAATGAGAAAATAGAATAGAACTAGAAAAATAGAAATATAGAAAGAGAAAAAATATAAGTTATTTTTTCAAGGGAAAATATGGCCATTTTGTTGCTGGGTCAAACTTGGGACATACTATGGAGCAGAGGGAGAATTTGTGGACTTCTCATTATAATTAAAAGGGAATAAGTGCAAAAGAGGAGATGGGGTTAATGATTCTTGGAATTTGTCCTTATCCACTGAAATAAAACTACCATTTTGAGTCACACTTCTTGCACCTTTGTTTAGTTAAGACTTGCCGCAGTCCAGCAGTAATGGGTTTTACAAAGCCACTTTTTGCATTGTTAAGTAAATACACTGTTAATTTGAGAAAATAATATTCAAAGCTCAATAAACATTGGTAAGTATAGCATGTTATTTAGTCACATAAATTCCTTTTAACATACTACTTTGATTCAACAGATAAAAATAATTCAGAATTAACTTGCTAGACTCAGACCCTAAATGCACGCACAGTTTCCATGGAAGTCAGCGTGTTGTAGGGCAGAATTTAGTCTGTGTGTTTAATTCATCTTAATCACTATTATTAATTCATAAGTACTGTTTCCAGAAATGTATTCAGTTAGTTTTACATTAGTCAAAATCAATTGTATGTGATTTATTTTGATCATTCAAGATTACAATTTTGATGTATTTGCTCTCATCCTGTGTGTCAAGGCAGGCGAAGAGAAAACGCGCCGCTAAGGAAGAGTCACCTTCTATCTATTCCCTTTATTCCGTGTTTGCCTTTATCAGGATTTCATATATTCTTTGGGGCAAACCCAGTTCTGGCGGGCTTTCACGGACCAGGATGATGTGGTAAATGATGAAATGCCTTCAAGAAGTGTGGTTGGACTTGGAAACATGACGTGGTGGTCGTGCTAGGCTGGTGCTGGTAGGTGGTATGGGTTCTCTGTCCACGCTGTAGCTAGAAACAAACATAGGAGAGCTGGCCCAAAACCTGGCTCAGCACAATCTCTTGCAAAAGTGGTTTAAATTCAGATCTCACTTCATCTGGACCAGCAACTTTCTGGAGACTGGTTTAAAATGAAGGGTTTAGCTTCTTCTAGACCCCTCCCAATTGCCGTGCTGCAAGAACCATGACACCCTTCTGCAGACTGGGGATTGGGACAGGTCTGTGATGCTTTAGACAAGTGAATCGCTTGGTACCACAACAAGTCTTTGGTGTCTCCTGTGATTTTGCAGTGAGCACACGGTGTTGAGCACTTCTCCAAGTGCGGCCAGGGAAAAGGGTGAGACATCCCACAAGGGAGACATCTCTCATCTTTGTCATGGATGTAATGCTCTGCATGTCAATTTGCCTTCTTAAATAGATTTGCATAGTTTTTAAAAAATTTTGCCAGACCCTGCCCCAGATATCCACCTTGCAGCAGCAGTTCGTCCCAGGAGTTTACACCAAATGTAAGATGCACTGGTTTCATTTGGGAACTGTAAATTAGTATAGCTAGAGACAGCTTTGCCTGGACTTCCCCCACAATTTTGGACACGTAAGGGGAGGGCTCAAGCATATCGACGCTTGTTACTTGCTTCCAGCTTGCAGGAACAGTGACTATAACTATGTCTTACTTTTACAGGCAGCTTTGCTGGGGATTCATGTTGGAATAACTCGCAGAATGGGGCCCTTGGATTTACAAATGTAAGTGGCGACTTTAGGTCAGCAGAGTGAATAAGGGTTTTGTTTGGCTGTTTTTCTTTATCATTACGTTCAGCCCCGCTCACGCTGTGTCTCCAGTTTGCACTTACTTGTGCTTGTTGCCAGCTGGAAACACCACTAACGAATAACACTGGATGTTAAAGTCCATTCAAATTCCTACCGTGATTATATGCCTTCTGAAGATGCTCATTAGCTTCCCCGCATATCTTTGTCTTTCTCCCAGCCTTTCCATTTAAGTATTACCATTTTGAAAAAAAAAAAAAAAAAAAATTCCACACTTGATTTCAAAAAGTAGAACTGTTAATAACATGAGATACACATCCCCCAAAAAGGAAGAGTTGTAAAAAAAAAAAAAAAAAAAAAAGCACTCACATTTTTGTCTCTTTATTGGCATCTCCAGCTAGGGACAGCTCTCCATCGCGGAGAGAGGAAAAATAAAATAAATAAAAATCACGGTCACAAAACCCCGGTCATTAAACCTGGGAGCCACTCGAGAGGAACCTCCCTCGCTCTGCACGGCGCAGGGCTGTTGTACAGTGAGCTCGGTTAAGCCGAATTCATAAAGCTTTTGTGGAATTAAAACAGCATGCTCCGTACCAAGATGCCTTCACTTCCTGTGCCTTAATGTTAAATCCTATAGTACTGTGGAACTTGTAAATGATTGAGTTATTTTTAAACCACTGGATGTCTTCCAGTCACTCTATTTCACACTGGATTAATTATGTAAGAATACTGACTTGTTCGTCACTAATGTTACAACTTTTAAAAACAACATGCTGTTTAAATTCAAGCTTGGCAACTCTTGCCTGAATCCCCTCAAATTTATGGCACCACACCCATAGCATAATAAAATCTTTAGTGGTCCTTTGTCTTTTAGCTTGCCTTCTATTTTTTCTCAAGGGTGTTTTATGCTGGAAGATGCATACAAAAGTTGTCCAGATGTTATTTGTATCAGAGCAGGGATTTCAGTCCAGCTATCTGTGGTTGCAAATGTTTATTTTAATGGGTTATTGTGCAATCCTTGCTGTGTGGACCTCAGTGGCCTTATATGTATGTTCTCAGCCATGCCAGCACATTGTTTTTAGATATATTATTTTAGTCCAATAGCACTGTTACTGGTCGCTGAGGAAGGGGGGGGAGCAAAAAATGTAACACCTGTAGGAGCAGAGAGAGTATTTGCTCCAAGCTCGGCGCGGCAGCGCGGTGCGAAGCCGTGGGGCCGGTGGGTGGGAGAGGGAGGTGTTTTCCATGGGCTGAGACAAAGAGCTCGACTTGGTCACCGTGGAATGCACCGGGAGAGTTTAGTTTTTACCGTAGCTGTTGCAACAAACAGAGAGGGGGAGTTTGCCGTAGATATTTGGGAGCCTAATAAAATCCGAATCCATGTTTCCTTGATACGGGAATAAATTTGTTTATCTCGTAACTAAAAACACGCGGTGTGTGCGCCGATTAGGACGGCGGGTTCCAGCTCATTAAAATAAAGTTAAAATGCAAGTTTCATTATGGGCTGTAAAGGCTATGAACAATTGCTGGAGGAGAATATCTGCCGAGCTCGGAGACTTCCATGGAGCCTGTAAGCTAAGCCAGGCAGTGTGTAGTACTGAAGGTCCATCTGTAGGCTCTGTTCTGAGGGGAGACTTTATTGCTCTCTACAACTCCCTGAAAGGAGGGTGTAGAGAGATGGGGGTCAGTCTCTTTTCTCAAGTCACAGGCGACAGGATGAGAGGAAATGGCCTCAAGTTGCGCCAGGGGAGGTTCAGGCTGGATATTAGGAAAAATTTTTTCACTGAAAGGGTTATCAGGCATTGGAATGGGCTGCCCAGGGAGGTGGTTGAGGCACCATCCCTGGAGGTGTTCAAAAGACGGGTTGATGTAGTGCTGGGAGGTATGGTTTAGTGATGATGCTCCTTGTTTGTTGTGTGGGTGACTATTTTTGTCAGTTAGGTTGACGGTTGGACAAGATGATCTTTAAGGTCCCTTCCAACCTAGAAGATTCTGTGATTCTGTGATTCTACCTGCCTGGGTTCTGTCGTGACTGAGGTTTTTCACAGCAATGATTTTAAAGCTAAATTCACATTCCAGAAGTGCCCAGACTTGCATTTTCAACAAACGTGGGCAAGCAAGATGATGGCAATTAATGCAACGCAATGACACTCATTTGCACATGGAAAGAATCGAGCCCATTTAACCTTTAAGAGAAAACAGTTATTATATTTTAATGTTGTTTCATGTATTAACAGTCACATATTATTTTATTGTGCTTAATTAACATAGATAAGCTTAAGCCATTGCAAGGTAAGTTAAAACCCACATAATTTCCTCTTTTGTAGGAATTTGTGTGTAATTTACACTGCTGCGTTCAGCCCCCAACATTCCAAAATCACGCTTAAAATAATTAGATTTAAAAAATACAATTGGAATTGTTCTTTGTCTTTTTATTTTTCAGCCTTAAACATCACATTTTAAATTTCTCCATAATAAGGACCAGGGGCTGGTTTTTAAAAGCAAAAAGTTAACGGCTTTAAGCATCATACTATTCCCGGAGCTTGTGCTTTAGTTTGCAAGGTACTGGTGAAATGGGTACCATCAGCAACGCAGACCCTGTTTGCAATTCTCCAGCCCCACTTGTGTTCAATTGCACAGGGCTTTCCCATAAGGAAATTAGCCCAAATAACTATCTTATCCTCAACTTGAAGGTATCATGTCAGTCGTGAGTGGCATCAATCCCGCCGTGAAGATGGTTTAATTGGGAACCAGTGAAAGCAGTTAACAGATGGCCTTTTATAAATCTGGGGCTAGGATGGACGTTAAATATTTGTGTTCATGAGATTACGGAGTTGGAAGAGTATGGGATGTGGCCTTTCTGACGAGACCCCACGTGCCTTGCAGTAGGTCCTGGTGCATCCTTCCTTGTGCCGGTACCCAGAAAAAAAGGACCAAATATTTAATCCTGGAGGTCCTCCATGCCAGGGTGGAATAAAGACCAAATCCTTCCTGCAGAGCCCAGGGCAATTCACATCAATGAGATCCAGCCCTCCTTCAGCAGCGGGGTGAGAGCCGCACACCCCGGTGCTCCAGCGGTCGCTCCACCTGCGGGTCACGGGGCTCAAAACCCTGCAGCAACGCCTGGGAAAAAAACAAATCCCCAACTCAGGTCTTGGCAGCCAGCTAGGAAATCAATTGCTTCTCATTTATGTTCTGTAGAACGTAAATGTATTTGTAAATTTGAAAGCAGCTGCTGATGCTCAGCAGTAAACCGGTTTTGTTTTACAAAATCTTTGCTGTTTGGTCTTAAACTAGCGAAGTTTTCGTGTGTATCCAGCACTCGGCGTTTCAGGGAAGATTTTGTCTAGCTGCCTCTGTGACATATGGTAATGCTTAGTGTGTGCTGTATGGCCTGGAGCCATACCACTGCAGCCTGTATGCTCCTCAGATCTCCCAGGCTAAGGGAATCGGGACGAGGCAGCGTTTGAATGCTAGGGGACCTCCCAGAAAAAAAAAAAAAAGTCAGAGTACAGTGTATTGTGCCGGTAGGAGGACAAGATGTTCCTCCCTCCGGGCTGAAGCAATTCCCCACACGGGGCTAAGGTGACTGTGTGCTCTCCGGGCGTTAGCCTTTCGGATGACGCAGATTATAAAATAGACCACTAATGTACTGTGAAAGGTCTCGCAGATCTTAGCCATGGGAAAACAGCAAAGAATCTCACTTCCCAAGGTAACCCAGAGGAAATGGTGATGCGGAGGACAGCACCATGAGACCTCTTCTCATCTTGTTCTGGGAGGCGGGATGTTCCCGTTACCACCTTCCTTTACAGGATGCAGTTAACACCGCTGAGAAATCGCTGCTTGTTTTCCACATGGGCTGTTCCCAGCCTCCCTGGAAGCTGAGAGGGGTCCAACAGAGGTCCCAGTACAGCCCAGCAGGCACAGAAACCCACCCATGTCCCTGCGTTGGGCTGGGAGAGGAGGGAAGGAGCGTGGCTTGTGGTGGAGGAGAGGGGCTACAGGTCTGGCTTTGCAGCCTCTTCTTGGCGATGTTATTAATTCGTTCTGGGACCTTGGGAGACTCATTTAACCTCTCTTTGTCTCAGATTCAAACCTCTACAAGCAGTTATTATAACATTTGGCTGCATTATGGCATTGTTGAAAGGCTTAATTAAATTAAGTGTTCTGAGATCTTTGAATGAAAGGTGCTATCCAAGTGAAAGCTTGTTGATGATGATGACTCTAAATTACGAGGCCAAGTCCTTCACAAGTTTTACTCAGCCCTTGGTTAGCAAAAGTTATTTTTAAACACTGGGTTTGATATAGCATTAAAAGTGTTTTGGGAGTGCCATGTGTATAGTCATGACATCTGACCCTCAGTGGGAGTGATTTGTCAATGGAGGGTTTTAATGGTAGGAACCAGCCACACATCATTCACATACAGGCAAACACGTGCTGGTTGCACACAATTTCTTTTTCCCTCTTTTTTTTTAAAAAAAAAAAATATGCTTATTTGAAAATCTTAATCGGAAAGAATGGTTAGGACTTTTAGTTACTTCAGGAGAAATGCTGTCTCAGGTGGAAAACAAGAAGGAACTACTTGATGAAAGTAGTTTACAGGCGTCGTGGCCAGAAGATGCACAAACAGATATCTTCTGTCTTAAAACCTGTGAGTACACCACTGGAAGGAGAGCATGTAAAGTATGGTGGGTCTTCCTCTAGTTAGTATCTTACCAACAGCAAGGAGGCAAAATTCCAAATTCCTCTTTTAATTTGTATTCCTTTGTTACTCATGCAAAAACTCCTGTGCTTTGGCAGGAGGGCTGTAACCCTAAAAGTCTTCTCATTTTTTCTACCAAACTTTTCTTCACCTGTTTATTCAGCTCAAGTTTCCCTCTACCAGAATCCCTGACACACTCATCCTCAGCACTTTTTCTCTTTTGGCCTCTTTTCTTCTGAACTTGAAAGACATAGTTTTCTTAGCTGCTTTTATTAGGAAACATCATCCCCCTGGTATTGCCGTACCAGTAACCCCACCAGGCCATTTTGCCCTATCTCCGTTGCCATCTTGAGCAAGCTACCAATCCTTCCTAGCCTTTCCCACCAGCTTGTTTTCCTTTTTCAGAGTTTCTCTCTATTGCACAAAACCCACCTTATCAAAGTCATCAAAAACATAAGTGTAAAGACTTTATCAGGGTATTTCATATGGGTTAATTTTATTTTTTTGTGTGTGTGGGTACCATAGGCATAGAACCACATCTAGTTTCAGAGTCTGGGCTTGTTAAAGGTCTGCTTTACAGGCTATAATATAATGAGTGGGAGACTTTCAATAGACAGGAAGGATGGTATTTTGGTTAAAGCCTTCAGGA
Organism: Calidris pugnax; assembly: GCF_001431845.1. Classification (NCBI taxonomy): domain Eukaryota; kingdom Metazoa; phylum Chordata; class Aves; order Charadriiformes; family Scolopacidae; genus Calidris; species Calidris pugnax. Next base: position 1,607,953 of record NW_015090831.1, on the reverse strand, counting down.
GATCAGAATTCAGCTTCTAGCTCTGCATGCTTCCTGTGTGGTTTTGGGAAAGACACTTTGTGCCATAATTCCCCATCTGCAAACTAAAGATGATATTACATCCTGTTTCTCACCTTCTCCCTGCAAGCTCTGTAAAGCTGCAGAGGCTGTAAGCACTGGAGAGCAAATACCGTCACTTTTATACGCAGAGCTTCCCACAATAGCGTTTCACTCTCAGCTGAAGACTAATGACTACTGTAGTACTAATAATAAATAATAATTGTAATCGTACATAATACTTTTAGCCTTACTTGCACTTAAGGTTGATTCTTCCAGACTTCCTGGAAGTTTATCTTGGGACCAGCCTGAGCAAAGAATAATCATATCAAACTGTGCTAAATAAGGTGGATTTCTTTTCTCATATATTTTCTCTCTATTTACTGAAGGAGAATGAACAGAGACTTAAGACCATCAAACTCATTTCACCTTTGTTATATTTAAACTAATTAGTCTCAGAGATGAAAAACACATTTCTCAGATTCCAGATAATCTTAAACAAAACACTTCATGCTGATTTTATTCTGCTTCTATCTGTGCAAAGATTAAACAAAACCCACAGTTGGTTTCATCTGCCAGGCTCTAAAAAAAAATATCATGCCACAGAAAGAGAGGGGGAAAATAAATCCAAGGCAAGGTTTTTGCAGTGCTATGAGTTTGCTCATCCTTAGTTTATCTTCTGCAAATGAGCATGTATAAAACAGTCCACCTACTGTTCTAGTTGCTACGATATAATGCAGTTCCACTGAATGATCCTGTTAACCTAACCTTCAATTTGCTGGGATTTGAACTCTGAATTACAGCTTACTAACATAGTTTAACAGCTGGTACAAGGGCTTCTTTTGAATTTTTAATCACATGAATTAAAGATTGCTGGAGATGCTTTTCAGACCTCCACTAGCAGTGATCCAATGTACAGAAAGACAAGTATAGGTAGCCCCTGGAGGATTAAGAGCACAAAGGTACTATGGCTTGTGAAGCTATGCTGCACTCTTTGCTTGCCAAATTATGAATACTGGTGGAAATTATTCATACGAAGATAAATTCACATTATGGCACCAAACGGACCCCAAGACATTTAGCTTGAGTTTAAAAATCCCCTTTTTAGCTTGCATTTTCCTACACAGCATGCATCTCACAGAGCGCAGGTTTTGAAGATAAAGCTTGGTTTAGCAAACTGTTTCTTTTGTTCTGTGTATAAAGGGAACACAGCCACACACACACACACGCACGCAAAAAAAAGAGAAAGAAATATATATAGACTGATTGCAACTGATATCTGGAATGCAATGAAAACAAACATGACCGTCTGTGGATGTTTCGGGGTGGATGTAATCATTTGTTGCCGTCGTACAGTGTGTGGAATGTGCGTGTTTAGATTCTGCACTCTTTGCGTCTCCCGTTATTTATTCCAAGGAGATCTTTCTTATTGAGGATATTTCTCAGGGAAGGCAAAAAAAAAAAAGAAAAAAAAGAAAAAAATGTAGTTCAACTGGAAGCTTCTCTACCCTAACACGCCAGCTGATGAGTGCTGTGAGAACTTGGGAAAACAGACCCTGCCTCCCAAGTTCACCAACCCTGCAAGCCTGAAGATCAGCATAATAAAGTTGATGGAGTTGCTTAAACAAAGTAAGTAGAGGATGGAGATGGGAGGGGGGGGAGGCGGGGAGAAATTAAAAAAAAAAAAAAAATTAGGGCAGCACGAACAAGAAAGCATGTTGCTTCTTAATTATGCTGTGTTCTCTCTCTAATGGATTGGCCTCCCCACACGCTCTAAGTAAAGCAACTGGCATGTGGCATCTTCTGCAGCGAGAGGAGCGGTGGCAAGTGTACAGCTGTTCGTGCTGACACACAGGTGTTTGATTTTTGGATTCGTTAGCCAGACAGATTTTTAAGGGTGTACAGGGGAATCATCTGCAGTTGTTCCACAGAAAGTGAGTTGTCCAAGAATCCCGGAGTTAATTATTATGTAAATCCCACTCCAGAGCCAAGGCTCGGGGCTGGAATTGGAACCGTGGCTCCCCTGCTCCCTGCGAGCTCTGGGTCGCTGTCTGATTTCCTTGCTCTAGCCTTTCTGTTAAGTGCTGCCTGTGAGCTGGCAGCCGATGGACAGCCACGAGAGCAAAGAGGCAGGAAGGTCAAGTGGAGATGACAGGCAGAGGCAGTCGGGTCATTGCCGTCCCTCTCAGCAGCCACGTTATCTCTAGGAAGACAGAGGTGTCCACGCCAAGTCACCAAAGAGGTGATGCTCAAGCTACAGGGATGCTTTTCACAGTCCTGGGGGAGAACCTTAAAATCAGCAGGTGAGGAGAAAGTTCAGAGGGAGCTTTCCTGTGCTTGTAAGAATAGTAAGTTGCTCCCACTCTGGGAGCTCCCACCTGCATTAATAGCACTGAGCAAGGCAGTGGCTTTGGGCAGTGTGTGCTTGGGGTACATTGTGTTTGGCTGGCAACTGGGAATAGCATCACCTCCTACCAAATTCCCTCTATAAATAGCCAATGATTTGTCCATATTTTTTTTTTAAGGCTCTTGAAGTAACTGTGCATCAGTTTCCCCAAATAATAAGTTAATTTGATTTTATTCAAGTGACAAATGTTATCAAATACAGGGTAGACTGCTACATTTCCTCTAAAGTACTGATATATATGAGCTGTTATATGTTTAATGCTCCACTCAGAGTTGTTAAATGAAGAAGTAGAGGCGTCAAGAGAAACCAGGGGAACCTCAACATGAAAGGTTTGATGGGCTGTGGTGGACAGGCCAAATTCTCCTCCCTGTTCCTCCAGGGTTCCTGGAGTGGATCAGAGGGCTGCTGATGGTTCTGCTCCACACACGCACCCAACAGCTCAAGGATGGAAAAACGTTAAAACTACTTATTTGCCCCTTTTTTGGACACAATTTCACCTCGCAAGAACTCAAGTTCTGTTTTGTGTGCTCTGGGACCTGGGGGCTTTGGACTTCTGTCAGTAGCCCCACGGGGTGTCCATGTCTCTCTGTCTGCTGCCAGCGTGGTAGGTTGCATGGCTCTGGTGATGGCTGGGCATCACGTTGACGGGCAGCACCAGAAGAGCAGCAGGAGCAGCAAGGCCAGCGTTAACGCTCTCCTGTAATTCCCATTTGAGTGATGAAACCCAAGAATGCAGAGCAGCTGGGAGCGGGTCTTAGAGTGCTGATAGTGGGCAAGCTGGGGAGTATCACATTTCTCTCCTGGGAAAAGGCCTTTTTCCTCCTAGAGTTAAGTCTTTTGTTTTGTTTGTGTATTCTGCTCTTCGTTTTGCTCTTTTCCGCGTAGCTGACAATGGGAAATAAATCAAATCCATCTCTTCTTGCTCGCAGTTTCCCAGGGAGGAGGAGAGGAAGGAACACCTCAGCCTGTTCCCCTGTGACTCCCAGCCTTGCTCACTGATCTCCAAAGCCATGCTCTCCCTGGCCGTGCCCAGCCCAGCGTCGTTACCCAGTTCCCCGGGCTCTGGATATTACCATCCATCACAGCCGCTCTGGTTCCAGCGACTTGCTAAATGTCTGAATTTCCCTGCTGGCTCAATGAAGGGTTTTCAGCTTGTGGTACATTATATAGCTACCGGGTGAATGGGACTGAGCGTTCCCGTTTGGCTCCGAGTGCCGTGTTCACCTGAGCTCGCTGGCAGGATGAATAGTTCACCGCGGTTCTAGTGCTAACCCCCTTTGTGAACTAGCAGTGAGCCATGTACCTTATTACAAAGGCTGACAGCTCCCTGGAAACTTAAATCCACTCTTTCTCCTTTCCCTACCATAGGGAGCTATAAAAGAAAAGGACTTGGTTGGTAGGCATGTAATATAACAAAAAAACCTCTGTTGTGGCAAGATCCAGACTCCCCAGTAACAATGAGGATTATGTTCTCGCATCGAAAATGCAGTTGCTAGTTTTAACTGCGGTACCTTATTATGGATTCCTACAGTGTACATTTATGTCAGGGGCTCGGATGTTTAACTTCAGTCGGGTCCGGGTAGAAAAGAGAGCTTGGCATCTTCTGGATTATTTTTTTTTTTAATACGGAGGGAAAAGATGCAGCTTGACGCTGTTTTGATGCTACCTTTCCCCAAACTACTTCTCAGAGAGCTTTAAATAGCCTGACATTGGCACTGGGCAGGAGCTGGCAGAAGAATAGATTTTTTTCATCTGATGGCTCGCCAAAGTTGTGTTCAAGAAGGAGAAGTAGAAGAAGAAGAAAAAAAAAAACCACCACCCCCCCCAAACCCCTTTTGCATGCCAGTCATTCATTGCCTGCCAGTTCCCATGGTCCTCCTATGGATGGTAGCCACATAACTATTCAAAGTACAGTAAACACTGAGGAAAGTGAAAAGAAACTCATGAAGCAGAGAACAGCGAAGGGAAAGTAGTTGGACATGGGATACATGGTAGTAAGAGTCATTTGGGGACCACTTTAGGATTTACCACAAATGCCCAGCTCATTCCAGCTGGACCAGTGCTGTAGGGAGGATCTCATTTCTGCCAGATGGGGAATCCCAACGGTGACACAGCAGCACCCATTGTGGGGGTAGTGGGTAGGCAGCAATAACTTTCTGGGGTATCAAGGATGGAAAAGAAGGGTGTCTATGAACGTCATTCAGCTACGCTTGGGAAGAGTAGGATAGTCCTTTGCATGGACTGGTAGTCCTAGGGGACTTGTGCCGTTGCACTGCTATCTTCTTTTCTGCTATGTCAGCCTCTGGAGTGGAGTGTTTTTTTTAATATATAATTATTTATTTTATTTATATTTCTTCTTATTAATTTTTGTTTGTTTGTTTCATAAACCAGGGAAGGGACAGAAAAGAGAGGAGGTGAAGCGTTAGAGTTTCCCTCCCACATACCTGACGTAGGACGTGAAGTAATTTTTATTACCTGCAGGGTAAGGGAGCTGTAGGTAAAGATGCTCTTTTGAAAGACCACTTGTTGCAAAGGAAATACGTGTTGCCTTCACTGTATGTAACATATTTAGCTTCTGTGGGGCAAGGGAGGTGGTGTACCAGAGAAAACATATTTATCTCACTCAGAACAAGCTTGCTATAGAGAGAGAGAGAGGTGGGTTATCACTATGGATTTCTCTGATAGAGTTAAGCACAGAAGTGCCTAGATGGGTGAAAACTTCCCTCCCCGCACATGGTACAATGTGTTTTCTGTATCAGTTCCCCTTTAATATTTTCTTTCAGAAAAACCTGTTTTCTTTGACAAGTTGACTGAAACCCTACAAATTTATACGTGGTTTGTATCATGAGTTACACAAATAAAACCATACCCAATTGGATCTGAGTGTAGCTGACTCTGAAGTAGCATATCCTGATTAAAAGATAACTTGAAGTCTCACTGCCCCGGGACAGTTCAGGGATGGTTTATTTCTCTCTCTCGAGCTCCTTGTGCCTGAGGTTGGTACCTAAGAAAGACCCCTGGTGCCTTGCCACCACTGTACCTTTTGCTATTCTACTCCCTGATACCACGTGAAGGAAGACAGGGTCTCCCCTGCATTCCTGAGCATGACACGTTGTCCCCTTTTTTTTTGCACTCTTGTGTAAAATGAAAATTCAAAAAGGCATTATTTATTGTATCAAGTTCAGTCTTTTTGCGTTTGTTTAGGAAAGAAAAAAGAAACAAAACCAAACCAGCCTGAAGAAAGAAAGGGTGCACTTGGAGAAGAGGAGTCTGAAGACGAGCAATAGGAGCCTTTAGGTGGCTGGAGGGATTGACTCTTTCGTGAAGATGAGAGGAACTGAAAGCCGTAGTGAAATATTATACTTCCCCACAGCCACAGAAACTCTTCATACTTGAGCAGAGCAGCTTTACGAGCAACGTGTAAAAGCCAGTGATAAGCATCTGCACGTATCTGAGGACCGCTAGACTGTGAGGATCATGGTGTTCCCCAGGAAGACGAGACCCTTGGAGCTGAGTGATGTTAGTCTGGTGCGGTCAGAAGGTGGATGGCCGAGGGTCCACTCGGGTTTGCTTGGCCACGCGCTCTGTGTTTGCGTAAACAGGAGAAGAAGGTCCCAGGGAGATCGCAATTGTCTCACCAGCTCCCTCACCAGCTTCCAGACCCCTCTCTCGTGCAGCTGCAGCCATGATTCATCCCTGTTCCCAGGCTCTCCTCGCCAGTGAGAGCACAGCAGGCACCTGGTGTGCTAAATAATCCTCAAGCAGTAGGCTCGGAGATCATTAACTCTTCAGTCCCCAAAGTAGGGTATTTTGCAAAGCACATGCCTGGCCGTGGGATAGGATCCCACAGGAAAGCAGTGGAAGCCCCTGTTTCTCATTGAAGCAGTGGAATTGAGGAGCGTAATGTTGCAGATCTGATGTATGGGGCAGCTTATTTCAGAGAAATGGAAGGGGGGAAAAAGAAAGGCAGTCTTAAAGGTGTATGGGTCAGAAAACACCTGCAAGTAATATGGGAGAGGACAGATGTGAGGTGGAGATATCTCGGTGCCCATCTCAGCTGCAGAAAGGTAAGGAGCGTTGGTGTATCAGGGCACTGTCTGAGGGAGCTCAGGCTGAAAGTTGGTAAGAAAAAGGAGGCTGAGGGCTCCCTTTGAATCCTGAAAGCTGGATATCAGTGCCATCCTTGGGATGCTTCCAGTGCTGCACATCAACAGGCTGGGGTGTAGAGTGACCAGCCGAGGAGAGAAGGAGCTCCATCCACTGTGCACATCGTAGTATCCCTGTGACCGTCCTCCTCCCATCACAAGGTTTCTGGTGGTTCGAGAGACTCCTGTCCTTTTCTTCACTTGTTTTAAGGAATGATATTGCCTTGTACCACTAAAAAAGGCACACAAGGGGAAGGAGAATTGGCAATAGCTCTCTTTTGGACCTTCCTGTTGCTTTTTATGCTCAAGTAAATGAGGGAGCAGGAGGAACGTGCTTGATGAGAGCATGTCCCCCTGTGACTCCATACTTGTGTAGTGGGTTGTGTACCAGCCCTGAGATGTGGAGCTTCCTTTGCTCCCCTGATTATTCCCAGGGGGATTTTGCAGCAGGGTGTGAGCTGAAGAAAACGTCCTACCCTACGAAAGTAAATGCTGTGTGTGTCTAAGGGGACAGGCCTCGTGTCTGCAATACGCACTAAAAAGAAAGAAAAAAGGTCAAACATGGTGAGAAAAGAGAGGTCTGGTCATCTGGGACCAAATTCTGACTTTATTCCTGAGGTGATGAATAATTCAAAGGGCCAAACTGATACCCAAGTAGCAGAGCGTGGGTGTAGACCTCTTGCTTTGCAGTGCACCTACTGTTGATAAGTCATTGCTCTGGATGACCGGTGCGATTCCAGGGACACAAAGTGCTGGAGCAAAGGCAGGAAATCTGTTTAAATACACACACACACACACATACAAAAAAAAAAAAAAAAAAAAAAAAAAAAGAAACACTGCCGTCTCGTGGCACCACCGCGGCTGCTGTAGCACGTACAGCCTCACCAGAGGTCACAGGCAGATGTCACAGGCATTTAGCAGCAGGCTGGGTACGCAGGGGAAACTTCCTCAGATTTCACAGATGAAGACAGAGAGTTGCTTTTTGCACAAACAAAAAAAAAAAAAAAAAAAAAAAAAAAAGAGATGAGTTAAAGTAAGGTTATTTAAAGCTTAAAAGAATTTGGCAGAATGTCTATTGCTGTCATCCGCTTCTTCTTTCCCCTTCCCTGGTCCCAGTTTTCTGCCATGTTAACGTGTGCAGAAGAGGTGGCCTTGTCAAGCTCTCAAAAGGCAGCATACTGAAAAGGTCAGAGCAGTATAGTATGACAGAGCATGTAAGTCATTATCATTCTAATATTGCCTTTGTAACGAGAACGAGAGCAGAGCAAATTATTGTGAAATACGCTGTAAAACTTGGGAAAACATCATAGTTATATCGCTGCCTAAGTTCTCATCGCTAGCTTTAATGATGAGTGGATTCTATGTGTGTCTTCATAAACGTGGTCTGTAGCTTGGAGGAGGCTGAAATAAAAAGATTTGTGGCAATTTCCATGGTAACTATTCATTTTTCCCCCCAACCACATAAGGAAAACTCACATTACTGCAAGGTTGGGAGAAACTGAAGCTAACTAAAGAGCTGAGGGATTTTGTTTGATTTTGTTTGTTTGTTTTGTTTGTCTGATTGTTTGTTTGTTTTAATTTAAGGTCTGTCAAAACTTTGGCATTAATTCCTGCCATCTGAGTAGCATGAAACCAAGGGTAAGGTGTTTTTATTATATCTAGATCCATTTCACTCGTAAAAGTAACATGCAGTATAATTTTATTGCTAGTGATGCCAGGCTATTTACCTGGACTATTTGCTGGAGATGCTCCTTTTGCAAAGATTTGGGTGACTGATAAGGAAGGAATAACTCTCAATCCCTTATAGGTCCCAGATGATAAAACAGTAAAAAAATTGCGATGTTCCCCATTCAGAGCACTAAATGGTAGAAGAACATACAGAAAAATAATGACCAGGTTGGAGAAGCACTTGTCATGTAGAGGTAAGTCCCAATTAATTTGGGGGGGCTTTTTTGCAAGTTATTGCTGTGCTGTTACAAGTCCTTCAGACCAATTGTCCACCCCTGCAGTGGAAAACTAGACCAAGAGGTTTCGTTACAACTGGTGGCCCCTAACAGGGACACAAGTCTGTTATGTCCTGCTGCTGTGTGCTGTTTAATGTTGCTTCATGTTACTCTTCTATATTCTCATTAATATATGCATTTTATCTTACTCTGACAAACTGCAGCCTTTTACGCACTCGGAGATTTAAATAAAGTAGATTATGGGTTGATTTATGTAAACCATTGAAAACTCCACTTGAATGGGTTTACAAGCTGGCTTTTGTCAGTTTGGTTCTCTTTGATAGCTGAGATTGCAAATTAAAATACAAAATGAAATGAAAGTTATACCAAATGCGCAATATGTCATTTATACCAAAGAAGCTGGCATTTCAGAGAAGTGAGCTGTACACAATTTATGGCTTTGATCTTCAGGTGGAAGAAGCTGCAGGCAGAAAGCGGGCATGGTTTTTCAAAAACAAGTAGGGATCACAGGAAACCACCTGGTTCAGGTAGCTTGGAGAGACTGAGGGAAATAGGCTCCTTGCCAGGCCATTGGTATGACCCAGGTCAGGTCATAAAGCTGCCATGGCACTATTACTCATGGAGTTTTGTGTCTTTGGGACATGTTTTCTTTGTTTTTTGCAGTCTTCAGTGGACCCTATGGGGCACATTAACCCTTCACACACGTACAGGCATAGAAGACTGACTGTCCTAAAGGTCTATGACGGGTCAGACTTAAGGTGCCTCAATGGCATTGCAGCCTCTGACTGTGTCCAGGAAACCAGAGGAATGGACATCTCCTTGGATCTCTTTCAAAACATAGCTTTGGAAAATGGTGATTCCAGATAGATAGCTTTTGAACATGGGTTGGGAACCTATGGGATTTTGTTTCAGGCTCAGCTGTAGTGAATGTGAGAAAAAGTATGTTTTCATGCTTAATTTTTAGCTTATGCGACAACATTTAATGAGGCTGTTAAAGTATTTAAAAGATGGCACTTACTTAAGCATTCGTGATTCCTCACCTGGTGAAAGATATGCTTTGACCAGGGCATGCACTTGCTTTATATGAGAAGACTGGAGTCCCTCAGGACACCAGGAACCCCTTGATCTCATGGTTTTGGTGTGTTTGGTTTTGGCAATTTGCACAGGTCTAGAGATGGTATGAGAGTTTGTGGGCTCCTTGGCTTTTGGAGGGGAAGCTGGGGGTCCCGAGAAATCCACTCTCACCCTCCACTTCACCTTATCAGCACTCCTCCAGAAGGTCTTTGTTCAAAGAATGTGAAGCACAGGATTTGTCTCATAACCAGGTCATGGCCTTCAGAAGAAAATTTTGAACTGAAGAGTCTACCATAGAATCATAGAACGGTTTGGGTTAGAAGGGATGTTAAAGATCATCTAGTTCCAACCCCCTGCCATAGGCAAGGACACCTTCTACTAGACCAGGTTGCTCACAGCCCCATCCAGCTTGATCTTAATATCATACCAGATAACTATTTCCCCTGATATAAATTTGACTAGATAAGTTCTCAGTACTTCAAAATATCAGGCTAGCCGTGCATCAAACGTCCAAGGAAAAGTGTGTGGTGGTGAAAGAGTTAACTGTAGCATCATTAGTTTTCTGAGAAAGCAGTGGGGGGAAGAAATCTGGACCCAAATTCCAAATTCTGGTTCCAGCTAAGCTTCACAGGGTGAGTTTGAATATTCTCTTTAAAAGGCAAAAACAATACGGTGCCCCAATTATTCTTTTATTTTGCAAAATGTCAAACTGCATGTGATCCATTTAATTTCTACAAGTGTTCCAAATGGGAGAGCTGTCTAGATGTTCCTTTAATTGAGCAATACCCTGCATAGCAAATATAGATTCAAACATCCCTAAAAAAGCTGCCTTAGACCTAATACACACATGCAGAGCTTCAGCTTGAAACCTGCTCTAAACTCATTTTTGGAGTTAAAACTCTATTTAACCTGTAGTTGTAATTCTTTATTGAACTCTCCTCATCTATTTTTCCTTCAATCTGGCTTAGGAAAATGATGGCTTTTTTTTTTTTTCTCTTTTTCTTTAAAGTTGTCTATAAGATCTTCATGTCGTGATGGATCTGTGCTACACGTTCACCTCCCAGAGCTGAGAAAAGGTCACCGGCAGTTCACTCTCTCCTTAAAATTTGAGAGACTGAGTTGCTCTTTAGTACTAAAGTTACATATAGAAGCTGTGAGACATAAAAACAATATTATGCCAGCTTGTCAGAAATTTGCCAAGCAGCTGTCCCTCAGGTTTCTCATATATGTGTATGTGCATTTATACGGTGTTTTCCAAACTATGAAAGGTCTGAAATGCCATGAAAACAACTAATGGCAATTTACTCACTGAACAGAGTGAAAACCTTGGGTTGGTTTTTTTTTTCCCCCTTTTCTTCTCTTTTTTTTTTTTCCCCTCATTGGCAAGAATGTGGACTTTGTTTGTCATCTTGTGGGCCTACCTATAACAGTCAAAAGGTGAAATGCCTGAATATTAAGCCATAATCCATCATTGTACACACACTAATTACTTTCTGTCCTCCCCTTCTCTTGTCACCGTGGTCCAAAGCAGGTTTTCTGAGACTGAGTACATTCATCTGAGCTGTTAGCTGCTACGCTCCACCGCATCCTTGTATGATCTGCCTAGTCTCAGTCCCCCAGAGGAAATTTGTGCATGCATACTGTATGTGAACTTTAGATAAATAAATAAACACGAGAAACAGCTTCCAGATAATTGAAAGCGAGTGAAGGAGGGAGCAAAAAGAAAACAATTTCTCAGGGGACAAGCAGGCTGAGGTGGCAGGTATGATTAAAATCCATATGATTTATGAGTAGGTGCATTACTAACATGACAACCCCTTACTGTTTGTTTGTTTTGTTGCATTTGACAATAAAGTTTCTTTTTTCACCCACTTTTTCTTTTTTTTTTTTTTTCTTCTTTTCTTCCTTCTTTTCCCCCTCCCTTCTCCTTCCTTCCTCTCTTTCCACACCCCCCCCCTCCCCATTGCCTCGTCTCCTTGCTGCAGGTTTTTGCTCAGGAGTTAGCCACTCAGGAATTCCTAGTGCCTGACTGAGCAGTAATTTAGCAAGCTCTCTTGTGCTCTTTTCCTGTCAGCATTAACATGTCAATTCATTTTAATAGTCTGGGCATGCGCAGAGGGGCTGCATTTTCTCAGTAGGTATCCCATGAGCCCACCCTGTGGTGCAGAAATGTGTTATAGCTTGTCTCAGGCCACAGAGACTTCAGCAGGTTTATTTTCATTATGGCCAAGTGTATTTGTTAAGACAAAGCATGAACAAGGAAAAGAGAACATATCAAATGAGACTTTAAAATATTAAATGGGACCTACGTGTCTGATTGGTAATTTATGACCTATGCACAGAATAGGTTATAAAGGCTTTCTTTGCATGGTATTATTACATGGCATGGTTTCAAAAAAAATGTGCGCTGTCACTTCCCCTGGTTTTTTTTGGAAATTAAATGATATCATGCCACATTGGGAATTATCTGTAATCATGATTAATAGTTGAATTGGCTTTTATATTAAACCAGAATTTACTTGCCATCTTTCTTATTAAAGAGCCTTCAGATAGATTTGTATCTAATGTTTTGCATCAAGTATATAAAACCAAGGACTGTGCAGTCCAAAACCCAATCTTTTGATTACAGTATTATCTTTCTATCTAAAAAAAAAAGTTGAATTTTTATACGCTTTAAAACTTATGAGTAGAAATTGTAGATTTATGAGAAGACAGAAGGAAAATATTAGAAAGCTACCTCTTGGCATCTTAGATGACATCTTTCCAGATGTAACCTAAATGAAGTCAAGGTATTTTGGTTCTACAGTACCTTAGTGTAATTAAATATTTAAGTACTCTGAGCTGTGGTATCACCACCCGTATGGTCCAAATACTTTTTGCAGCCCAGCTGGACTCAGCTACATCATCTAAGTGACCTGGAAAAAAAGGTAAGGTCATGGTTTATTTTGAAAGGATCTTCTTCATCTGAGGAAAATAGAGTTTTGTGGTAGGTTCTGCCTTTCCCACTCTCTGGGGGGTGCCGCTCTCTGTAGGCACATGCAAGACATAACGTTCTCAAAGTGTGTGGGAACGCGCTTGTGCTGGGGCAAAACTGCAGTTGAGTAGGTGGAGAATTATGTCAGGAATCTGAAGTTTGGCCTGGGGATTCCCTCTCCTTCCACCGTAAAAGGAACAAACTTAGTTCCTCAAAAAAGTAATCCACAAAAGTACCTTTTTTTAAGGAACAGGCTCGGCTCAACACTGGTCAGCAGCTTGTTTCCCGAAAGCAGTTGGCACAGGACCCGAGTGACAAAATATTATGGCACAGAGCTATAGAAAAGCAAAACAAACCCGTGCTTTGAAGCTGAGTTATGTATGTCCGTTGGTCAGACGGCCACTCTTTAAGGCCTGAATGAGTGAGAACAGCAAGAGAGGAAATTCTGAGTCTAAAGGAGCACGGCGACTACCGAGAAACAGCACATCTGTTAAAAGCACGAGCCGTGACGCGGTTCGTGCTCAACGTCTGGAGGATAATACAGGAAACCTAAAATTGGTTTCTGGTGAGCCATTCTTACGGCAGCAAAAACGTAGTTCAGATAAAGTAAACTCTGAGACTGGGCAGACCACCGTGAGAAAAATGATACCAGTAAGGAAATACCAAAAACTATCTGCTCAGTGAAAGCCTACAACTTTTCCAGTGGCACGAGAAAAAAGTCCTGGATAGTCAGGCACATTTGTCACCAAAACACCCGTGGCCGCAGCCCATAGAACCTATCCCTCTGGGGAGGGTTATTTTGTCACCAGAGCTTTTGTGGCTGGTGGGTCTCAAAGAGGTCCATAGGAATCTGGGTGCCCACGGCACACAGCTGAGAGCTTGCTGTCACTGATGTTTAAGAGTAAACTTATGGAGAGTTTCTAACTCATCCATATTATTGTAAATGTAGAAAAAAAGTTATTTGGATACTTTTAGAAAAGGTATTTTACTTTTCATGGTAAAATATAGACAGGCCAAGAGAAGGCCAGCCTAAGGTGCCTGTTGGCATACATTTAGTGACACATTAAAACTATCTGAGCACTTTTCCATGTGTGTTTTCTAGTAAGTGATGTGCATGAAGTGAGGTTGTCTATACACGTGTGTGGTTATATTATCAAATAATTGAACTCATTGGCCAAATGTTACTCAAATTTCACCGATGACCAGCAGACACAACCAGTTTCAGTAAGTAATTAGGTAGAGAAGGGAGATATGAATTAACATCCACACACAGCAACATTGTGAGCTTCTTATTAGGTACCCAACAGTCCGTTTCTGGAAGCGGGGTGAAAGAGGAAGAGGTGTTAGAAATTGCCCAACAGTAATAAAATCCTTAATTCAAGCGTCTGTATGGCTTCTCCTAAGTCGAATAAGTTATAGGGCCAAACTTTGCTCCATGTGGGAGTTTTCTAGTAATCACAGTCCAGGGAAGGATGCGTAGCCAGCTCTAGATATGCGTGACAAGCAGAGGATTAGGTCGAAGAGCCTGTTCCCATGTATCTGCCTTTTCCCATCGAGGCTAAGGGTTCATGCAAGGAGGTGCATCTGCCTGTGCCAGACTTTACAAACACACACTCTTATCCTGCAAGTTTTACTGCCAAGTTGCTCTACCTTAAATCACTTGCAAGTAGGGTTTGAACCGTAATTCCTGCAGGATCCTGGCAAAACTGGGAATAAAGATGTAAGGAGTGTAGTGATTTTGCTCCTGAGAGAAAAGGCAGGGGAAGGCAGAGGGTGGGGAAGGGAGGGAGGGGGGGGAGGGCACTTTACAGCCACATGACAGTTTCACCATGTAGAAAAAACATCTTCTGAACTCTAAATAACAAATTGCAAAATCCCTGAGCGTTTCAGGCAGATCAGTCATAGCAAAACAGCAACACGGGAGATGGGGAAGGAAAATCTGAGGCTTTAGGAGCCAGAGACAGGCAAAGCAGGGGAGCTGCTGGAGGGAAAGGGTACACAGAAGGGCATGAACACCCAAATTTCTTGGTCAGCAATAAGAGGCTAAAAGCTGCAAGGGAATCTCCCAGCCCAAGCAGGCAGGAGGATTCCAGCATCATTTCCCATCCACCACACAGCCAAGTGAGGAGAAAAGTAATTGCTTTGGATAGGAGGCACAATAAGACATGAAATACAAGCATGTCTTTCGTAGAATTTGTAAGCCATAAAAAGTATTTTAATAACATCTGGTGCAGGGGCGTGTTGCAGCTTAATTAATTAATCCTTGCAAAGGACTGGGAAATTCTGGGATCAAAGGTGTTGCAGAAGTGCAAAATGCCATTATTATACCTATAAACGTGTGCTTGTTAACTTAAATGCTGTTTATTTATTGCCACTATATACTTGTATAGCAGTATATATCAAGTATATTAGCCACGTTTTAAAAGTACACTTTTTCATCGCATAAAGCTGTCCCCGTCTCCGTCCCCCCAGCGCACGTGGGCAGTGGCAATGTGGCAGTGGTTAGCAGGTGCTACTGATAACAAATCTCAGAAACATGCAATTGACCCCGATAACACCTCTGGTTTTTTTTTGGTTGTGTTTTTTAAATTTTTTTTTTTATTTTTTATTTTAAGTTTTTGGGTGTCTGCGGTGTTTTCCACTCTGTAATATTTACACGGATGCTGCCACACAAGGCGCAGAGGTTCCGCACAGCAGCCCGTAGCCATGAGTGAAGCCTGAAAAATTAACTTCAGGGTTCGTTTCAGTTTGGTACGTGGCCGCCGTTTTATTTCTTTTCCTTTCCGTTCTAACATCTGTCCTCCACAATAAAGAAAACTAAGGTTAGGTGGGTCTATTCTGTGCGTATTTTGACTGGATTCATTCAGTTGAGGTCTCCTGCCTGCCTGGAGATTTTTTCTTCTTTTTTTTTCGTGTGTTTGTTCCTTGCTTTGTAGCCATTTATAAATAATAGAAATCGTAAGCAACGCTGTGTTCCCACTAATTCAAAATTTAGCATCAGAGGTTGTTTACAAATCAGAGGAGTAAAGCATATGCATCTTCAGCAGTCAGCTAGAATCCAGGGTCTTTTTTTTCATCCTGTATTGGAGTCTATAGTGAAATTATTCTTTTTCCAAGATTTATTTCAGCTTTTGTTAAATGCTTGGCTTTACAGCTTCGCGTAGTTATATGTAATCTTCTTCCGACTTATACTGGAAAAAAAGTTTAGAAATGCACTTTTTGTGATTCACAGCGCCGTTATTTAGACTAAATTTGTAAATTCCGTGCAGATGACAATAACATCTTTGTAGTTCTTTTTAAATATAGATGAAATATGTGTTTTCTTTCAAGGTACAAAATGTCATTAAGGGCTCAGGTGGTTAAAATCAACATGAAAAATACATGCTGCATTTTCCCTCCTTAAATGCAATAATGTAATCAGATTTCAAGTCATCTTACCTACCTCACTTACAGCTTTATGGAGATTAATTAGTTTTTAGCCCCCAGTCACATGATCTTTTCTGACTGCCATTTAGCTACATTTGCTATCTGACTTGAACCTGTAAGCTGTCTCCAGCCCCAGAGGACAGATTAAATTTTAGTATTGGTTGCCTTCTTCCTTTGATTTAAAGGTAGATAGTTAGAGCCATAGTTCAATTATTCTTTGTTGTTAATTAGCCTGGTGTTGTCATCATTTCTTTGGAAAAGGCAAGGGTTTGAAGAAGGAGAAGAAAAAGGGCTCAAAAGTAGGAGACAACTTCTTTTTTAGTGTGGCTGAGCTTAAAAAGGTTTTTCCCGATCAGGTGCAGAGTCATAAAAAGTGCTTTTAATTCACATCTATATCACCTCGTGCTGCTTTGTATATGCCTGGCTTTTATGTGCTGCTAATCGATAAGGTTACCTTCTCATTTCAGTAAAACAAGCTGATCAGAAAGGAGGAGAGGAAATATTTCAGCTTCTCTTCCTCAAGCAGGAGAGCTGTGAGTTTGTGCATGGCTGTGACTTGGCTTTTGTTTTCTAAATTTTCTCCTTAAATTAACTTAAACACTTATTCTATAATGTGATTTTATGTAAAGGGAATGTTTTATTCCTTGTTGAGAATGATTTCCAAGGCCATTTAATATCTAAATAAATTCCCTTTTCCTCTCCTAAGTATCTCAGATACGATAAATGTACAGTGGGTAAAACAGTTTGTTGACAAAATCCTGCCCTTAATTCTGGGTATCCTGTTTACTTCAGTCAAATCCCCCTTTCTTAAGTAAGAAGAGTGCATTTTGGCCCGTACTGTGAAAAGACAGAAAACAGATAAGCTCCAGGGAAAAAATATAGAGGGATTTTTATTGTTGTTGTTGTTTGTGATTAAAAATAAAGAAGTAAATAATAAAGGGATTTGCTTAGTGTTGTTGCTTCGGATGGTGTAGAACTGGGCTCCTCGGCAGCATATAACAAAAGATCAAAGGGATCTCTGCTTCCCATAAGTAAATGAGTTTTTGGAGTAGAGGCACGGGCTGCGTGGTTTTTCCTTAGGTGAGAGCCGGGAGCGAGTTAAGATAATGAAAGCGTTATCTGTTACATGTTGAGAAAGCGTCGGAGCCAAAACCATTGAAGCCTTTATACGGGCATTACATGTGGCTGCCTATTTGCCATTTGTTTCCTAAATTTTCTGTAATTTGCTCTGCAGCAAACATTCACCTTGGTTAAATAGGACTCCGCTCAGCAATATTCAGCAGAACCGTGGCGTTTCCTGGCTCCGGCCATGAAGGCTCCGCAGGATTTTCACTGCTCAGGTGTTGCAAAGCCTAATCCTTATTCAGGAACCAAAACGATCCACTTTCCTTGCCTGCGGTGCTTGGATCCCTGCCTTTGGCAGTAGCCCCAGACTCCTGCAGAAGATGAAGACATCCCTCCATGCCTATAGATGGAAAGGCGCCAACATGGATGCCATCAGAAGGACGCAGCTGAGCATATGCTGAGAAAATTGTGGCATCCATACTGTACATGGGGAAGGGCTGACTGAACACACCAGTTTGTTGAAGCTTATGGCCCTGAAAAGGAAACATAGGTTTCCTGTAAATGTCATTCAGGGATATGCTAACTGTTATTTCCTGGCGCTGGATCATGATGCTTTCAACACATTCTGTTCATCTACCTCTGCTGCCTGCCTGCCTGGCTGTGCACAGCGATAGCTCTCCTGTCTTCTCACCTTTCCCTCCTCCCTGCGCGAGGCTAAGGTAAGAGAGACTCAGGCTAAGTGAAAAAAAAAAAATGGCTTGGGGATGGAGCATTGAGGGGAAAAAAAAAATTAAAACTGGATGGTTTGGTGTTGTGTGCCTTCCCATAGCTTCCACTGTTGCAGGACAAGGGCGTCACTGGTGTGTTTGGGCTCCATTACTTTGACTCCATTATGAGTGAACTGGTCCCCTGGTGCCATTCTGCTGTGGCATTTCATTTGTACAGATTGCTTTCAGCCTTAGTGCCTACGCCATGGCTGCTCTGCTATATGGTCTTAAAAGGTTTCCCTAAGTACCTTCTGCGATGTGAGTTGTCTCTTTGGCTGTCTACATTCCTCATCTCTCACCCTTCCTCCATCCTTCAGGTACTGCGTTTGGGAATGGAAGTGTCAGCAAGCGGGATGGTGCCTCAAGGAGAAGTGGAGCCTGGTCCCTGCGGCGGCTCAGCATCCCACCGTCCACCAGCATCCCATCTTCGGTTGGTACCTGGGCCTCTCTGCACCGTCCCTCCAGTGCAAAGCAATTAAAGGAAAAGAGGTAAACGCTTACAAATGCATCACTTTAGGCTGCTGAGGGCATTATTCCAAGCCAGGAGCATAGACCCTGTGCTTTTGTTCTGGTGATAAAGGGGATATGTTATCTCTATTCCAGCTCCGAGCTGTATAACGTGCCAATGAAAAGCAAGTTTCTCTGCCTAGTGAATAAGGATCATTGTTTCGGGGATAATGAGGCTCCACTCCCTTTTGGCTCTCTCTGAAAGACCACAGCACTGGCGAAGAAACAGTGCCGCGGGTCCGCCAAGTGTCTGCTGAATGCAGCGGTGACAGGCACGATTTTCACAGTTATCATTAAAATGGCATGTGAGTGGTTTTGTGCGCCATGTTATACTGTATCAACCCACCATAAACAAGCAACTGGCTACAGGACTGCAACCTCCTACCACCCACCCTTTGCCATAACGCTTTTGTGTTTGTTTGATTAGATTTTTTTTTTTTTTTTTCCCCACCCCTCCCTGCACAAGTCAAGAAAAGAAAGAAAATAAAACATGGTATGTTATACATACAAATAAAAACAGAGCAAAAAAGTAAATTACAGTTGGGTACCAGTATGCCAGTTTATGTTGCACAATTGGGATAAGTAAAGCTTTTATTAAAATAAGGAAATCATTAGAGCATAAAACTAAGCAGGTGCTCAGATCACATCAGGAGAGTCTGGAAAACCTTGGTCAAAGTTCCAGCTGAAATCCAGGGAAGTCGTGGTGTCTTTGAAAATCTTGCATCTCTCTTTACCTGCCTAAGTATAAATCTAAGTACTTTTATTTAGTGCTATGGGTGTTTGGGAAATTCAAACCTTATTGCTGACATGTCATATTCAGTATGAATGACTTTTAGTAGTTTTTTAGTGGTTCTAGTAGTAACTTAGCAGATAATGGCTGGACTTGATGAACTCAAAGGTCTCTTCCCACCATAATGATTTTATGATAAGGAATCTTCCTATCATGATTAGTTTCACAAGGTATTTTCATGAGAAAAAAAAAAAAATGGGTCTTATGAGAGAAAACCTCTCAGATTTGAAATAGAAAGTGTCACCTGAAAGCTGCAGTAAAACCTTCGTGGTGGCAGGCGGGAGGTGGGGAGCAAGGTGAACACCACATTTCGGATGGTGGTTCCCTGGACTTGCCAAACAGAGAAAATATTGGAAATGCTTGAAAAAGAACAGTTGAAGAAAGCAACAGTAGTACTGATTTCTATGAGGAGCATAAGCCCAGGAGATGCCAGGGGTTTGCTGGGGTCCAGTGGCCCACAGGGGCTCATTGGTGGCCATCCCTGGGGGTGCACAACCCATCAGGGACAAACATCACTACGTATATTCCCTGACTTACTGTGGAGTTTGGGGTGATCATTTTTGGGTTACTTTAGCCATTCTCCTATTTCTCCTTTGCGGCTAGATGCTCAGCATTTTTTTGCAAATTGGGCCTCTTTGAAGTGTCCCCTTCCTCCCCTTGTCAGGAATGCAAACAAATAGGCAAAAAGCCAGAGAAAGCAAGATTTAAACCAAATGGATCTACTTTACAATGGGCTCTGAGTGTGACCAGGTTTACTTGGAGTGGAAACATCTCTGAGGCAAAATGGCAAGGCTTAATGCAAGGAGCCAAAAGAGTCATTGCCTTGAGGATGCCTCTTCCAGCCATTTCTAGATGCAGAAAAAAGCACAAAATTCCCTGCATGGCCCCCTAGGAATGATTGCTCATGTAGGAGGCATTATTTGATACCTGTTATTTACTAACGCAGTTGAACTAAAGACCTAGGCATTACTGGACCCAGTTCACGAATATTTATTGCACCAAATCCAATCTATAATATAGTGTCAGCCTTGTACCAAAGCAAGGAGACAGTAGTATTTATGATTATTAGTACAATATTGAATCATCCTGAACCAATTACTGGTCCAATTACTGTGTCATTATTATCTTCTGAATAGGGCTTGATTTGTCTGTGATAAATATGATGCAATTAAACTACCTTTTTACATAATAAAACACTGCAGGTGTTTATTCTTAAGGGTTTACGGATACCAACAACCAATAGATTTAATTAAAAAAATCCTTGAAATAAATGTGAATTTCATTAAATTGTTCTAGCACTGGTGAATATTTTAAGACTATCTACCAAAAGATTCTCTCTCTATAATCTGTTTTAAAAGCTATACTAAGTGCATAAAAACAATGACTTCAGCTTTTTAATATTTCAATAATTAATGACATTTCTTTAAAGAATGTATAATTGGTCTGTAATAGTATAACTTCAGAAACAAAAAAGTTATGTGGGTCAAATTGCTATTACTCTTGTGTCAATGTGAGGGATAAATGTGTGCTGGCTTTATGAAAAAATCTTATTACAATCAGATTTTCTGCTCAATAATTTCAAACGCAATCTTACATTTTTCTCACTACACCCATAAACATAATATTGACTTAACTCCAGTTTGGTAGTAGCAATAGATACAGAACTACAGTGCACTGGCTTTATATTATAAAAAAAGAAAAGATCATTAATGTGAAACCCTACCTGGAATTATTTTGTCTTTCAGTACTGTGAATAAGTAGCTATAGCTTTAGCTATAAACCAGCCTAAGTCAATACAGTATAAATGTGTATGAAACCCGTTGCTGGGCTGTTTTATACCAGTTTTCAGAAAGGCAAATTCCCATTCCCAGCTTTTCCCTGTGTTGTGCAGGGTTCGGAGGAATGGTGATGCCAGTATTGCCTTTCTACATCCTCCCTCCCAGGGCTGTACTCCTGCTCTCCCATCAATTCAGAGTATAAATTGGGTTTGTCTTTTCTGTTTTCAACATGAATTGCCGTAGCGTAAAATACCAGGAGAAATAGTAGGCCTTCTGAAAACAGGCCAGACGTTTAGTACTGGATGTTCTGTTGGAGCAGAAGAGGCTCAAGGTCTCTTTTAACAGCATGTGCAGCTAACTCCAGGACAAGTAGGAGCTCGTAATCCAGTTTCACAAATATGGTTAGGGAGGGATGAAGGAGAGTTGAGCTGGAGCTCCAGAGGCATGGTATTGCTGATCCCCACCAAACTGGATCCATGGCTCTGGAGTGGTGAAGCTCCTAGGGCTCCTGTCTCAGGTACTGCTCCAAAATAATTCATACATTTGCAGAGGATTTCCTTTTTAATCTAAATCGTATTCGATCATGATCAGCTAGATACTTCTACGTACATTGACCTGTTATCTGTATTCTTTCAACTACATGCATTATAAGGAGCATCTGTGAGATGCTTTAGGCCACGGGATGTCTCTTGACTGTCTAATACTTCTCAGGAGTGCTTATGGCTGCGTTGAGTAGCATTTCCCTGCAGCCCCTGTCAGTAGAAGGGCAGGATGAGCACCCCGGCCAGCCCACCCTGCACTCGTTCCCTCCCATCCATCTTTCCTACAGCATGGGGCAGGCTGAATGATAAAATAAAGCTTTTGCAAAAGGTTTATTAAGCGAGATGTAAGGTCAGGCTTTTAGTTGCAAGGCTGGAAAGGGAAGGTTACAAGCAAAACAAATATAAACACAATCCCAGTCTAAGCTTAAACAACTGGATTCCTTTTCAGTTGCTTAGTCCAGATTCTCAGATCCTGAAGACATGCTACAGCTGTTGGGATTTGAAGAGTCTTAACTTCTGCCCTAAATCCTGATCCTATGGTCAGGCACAGGAGCTGGCAGCTTGGCTTCCCTCCTATTCTTCCTCTGTCCTCCTCTCGGGGCATGTTCACACTCTTTTGATGTGTGCAAGACCTGTTTTTTTGTCAAGTGACCCTGTTGTAGACACAGAACTTGGGCAATGTGCTTTTTCTCCCCCTCCCCCTCACTTCTTTGGTCTCCTTTGTTGCTTGTCCCCAGCCCCAGAGCAGATCTGGATACTCCCATCTTGCCTTTGAGCTGCTCACAAAGGCATTGGTGGATGCTGGTGCTTTCAATCCTGCTTCTATTCCTTGTTCTCATCTCAGAGGTTGCCCACTGACCATCCTCACCCATCCTTGCTCCCTAGCATCCAGGTGGAAGTAATTCCTACAGCATTTCTCTTCCTTACTGTGTAGGACCCATCCAGAGTTACCATCCCCATGCTCTACCATCCCCCCTTAGGGGTTTTGGCACCAAAACCATGAGAAGGGATGAAGTTTAATAACATTTTTGAATTGTTTTCAAACTAAAATCAAGACTGATTAGGCCAGAAACTTCTGATGATAGGAGCAATTTAATAGCCAAAGTCAGCTTCATGCCTAGTATAAATGGGGGATGTTGCACTCTCTTTGATGATGGTGCTCTGATTTATATTAGTCGCGGCCCTACACCGAAGGGGATCAATAAACACCGAAACAGAAACACATTGAGAAGGAGAGTTAAATTATGGGAGGAAAAAATAAATAAACCCCCAATGAAATGACAATCTAATAGAAGCATCCTGGATAGCTAATTCTGGTAATTTTTTCAGAGCAGCCAACACATTTGCGTTTCTACTGTGGTCTCTCTGCCTTTAGGAGCAGGGTCCTGTACCAGCATCCAGCATCAGTTTCTGCAGACTGTATCCCTGGGATGCCTTATGTCTGCTATGCAGCACAGGGGAGCGTAGCAGGTCTCAAAGAAAAAAAAATATTAATGGATGGATAATTGCCCACCTTGTAAAAATTTACTGGGAACCTGATACTTTTATCATTTGTCACAAACAACTCCATGGTGCAATAATGCAGGAAGTATCATTGCTGCTATAAAAAAAGTGATGGTGCAAATTACACTTCTCTTTTGCTGAATGGTGCTAAATAACAGGGAGTTCCCATTTTTTTACTGCTAGAATCTCAATAACTGTAGATATACATTTGAAGGGATCAATTGATAATTTGGAACACATGCCATCAATATTTCATTTTCTCTATATTTTTAAACGAAAGAAAGAAGCCCAATTTCACAGTGGTAAGATTAAAAAAAAATCTCATTTTGTTTTCCTGTCTACTGTTAAGGAAGAAAGCTCATTTCTTGCAGCATAAAGCGATATTAATGAATACAAAGAGCATTTTCCATATTGCAGAATAAAATTTACTGTTCTAACCAAAGATATTTTATATAAATTAAGAGTTTGTTTAAAAAAATCGAAAATGGGAACTCAATTCTAGACAATGCTTAATTTAAACTAAGTGTTAAAATAAAAGCAATAACACTGAGAATAAATTAATGAACTACAATTAACTATATTTACAATAAGTGGTTTGGTTGGAAACACCTATTCCCTACACTGATAAAATAAAACCTGCATTCTGCAAAAGCTGAAATAAGTTAAATGAAGATGCTTTTAACAAGGTTATTACTTAAGCAGTGACAGGTTTACAGATTTTAGCACCATTGGGTTTTCACAGGAGCTACAGCAAGTGCTAAAATAACACACACCTTCAGGTTCATTAAATTCACCAGTGTGATGAAATAACTGATATTTTTCTATATTACTATAGTGTCTCAAAGAACTGACTATAAATAAGATACACTAATAACAACTGTTTGCAGTGCTAAAACAATAAAATAATTCTTCCAAGCTTATATGCAAAGGAAGAAATAAGGGTAAGGCAGACAATGCAGTTATATCTGGTGGCTTGTATTCTATTGGTGCCATGCCTTCAGTCATTTATTTATCATAGAAATGCCCTATAAAATGTTTTATCATTCATTGTGGCAGGAAGAAACTTGTTAAAAGGGTACATGAAGAGGGGGCTCCCATCGTGAAATATTTACATTTTAGTCTGGTGGTGAAGCATTTCTGAAAACTGGCTTATGGAAAGAACTGATTTGTAAAAAGGAGTGTTTCAGATGATAGTAAATCCCACATTATACTCTGTTTTGGAAAGAACCAAGGCTGAAAAAAGCAGATTTCAAATAAATCAATGGAGTATGGCCTTTGGAGACCTGGGAGACATATGGACAGTAATAGAGTATCTCAGGTTATTTCATGAACGATTCCATCTGGATGAGGGCTCGGTGTTATTCGCAGCCTCCTTTCTCCCCTAAAACACCTTCAATCTTACCCGCAGCCCCTATCTCAAATGTCAGACCACCTGGGATACGCAGCTGTTGGGCTGAAAGTGGAGCTGCCAGGGCAGCCCCACGGCTGCTGGGTGAAAATCAAGAGTTTGGGTGTGAGCTTTGCACCGGGTGTGGTATTTAATGCTTCGTTCCCTTGAATGTAAACATATATTTTTAATATATATCTTTTTTTTTATACGTACCTATGTGTGTGTGTGTGCAAACCTATCTATGCTCACTTAGAGAGTTGGGATAACTATTTCCAGTCTGGTTGGGATCTTGGGTCTCCCGTTGGGTCCCCACTGGGTCCTGTGCTGATGCAGGGGTAAAGTAAGAGTAATTTCACAGAAGTTAGAGTGTGTAAACCCCGTATAAATGGTAAGAATCGATTCTGGGATGTTGCAGGCTTGCCTAAATTTTGTAATGCTGTGTCCTTCCTCTGAGTGATTCACCATTTTGGTCTCTGGAAGCAGTAAACTGTATTTCAGCAATAGGCGTAGTATCGAAGCGTGTTTACACTGCTTAAAATATTTCATTTCAGGGGTTGTAAGCGAGGTTTGGGTGACAGTGTTTGTGTTGCAACGTGTGAAACCCAGCCACAGGGTTTGATCTATCCCACCACAAAGCTGATGCGTT
Source organism: Calidris pugnax (assembly GCF_001431845.1). Taxonomy (NCBI): domain Eukaryota; kingdom Metazoa; phylum Chordata; class Aves; order Charadriiformes; family Scolopacidae; genus Calidris; species Calidris pugnax. Next base: position 1,582,939 of record NW_015090831.1, on the reverse strand, counting down.
GTGGGGGGAGACTGGGACCACGGGGAAGGAACACAGCCAAGTTGCCAACTGTTCCCTCGTGTGACGGGGATTTTGGAGGATGAGTCCAATCCATCCTTATTTCCCAGAGCTCTAATGGTGCATGCACAGAAGGTGTGTTCAGTCTCTCTCAGCTGCCATCTGAGCTCCCCACAGCATCAAATATCTAAAATTGCAAGGTGAAAAACTCCTATGTAAGTTCATCTTGAGGTTTCTCGAACAGCGGCTCCATCCTTACTTGTCAACCTAAACTGTTCAGCGTGTCTGCTATCATCAAAAAAACCCCCAAATATCTGTATTCTATTGTTTTTCTTGTACAACAGGGACAAGTCTGGAGCCCACCATGGTCTGGAGGCACCGCTGAGCGAAGGGACTGCTGGAGGCATATTTTAGATGAGTGGGATGCGAACAACATGTTGCACCTGGGTAAAACCCTTTTAATTTCTCCACATACTTCATAATCCCCTTGTAAGATCTCTCTGAGAAGAGCAATATGACCATTTTATTGGTGAATAAACAGAGTTGCAGTGATATTAAATGAACTTCTTTGGCCTTAGGCACAAAATAGCTGTGACTGGCCCGTAAATGAAAAAAGTGTTTTTCATTAGAAGTTCTTTATCTCAGGAGTTCCCTTCCCACCTTGATTTGACACAGCCCACACTTACTGATCTTTTGAGGGAAATGTTGGGGTTATTAATTTTTTTAGATTTTTTTGTAAACTGTGGGCAACTTGGGGAGTGAGTTGGTTTTGAGAGCCTGGTGGTTGTTAATAATTCATGCTTCGTGTGAAAAGAAAATTGATCAGAAGCATCCTGGAGAGACCAATCCATGCTGCCTCTGCGATCAGCTGAGGCACAGACTAAATACGAGGCATGAACCGAAAAATATTGCCTAGAAAAACCGCACAGACCCATCACAAACCAAGCAGCATGGCCAACGAAGGGTGTCAAAGGGAAGAGCAGCACAGCATCCTTTGAAGCCCGGTCATGGAGACACGGATGTGGGAAAAGATCCTGCAGCGAAAAATGGTCAAAAGTTCTTACGAGGAGGACGAGAACAGCTCCATTTCCTGAAGGCAGCACTTCACTTCAAACAGTTCTTTGTGGAAATGTTCAAAAATAGAAAAACCCCACCACCTCATCCTGGGATGAGGATGAGCTTCAGCACCTGGGGCTGGATGGGAGGTCAAAGGAGGAGCACTGAGGGACGTCTGTAGATGCTGAGGCTGAAGCTCTGCTGGAGCTGATAAGATGGAACTGTTCTGTCAAATGTAAGAGTTTATATTTTCTGCTAAAAAAGACATGTTTAGAAATTATTCCCAAATGGAATTTGGGAAGTGTTTGCTGAGCTTTAATTCCACCCTGGATCTATTGATTCATCCTTTGTTTCTCTATGCTGTTCTTCCATTTAAAGTTACAGTAGAAATCACACATATTTGACCCAGAAAGACAAGAATTTCAGTCTCTAAGGAAATGGGCTGAAGGAAGGTTTTCTGGAGACTAAGCCTGCACTGGGATTTTCAGCTGGGAATGGAGCCTCCTGTCCATGTGCTCACCACAGAGAGAGCCCAGGAGGATGGTGAAGGACCAGGACCAGTGTGAAGGAGCATGCACAGAGGTCACTGCAGGCACCTGCCATTTCTGGAAGAGCTTCTGGTTTGAGGCATGTGGTCATTTTGGGTAGGTGAGCTGCTTGTACTGGTAGATTATTTTTATTTTTCTCAGATTTCTACAATTTTAATTGCTACACATGAATAAACACATAAATTAATGCTAGACGTACTTCTTGGCTGTGTAAGTGTGAGCTATATAGATATATACATGGACAAATTTATGTGTAGTTATCAGTCTTGGTATCCTACTTGTTAAGGTAATTGTGTCATCTAAATTCTGTCATACTTGGTTCAGGACAGATTAATTAACTGTTCCTATTACCTTGGCATCCGAGCACCTATTTCATCAAGGTAAATCCAGAATAAATCCCTTAATTTCCCAGGTTCTTTTGCCATTTTTGCTTGGAAACAATAAGAGATGCTTACACTCAAAGAAAAATGAGATATCTGACACTGAAAAATACAGCAGGGCTGATTATGATGGTATCCTGAGGCAGAATAATTGAATTAGTATGCTTGTACAAATTATTTTCTTTGTTGGCATAAGAACTCATGTTTACAATATTCTTGAAATATTGTTGTTATTATCTTTAGTATTAAATATATATATACACACATACATATATATTCTATATGTATATGCACTTCCAATATATCAGCATATCTGAGGGAGGACCTCTCTAGTAGCAATATGAGTCAGGTTGCACGTTTCTCTCCTCCAATGCCAGGTAGAGTGGGAGGAGGAAACAGGGATGCTCCAACTAACAACCTCTCTTTCTCTATCTGTTAATTCACGCATCCAAGTTAGCACAAGGAAAAACCCTTGTGTGATAATGTTCCCCTAGACATTACTGAGTAGCTGAACATCATGAGATGTTTGACAGCCTTCACAATAGCTGTAAGGAAGATGTCATTTTGTTAACTAGGCAAACAGAGACATTGTATAGAGTTCATCTGCTTCTTAATATCACTCCTATCTTTGTGATATCTGTGTATTGTTTCCTGTAATTTATATGACCTAGTTCTTCTTACCCTGCTCCCATGGCTGCTTTTAGATAGTGGACTACGATATAAAAAAACTAGGCCAAAAATCAATTTGAATTTCCTTGTCTCAGAACAGAAGTCTATTGACATCCTGAATCAAACATTTCCCTGTGTTATTGAGTAGTCTTCACCTGTTTGGGGTGAGCACTTTCCCTCTGACCATCTACTGGATTCACTCCAGAGACCAATCTTTCTCTGCTGCGAGTTGGAGCACATCTTTTAGGGCACATATCAATGCTGTGTGTGATCAGGACTAAATCCCACGGTGGCACATTGTGCTCCAAAAATTTTACTGCAGTGGTCCGTAATACACAAGGGCTTGGTGTAAAACAAGTCGGTTGTTTACACCCCACAAGCACTATATGCAAACCACGAAAAATTGTTTTGCTCTTCACCCACCTGCGCGAAGCATTGATGCGGGTCGCTGCATCCCGTGTTCATCTCCCTGTTTATCTCGGTCTCTTGAGATGCTAGAAGGGGTGCCAAGTTTAAAGCCGTTTCTAACGATTTGTCACTTCTTTGCTGCTGAAAACTGAAGTAAGAGTGCGAACAAGTCTGCTTTGGCCAACCAGTAATCAGTGCTTGAAGGCACTTGGTGGTTGAAGCACCAAAGTACTTTTTGGCCACAAATGTTGATTCATTTTCTGCAAATTCCAAGGGGATTTTATTTTTTTTTTTCCTTTCCCTCGTAGATTCAGTGCTTTCTGCAGCTTTTCCAGAGTGCCATGTCTCTACAGGCTGGTTTAAGCAAAGGCCACTGCTCTGTGTCACTCTCCTGTGGAACCCACAAGAAAGGCAAGAGTCTGGGCAGAAGCAGAGCCAAGGTTTGTAATGCATTGCTCCTTTAAAAATTCGGGGTGCTGGGGCTGCTGGTGTTTTCAGACACCTTTAAATTGTGCATGGCTGAATCCTGGAAAAACATGCAGATATCTTCTCCATTCCCAGGTTTTAATTGTTTCCATGACGGTTCATCCTATCTCTGAACACCCAATGTTCAAATATCCTTCAGGAAGGGATCCCTGACCCCTGGTTGAGAGCGTGGCGATCTCTGCAGTGGTTTTGCACAAGTTGTCTCGAAAAAGGGATAAAGTTTCATAGGCAAGGATTTGTGGGACGAAGGTCTGTGTAAGAGGAACTGTCCTTTCCCTTCCATCATTCTGCCTCACGGTTCAGCCAGGAGCTTTCACACATCTCATAGACCACTCCGTGCCTGTGCGGTTCTCGCAAAGTGGAAAAAGGAATTGAAGAAGCAAAAATAAATATTAAAGCGTGTAAGAATTAAATATCACCTATTCAAATAGCAATTATGCCGTTGAAAACAAGATCACCACACCTGTACAAGAAAAGACAAGCAAGCCCAAAACATCTGTTTGGATCCACCTGCCAAGCACCTGTTTCGCTGTTTCAATGCCATTTGATTGCTGGAGATGTAGAGGCTCTTGTGAGGTAATGAGTGATTTTACATTATGCATGATTGAAAACAGGTGTTCTAATGCTGTACAATTCTATGCATGAATAATTCAGTTTGTTTAGTGCAAGATCTTTAAAAGAAGTATGGTCTTTATTTTTTTATAAATATTAAGGTTATTCTCTGCAATGTATGGTGGCTGGTCTTTTCAGCATGCTCACTGATGACCATTTTTGTATAATTTTATGGGTAGGAAATAACACTGTGAAAGGTAAAAAAAAAAAAATAATTATACCTAAAGCACATAAGCAATGAAATTGAAAGGTTTCTTTAGCAAGGAAGGGGAAAAAACCTGTCACACTTTTAAGGGAGAAAGCCAGATGACTTTTGGCAAAGCCTGCTTCTCAACACTAACAAAACAGCCCAAGAGCTTAATTATATAGTGGGGTGAATGTGCCTCAGGGATAAGTAAGAGCTAGTCCATCTCTTGGTCCGAATTCCAGCTGAGTCTGAATATGTTTAAGAATTTTGGGTTGTTTTTTTCTCTCTCTTTTTCCGCCTGATTATGAAAAGGTTTCTTGCACAGTTGTATGCTTTGTGCTGGTGGAAGATGCTGCAGACTCAGGTCTTTATCTGCAGGCCTGCTTCCATGTTGGGAGCTGCGATATAGCTCAGCTTCTGCTCCTCACTATGGAGAATTCAGTGGCTGTTTGGGATCATCTCCCAAAGAAGAGGAAGATGTGGTCATCCAAACTATAAGATGCAGCTAAGCTTTGCAGCATCCCCTCTGCTTCTTCCCAAGGTAAGCAACGCAGCTGTCATGGTCTTGTGGCCTCAGGCAGGAGAGTTTTGAGATGGGGTGAGCTTAAACTGAAAGAAGGGAGATTTAGATGAGATATTAGGAGGAAATTCTTTCCTGTGAGGGTGGTGAGACACTGGCCCAGGTTGCTTGGAGAAGCTGTGGCTGCCCCATCCTTGGAGGTGTTCAAGGCCAGATTGGATGGGACTTTGAGCAACCTGGTCTGGTGGGAGGTGTCCCTGCCCAGGGCAGGGGGGTTGGAGCTCGATGATCTTCAACGTCCCTTTGAACCCAAACCATTCTATGATTCTATTGATTAAACAGCCAAAGGTTTTCCTGCCACAGCATATGTCTTATCCCTCCCTGCTTCCTCAGCTAGGGCTGTAATTTAGTTTAGTAGCAAGGTTTGTAATTCGTGTCAGTTGTGATGTTAGGTCTTAACTATGGGAAGCTGCTTCTGGGAGCAGCTCTGAGACCTCCCACATGATTTCCAGGAAAAGTTTGTTGCCTTGGCCTGTTCCCCTCTCACTTCCCATTGCAGCCACTCCAAGAGCTTCAGGACTCGACAAACGATTTGATGCCTGACTTGAAAAAAAGTGGTCAGAGGTCCACATGAGGGTATCTTATACTTGACATGCCAGATCCTGCACCTCCCAGGACAGGCAAGGTTCAAAAACAGACAAAGAGGATGCCAGCTCTGCCAAGATATTGGGGTGGACAAAGTAAAATCTTGGTGAGGTTGAAGAGAGTGGAGAAAGTGAGAGTGAACAGAAGCTTTCAGATCTTCCACGTGGTCATGACCTGCTCATTGCTATTGAAGAGACAATGAGTAAAAGAGAAGAAAGGGAATGATATTATTGATTTGAAAGGAGGAATGAACAAAGACAAGAGGCTGAAAAAAAATATTAAGGCATGCTGCAATGTCCTGTGCTAATTGAAAAATGCACCATGGTGCGAGAACACCAATATTTAGAGGTGTCAATACATAATCTGGACAGGGTTCAATCCAGTGGCTGTAGAGGTTGGTGGAGGGAGTGGGGTTCAACGTGTTGTGTGGGGTCAGGCAATAGAAGGAGGAAAAGTCAAGAGTCCAAAGTTGCCAGGTGTGAGATCACTGGGTAAATGGGGGTAGCTCATACTCGGTGGCCCATGCTGCTCAGGAGATATCAGGTCAGGGTTCCTGCAGGACTTAAAAGCAATGAGCCTGTGACCAAACCTGGCTAAGCATGCAGACCTTTTGGGGTTTAACTGAAGTGAATCTGTAATCTTTCCATATTTTATATACAGTATGTTACCAGAGACGGTAAATTAGAGTTTATAATATCCTATCCATTCAGCTACTGACAAAGTATCTAAGGTAATCTGACCTGCTTCACAGACCATGAGAAAAATCCTCATGTAAAGTGAAAAAGATGAATTACAGCATTTTATGGAGAGGTAGGGGAATTTGTCTCAACTCAGATCTTGGGTTAATTCCCACGACAGGTGAATGAATGTTTCACCACGCTTTACACAAATAAAGTTGGGGAGGTTTAATAGATGCAGCCCTACAGGCCAAGGGATAAACTCTGCACCCTTTAATGCATCGGAGCCAATGCCCGTGCTGTCAGCAAGGAGGGTAGTAATCAAAGTGAAGGAAATAAGGGGAGAGATCTCTGAGAGAAGGCAAACAGCAAGGACAAAATACCATAAAATTTCTGAAGTGTGGGAAAAAGGCGGGTTTTTGTTTTGTTTTTCTTAGATGATTTGGAAGAGGAATATATCCTGGTACTCTGAGTCTTGGCAATAGGGAAAGCATTTTTTTTTTTCAATGGGAGCTGTCGTTCTTCCCTGTCATAAGCAGAAAACAAATGAATTCTCATTATTATAGTGTGCTGGATAGGGGAGCAAAAATTAAAAAGCATGACATGGCATTTCTTGGAGGTGCTCCTGCCTGGCCTGCTGAAGGGTTACTAGTCCTGGTGCAGATGGTGGAAACTCAGTTCCCACCTAGCAGCCAGGAGAAAGGCAGCACATTTTTGCTCCTTCCTGATGCCTTCCCACAAGTCCATAACCCATAACAGCAACTGAAAGATTCCGTCAGGTTAGTGGAAGACTTTTCCATGGATCTACAACTCTTTTTTCCTTATATTTCCTTTCCCAGTAACAGCTGATTTATAAAACTCCTTATCTGATTGTTTTAAATTTATGTTAGGTGTTACTTTCTGTTTTCTACTCTAAGCACACAAGTCTCCAAGAGACACATCCTTCTCTTACCTCTGCAGAGCCTTCTCAGCAGCACCAAGAGAAGGTGCCAGGAGCTGCTCTACCACTTTTCTAACTACTCCCATTTTCTTTCTAGGTACTTTCTAGGTACGCTTGTTCTTGCAGTTGAATCCTGGAAGGGGAAAGCGTGCACCTTGGTCATATTGTGTTGGGCATTGATCTGTGGGCCAGGTCAGGTGCCTGCAGACAGGAAAGAAGGTTTGTCTTTCTGCCTGCCTTCCTTTGTGTCACACCTTTGTTGCATAGTGTCCAAAAGAAATGGAGTTTTCCAGAAAAACGGCCCAAAGAAAGTCTTCAGAGTTTCTCATTTGCAACCATACCTATGTGATCCTGTACTTTGGGAGGTTTCCAGAGGAAAAATGATGAAAAGAAAAGAAAGATGAATATGGAGCTCTCTGATATCGATGCTGGGTATGAAAAGATTTAGTTTCTGAAACCTTTCAAAGGATGGAAGTTGTTCCATAAATTGAAGGTATGTATTTATTTCTTTTTTTAATGTGTACCTCCTGTTATATATTAGGTAACTGTTTCCTGTCATCTTTACCCTCCAACTTATTTGTCTTTGGTTTCCTTTCAAGAATTAACCAGGATCTGATGAACTCACAGGAAATTTTCCATTGCTGACTGTGAGATGTAATTCTCTGATATCTCTGTCACTGCAGCAGAGGGGATATAACAAGGTACTTTTTCTAGGTACCAGTAGTCCCATTTCCTAAACCAGTAGTGCTCTCCTCCTTATTCGCAGTTGTAATCGTGTTGAAACTGTCAAGTGTTGTTTCCACCTCTTTAATTTTCTTCTCGAACGAAATCCTTCACTTCTTTGTATGCAGAGGCTGCTGTGGCCTGGATCTCATCTTGTCTTCTAGTAACATCTTCCAGATTTGTTTTAAACTGATTAGACACTGCTGAAGAATCAGCTTCTCTCCCCCGGACAGTACAAAGCCAAGTGTTGACAGAGCTGGCTCCTGGCCATTAGCTACGTGATGACGCAGCATCGCATCTTCTGACAGCCCCCATTTCGTTTGGGGCACTCTGAAACGTTCACACACCCTGACGAATTAAAATAAAATAAATTGCAGGGTGACAGGAGGCTGCAATTAAAAGAGAAGTGTCAGCTTGACCAGAGAGTTGCTTTAATTAAAGGACTTATTCCCTACACTGGACCAAAGAATCTGAAAGTTATTGCTGCCCTTCTTATGTGGCTGCATTTTCCCTCTGAATTCTGATTTTTAAAAACAGAAAATGATCCTTTTTATTGGGCTACTGAGAGAAATTATGGGGAATGAGCTGAGTGAATTTAAAATTCTCTCAGTAGGGGTAGGAAAGGAGGGAAATACTTGTCCTTCTATAACTAAATAACTTCCAGTGCAGTTTAGATACAAGGACATTAATTTCTGGTACCCACCTGAGCAAAGGGATGCATTTAAAACACGAGGATCACACATATTGCAACCACCTAGATTCTTTGCTGGATGGACATCATCCTCTCTTTAGGCATGAGGAGCATATTGTAACAGAAAGTTACAATACCAAATACTATTTCTGAGGTTCATTTGTCCCTAAAGGTTAATAAAGCTCATCAGGAAATACATTGAAATGAAGCAAAGTTAGCTTTAGTAGTTGAGTCTTCCCATCACAGCGTCCTAAGAGATGTCCTGTGGTTTGACACATAATTCATGTGTTTATTTATCTTAGCTTGTGTTTTTTTTTTTTCTTAATTGCCATCACCGTAATAGCCAAATATAAACATTTTATCCTGTTTCATAAAGAGCCTATGATCCATTTTATTGCAACACTCTTAATTTCCCAGCTCCCAGCAGTGACATGGAGTTAGATGCCTTGGGGAAAAAAAAAAAAAAAAAAGGACACATATGTCCACCTTTGGATTTGTCCCGGACTGTGGATTTGTTTTACAAATTAGGTAGCAGATGCATTGGGAAAAAAAAAAAAAAAAACCAGCTCTCCAAAATTTTCTCACCACTTTTGCTTGAAGCTGTGTTGTGTTTACAAACTTGTGCAAAATGTGACTCTTGTGCCTTCTTGGAGTGTCATGGGAACACAAACTGAGGTCTGATCCGGTAGCAGCGCTCGGTGCTTCTCGGGGGTCCCATAATCCACCCACGAGGTTGTTTCAGTGCGTGGCGTAAAGTTACACACTCTTTGCCAGCATCCAAGATCCCAAACACGTGGACTATTAGGCTGGCTCAAGTATTAAAAGCTGACAATTTTTCAGACAAACATAACTAATATTTTTGTTATTTATTCATGTTAAAACATTAAAATGTCCTCATTACTCTAAATTACATCATTTTTAACTTACGGGATGCTCAAGGAATATTTGTAGGAGTTATTGGCTTTTGCTTATGCTGTTTGCAACTCACTTTTTTATAGACTTGACTGGTCAGGTAATTTCCACAGTATTGTTTTTAGCTCCTCAACTGGATCCCATCCAAGTTTACAAAGTGCTTCTACAGAGATAATGGAGCACATTCCAGCATCCTGTGAAATGTCAGCTGTATATCTAGTGTTAGATGTGTAATGATAACCTGGGTAGAGCTGCCAGATGCTGTAATTTCTTGCTTGGGAGTACCAAACGCCCTGAAGATACCAAGACAATTCTGCCAAAAGAGGGAAAGAAAAAGAAAAAGAGAAAAAGGAGAGTGAGAAAGAGAAAGAAAATGTCCAAGAACTCCCATTTGCTGCTCCTGCCCCTGATGTTTACAACATAATCTTTACCTTATTTCCTTGTAAAAGAAGTGAACGCAACATTATTAATCTACACCAAAGAATGGTAAGTTAGTTGATGTCAGTATCAAACTTTCATTGTAAAATGCACTAAATCATTTTTTGAGGAAATATAGAAATCCAGTACTAAAAAAGAAAAAAAAGACTACAAATGTAACTCTTATCTGAGTCCAATCAGCTGAGAAAAGCATGATGATAAAATAAGATTTAGCAGAAGCATAAATTGAAAATGGCGAAAAATACTTTTTTAAAACAGGCCTACTGGAATAAGTAGGTCTCTGAGGTATTTGATTTGGAATATGTAATCTTATCCTTTGAGGATATTTGTGGAAGTTATTCCTGAATGTTCAGAGGTTCCTCTGCTTTTCATTATCTTTTTTTTTTCCTTTTTTTTTTTTTTAAACAAGGGCCAGAACTGTATGCATGATTTTCTGTGATATGTTCACATGGGAGGTATTCTTGAACTGGCCAAGGACACATCGTTTACAAGAAGGTCCTGTCAAGCGTCCAAATGCCTTTGCTGAAACTTCCATTTGAGATGACCCCATAGAATGTGAGAAATTTTTCTTTTAGGGGAATGGCATCTTCTGATCAGTTATGTCCAGAAAGTCTGCTGTGCTTAACCCGTCCCTGAAATGCCCAATGCAAATGAATTTAAGGGTGGAGGTAGGAATGATGTATTTGTGTTTTCTCAAGAAAGATGCCATGAGAGGACTCAAGCCCTTGCTCTGATTTTTTTCCTATGTGCAGAACTATCTCTCTGGTAAGGTCTGTTGGATGTTTGGGTCTCACATCCTGGAGAAATCAAAAGAATTTGGGTCATCTTCCTCTCTTGACTTAAAAATAGCTTTAGTTAATGGCTTTTGGAAAACGTATCTCTTTGAATACAGCTTTGCATTTGTGAAGGGGCAAAGTTTATAATTTTGGGTGGAAACCATGTGAAAGTTAGCTGGTTCATCAAGGTTTTGTTTTGCCTTTTCTGGATTTGCTCAAACTCAAAAGTCAAAGTGAAACTCGGGGGATGTGAACCCGCTTGAATTAAAACCAAAAAAGCAATGTGCCAGATCTCCCATCAACCAAAAACCGCTGGGTTCTCACAGTTCTCATCCAAACAAAAATGCGCAAATATAAATCAAATACTGAACCAAATATCCTCTTTTGCCTCCTTGTTGCTTTCATGGAAACAACGCAGAATATTAAAAAGATCTGCCGGGTTTTGCAGCAGCAACTACCAAAATATCCTGTGATCATTTGATAGCTGGCAGTTAATATCCTGATCTATTCTCTTTAGTAAGTAATCCAATCCTTTCCAACTAACGCTCCGCGTTGGCATGCACGGCATAACCCTACAACATCTTCCTTGGTTGTACAACTTCCCAGGGAAGACACCACATGTAATTATTATTCCTTTACATTCTTATTTGAAGGAGCCAGGGAGGGACACGGAGTTGCAATTACATGAAAACCACAAGCAGTGTGATCAGTACAAAGGCAGGATGCTTAGCCAGTATATGACAAATTGGAGTACTGAGGAAATATTTAACGATATTTTTTCCCAGTGATTTTTACCTTTTTTGAGGACATGCCATGGCTCCGAAATGAGAGAACATCAACAACAGAAAAATATTCAATGTTTTGCAGTCCCATCACTCATCATGTACCAAACAGTTTCGAAAGCCATAAAAAAAGTGCTAGTCATGGAAGAACAGCAAAGGTTTCGTTTGTAACTAAGACACACTTGTTTGTAGTAACATGTGTGCTTTTAAATGTTGCCAAGTTGCTGAGGCTATCTCTGTTATATACAATCTTTAAATATGTAAGTGTTAAAAAAAACAAGGTAAGGTTAAAGAAATGTTAAAAAAAAAAGTTTGATCAGATGGTTAAAATCCAGTCAAACCGAAGACAACCTGTTTATGACCTTTCTATGCTAAAAGCTAAAAATGTCATTTTTTTTTCCTGCAAGATTAATTACCATCACTTTGGGAGTAGTGAGCTGGACATTATTATATGATGTCAATTAATGATTAAAAAAAAAAAGGTGGTTTGCAAATGTAGCACCATAGTCCCTGGTGCATTACATCATTTCTGAAAGATCTTAACACGTGATAAGCAAAGAACATTTTAACCTAAAAGTCTGAGTGTTACAACCTCCTTTTTGTTGTAACACCCTATGCACAACCTTTTAGCCTTGAAGTCACTCGCAATAAAATTACGAAGTCAAAAAGAAAAGGAAAAATAACCTCTTAAAAAGAGAAGACACCCTCCTGTTCTGCTGGCTAACTGTTAATGCAACAAAATGAGTCACTATATATGGTGGAAAAACTTGGGTGTTGATCTTAGTGTGTGCACTGTTCTCAGCAAGATCCATCATAAAAATCTCATCCTTTGGAGTCGTAAGGTTGCTGTGATTCAGGTATTATAAACTGTATAATGCAGTTATCTCTGTGAGAGCGCCTTGAAAATTTCATATGCTGAACAAAATTGCTACTGCACTTGCCCAGGCTCTGCTTTCCCAGATGGGGTGACAATGATCATTTATGTGCCTTATTGAATTCACTGAAATATTTAGAAGGGGGCTTCTACCTATATTTTATGTCTCCTTCTGCTGTAACCTTTTTTTGCTGTAAGTTTGATTTCTTTGTCAGTGACACACATAACCTGATCCATTTTCTTAGGAGCTCTTCTCCACTTTTTTTGGTATCAAAACACTGTAGAGATTCCTTTGTAAATGAATGATACGCATTTAAAATACCTTTGTAATAATAAATACCACATGAACATATGTATCAAGCAAAGGATTTCAATTTTGATGACACTTGCTTCTCAAGAACAGACATTCTGGAAGAAAAAAATGTTGCCAGCCCCAAATTGATTGACATTTGTTTACTTAACTCTCTCTTCTTGAAAGTCTGCACACCTATTTCAACCTTGAACAGTTTCCAACTGTGGTATACTGGAACATTTTTTCATTTATTAAGTTCAGTGTTGCCAACCCAAACAAAGAGTAATCAGTGATGATCCAAGCAGACCAAGCTGTCTAGCACCATACAATGTATCTGCATGCTAATTTTCAAATTCCCTCACATTTCCAGAGAACTAATGGGATCATTTTCATTCTGTTACAGCAACTCAACAGTTACTGAATCACCATCTGTGTTTTCGTTAACCTGAATCAGATATGAATTCTGTTATTGCAAGGTAGAGCAGCTTGTTTAATGATTCTTAATCTTTTCTTTAATTAAATCATGCAGCCAACCTGAAAAATCTATCTTAATGCAAATTAGGAGCTTTTTTGGCATTCGCTTACAGTAATGCACTAATAAGGTTAATTTATGAAGGTTCTCTTCCAGTCTGTACAGATGATATTTGTTCGCTGCATATTTTTAGCATATTGTCCCTTTTTGTAATATTTAAAAAAATAATAATAAAAAATGGTTATTTTCACTCGCACAAAAGGGGGAGGCTGTGATCTGCTTATTGTTTATTAGAAAGTTAGAGCACAGAAAATGAAAATCAGTCTCTCCCTTCTGCAAGTATCAGGCTATCCGGATGCAAAGGCACAATTTGAGGGCCTATTGAATTAAAGGGCCTCAGACGAGCACTCTCCTGCCTTTGGCTGCTGGAGAAAATCAGGCCTCTGTTCAGATAATCATCTTGAAGATATCAGGGGAGATAGAGAGCTTCTCTGAAACCCTATTTTTTTTTTTTCTTTCTTCTCTATTTTTTTCTCGTAGGTGTGAATTAATAGTTTAAAGAGTAAATAGTTCTTGTGAAATAAGCCTGAATATATTTCTCAGTTGCACAATTGCTTCAGCTCTGGGCTCTGATGATCTCAGTCAAGAAAATCTCTGTCTTTGTGAGCATTCCTCCCAACTACAAAATGAGTTGAAATTAGTTCAAGTTGCTGAGTAAAGAGTAAACTCTTTTTTTTTTTTAGGTTATTTTTCAACACCCACAAGTAAATGGGGACGGATACTGTGAATTTCGACACATGGTCTTTGCTATTTAATTAAAATCACAGAGGCTGGCTGGAAAGTTTTCAGCAAAGCGAGTTTTTGCATCGGGAGACTACAGATTCCTTAAATCGGGAGTTCTTTTCATAGAAACGATTTGCCTGTCAGGACCAGGAATTATTTTTATTTTTTTTACTTTTTTGTTTTTGTTTTGGTTCTAGGAAAGGACTTCTTTTTTTTTTTTTGTTTTGGTTCTAGGAAAGGATTCCTGATCTTAGCAAGCAACTGCAAAAGATCATTCCTCTTTTGCAAGAAGATTGCCCAATGAGGGCAGGCTCGTGAGAAGGGGGACACCCACCTCATCCCCTTCCTTACCCTGCTCTTGGTGGCAGCTGTGCCTTGTCCTACCTCTCTCTCTTTTCCCTTTCTCTCTTCCCTGTTGGACTCACTCCCTGGCTGACTCTATTAACTATTTGCCCAACCCAAAACCGAAGCTTTTTGCCCAAGGATGAGAGAACTTACCGGAACTGTGAATCTCTGTGTTTAATTAAAGTGAATAGTGGGATGGAACGACTTGGGGATGGATGATCGAGAGAAACCTTCCTTTGAGTTCCCTGTAGCCGGGGACTGGAAACAATATCTCACGCTATTCGTGCGATGATTCCTGGCTTGTTAAGTATTCTGGAGTGGCTGTTTTTCTCTGGCTTTAGGAATTTTGCCTTGCCCACTTTCACATGGGTTTTTTGCATCCGTGGAAATGGGAATGTGGGATTTTTTCATCTTCCTTTTTCCCCTCTTCAGTTTAGAAAACTGCTTTCCAGCCCTTGATAGTCCTTCCTGTGTAATATTAGCACAGCGAGAATGAAAAGTAATTGTTTTCCTTCCCCTTTAATTGTACCTATGTGTTCTTAAGTATATTACATGCTTCGCTTCATGCTTCACCCACTTTTAAAATATGCAGATAAGTGAGTATCAGCATAAGATTATTTTAACACAAGCTTATGGTTTTGTACACTATCTTCTCTAAAAGCAACCTATATGAAAAAAGTAAAAAAAAAAAAGCAGAAGACAAATCAAAACAAAAAGAAACAAAAACCTAAAACAAAATTACTGATATCAAATTTTGGATTCAAATTCTTATGAAAAAAAGTAAAAAAAAAAAAAAAAGCAAAAGACAATTCAAAACAAAAAGAAAGCCTCAAAACAACAAAAACCTAAAACAAAATTACTGATAACAAATTTTGGACTCAAATTTACATGCTTCGCTTCATGCTTCACCCACTTTTAAAATATGCAGATAAGTGAGTATCAGCATAAGATTATTTTAACACAAGCTTATGGTTTTGTACACTATCTTCTCTAAAAGCAACCTATATGAAAAAAGTAAAAAAAAAAAAGCAGAAGACAAATCAAAACAAAAAGAAACAAAAACCTAAAACAAAATTACTGATATCAAATTTTGGATTCAAATTCTGGACTATTTGGAAAATAATATCAACAGATCACTTTTTCTCTCCCCATTATCAACAATTAATACCTGGCACACCCCATGGTTCCTTTTAGCAGTGACAGAAAATGAATATTTGACATTTTCATCCTAAAAAGCTATATTGGGGTACGATTTTTCTCATCTTTCTTTCTCTTGATTTTTATTATTTTGCCTGTCTTTCACAGTAAGTGACCAGTCTCTAGGGGACAGGGCAATACTTGACAGTGTTTTCTTTACATCACTTTACAGCGTTTTCTCAGGTATTAGAGCAGCGCTGCACTCAAGTGACAGGAGTTATAAAACTACTGCCTAATGAAGGTTACTCCATAAGAAACACCCAACATCAGAAACTGAGCTTCTGAATCGTGAAGACCTTTGCTGTAAGGCCACCATGCGAAAAATAGGGATGAAGACTGTATTTTCCAACGGAGGCTTGTCCACCACATGGGAGGTAAGGGAAAGAACATGATCACATTTGACACTAAAAATCTTGCTGGGTTAATTACCACCTCACTAAGCAGAGAAATTAAGGCAAGGAGGGCATTTTCATGATGACAACCTTTACCCAGTAGCAAGCCTTGCATTTTCCCAAGGCTGAAGACAATTTAGCCCTGACAAATCCAATCAGTGATATGCAGGCATAACCTCCGGAGATAAGCTCAAATTTTTTAGGATACACAGGGCAAAAGATGGACTGCAGTAGGTCACTATTAAAATATTTACAATATCACTTGGCCAGTACTGAAATGGCACAGTTGGCCTGAAGTCGCATCAAGGTCTCCTGGCATTTGTGTGTTTCCCCAATGGCTTTATGCAGCAAAGTGTTAAGTTCTCCTGAGCATTTTATATATTTAAGGCAGTAACTTTAAAATAAAGTATTGCAACCTTAGAGCAAAGCTGCTATTTTGAGAATTTTAAACCATTATTGACTCCTGTCAGATCAGTTTCTAGACTTATTGACTCAAGAAGTAAATATAGACTGAGAGAAAGCGAGGTCAAGTCAATATTTATCTTGCAGATCAATACATTTTGATACTAACCAAAAATTAAGCTCAATAAATGCATATATTATATGCAGCAAGGTTAGGAGAGATCCATTCAGAAAATTTGTCAATTTGAAATTTCCCCATGGAATCCAACCTTTCGGATTCAATTTCCATTAGAAAGTCTGTCCCTTTAAGGATGCTTAAGTGACAGCGATCATGATCCCCCATCACCCAGTCAGGTTTTCATGTGATAGCTGAGTAGCAGCAGAACAAAAAGGGAAGAAAAATAAAGAGAGAGGAAGTTGGTCATGGGAGCTCAGTTCTGGTATCAGGAGGAAGCAGATGAGTTATGGAGGTCATATGGGGACTAAAGCAAATGTTTAATGTAATATTGTAATGCAAATATGAAGAAAAGATGGGATACTGTAGAGGTGGACTTGCAGGAAGATATGGTGCCAGTTTCTAAAATGTGGACTCAGGAATTTTTGAACTGCAGCAAGTGTGATGCAGTGGTGGTGCAAGTTCTCACATCTTGGTTCTCAAATCTGTAACAGGTTTGCTACAGTGATGCAGCAAATGTGGCAGTTCCCAATGCAGCCTGGCATGTGGCATTGGCATTCCTGCAGCTGGAAAAGTCATAGAATCATAGAATTTTTTGGGTTGGAAGGGATTTTAAAGATCATCGAGCTCCAACCCCCCTGCCATAGGCAGGGACACCTCCCACCAGACCAGATTGCTCAAAGTCCCATCCAATCTGGCCTTGAACACTGCCAGGGATGGGGCAGCCACAGCTTCTCTGGGCAACCTGGGCCAGGCTCTCACCACCCTCACTGTTAATAGTTGCCATTTCTATGTAGAAATGTCAAACCTCACCTCATCGCTTGTTTGGATACCCACCTGCCAGGTCAAAGCTGCCCTTTTGCCCGTGCTCTGGCCATCAAAAGCTGCCAGAGGGTCTTTTGGTGCTCGATGGCTCCATGACCAGGGTGGGTTGTGTCATCTGGCCCTGTTGGAACATTTAAAGGTGTAGTACTAGGGCAGAACACAAGCGAGGACAGAGAAAGGGATCATCTATATGAGAGATGGTGGAAGCTGGGCATGTCCAGCACTGCCTGTTGCAGCGTGGTGGTATGAGCACTTGTTCCTCCCTTGTCCCCCTTGTCCCAGTACCCACAGGGCCACAGCTGCCCCACGCTGGGGTAGGCAGTGTGGCAGAGGAGAGGGCTCTCTACTCTCCTGCCCAGGGCCAGCCACAATCTGTCCCCCCCTCCATCCTTCCAGCATGCTTCCTCTTTGGAGGACGTTTTCCTGAACATCTTTTAAACTATGAATCTAGCCTTTGGGGAAGACACATGCTCTAGTGAAATGAATTTCAAACGTGTGTCAAGATATATGTGAAACATTTACAAGAGACCTTTTACTTTTTTTTCTTTTTCCCTTCTTTTTTCCCCTTCTCCTTTATTATTTTCTTCTCTTTTTCCCTTCTCTTTTATTTTTTCTTCTTTTTTTTTTTCTTTTTTTCCTCCTCTTTTTTTCTGCTCTTTTTGTTTTTTCATTCCTTTTCTTCTTCTTTTTTCTTCTTTCTCCCCTTCTCTATTTTTTCCTTCATTTTTTCTTTCTTCCCTTCTCCTCTATTTTTTCTTTTTTCCTTCTTTTTCCTTCTTTTTTCTTCATTTTTCCTTTTTTCTTTTTTCTATTTTTCTTTTTTCTCCTTT
The DNA here is from genome assembly GCF_001431845.1 of Calidris pugnax. NCBI lineage: Eukaryota > Metazoa > Chordata > Aves > Charadriiformes > Scolopacidae > Calidris > Calidris pugnax. Next base: position 1,564,905 of record NW_015090831.1, on the reverse strand, counting down.
TTCCTTTTTTTTTCTTTTTTCTCCTCTTTCCTTTTTTATTTTTTTCTTTTCTTCTCTTGTATTTTTTCTTAGTTTCATCCCTTCTTTTTTCCTTTCTCTTTTTTTTTCCCTTTTTTTTTTTTTTTTCTCCCTAGGCTTCTGAGCACAACGCTGGATGCATTTGCACCCCAGATAATGGCGGTGACCTTACGTTTACATAGCGCCTCTCACCCCAAAGGATCTCCCAAAAGCTTTGCAAATTTAGCACAAGCTGCTCTCCACACTCGGAAATCCCTTCACCTACGGCTGGAGCCCAGCCAGCTCCTGCCGAGAGGAGCACAGCACCTGATTAACAGCGCACACAATCCTACACAATGACTCAGGGCAGTACCTTCTCCAAATGAAACTCCAGGAAGAGTTTAAGCAGGCTGAGTGTAATTACCCGAACTGGAATTTGGCCAAAGCACTGCAGGTATGGTGGATGCTTTCCCTGGAAAAGCTGGGAGCACTTGATCAGAAGGAAAGGGCATAAAAATGATTGAATGTTTCTTGCCTTTTTAGAAAAACACTCGTCTTGTGGCTCATCTGGAAAAAATAATTTGGTAAAAATAAAACCTATGTGACTCTGCAAAAGCCCTCCTTCCAGACAGTTTTAAAGTGAATGAAGATGATAAAATGATATACTAATTGGTAAAATATGATTTCATTTGAAATAAAGTGGAGAATCTCTCCAAATTTAGCTCCGTAAATGTAGCAAAGTATATTTCTCATCCAGCATAAAAAGGTGTCATTTGTTTGATATCAGTTTGATGAATTATTAATTTTATCACAGCTAAGATGACAGCTAATATTAGAACATTGAATTATTAATTTTCAAATGCGGCAATAAAAAAGCAGAACAAACACAAATTGAGACACATTTTAGGTGTGAGATGACTTGCTTATATAATCTGTTTGAGAAAACAAAACTGCAGAGACAGATTTAAATCTTGCCAAGGAACTGCTTTTACCTTCAAACCTCAGGTTTGATTTTTAGCTTTACTTTAGAGATAGTATTCCCTGACTACTCTACCAAACTATGTTTATTGGACATCATACTCCTCCTGTGTCTGTTGGCCAAAACAGGGTCTCTATGTAATTTTCTTGACTGTGGATATAGTTTTTAGGGTACTTAGGCCAAGGAATAATTAGGAAACATGTAACAGGTAAAGCAGTCATCATTTTTTTTAGGATGAGCACATTGAAAAATACAAATTATTTGTAGGGAATAGTATTTGGTTTAGTCTTTTGCTCCTCTTCATTCCTGCTGTTTTTTTTCACCACTGCTTGTCATGTGGCACAGGGTAAATAAGCACTTCAGGGCTTTTTTCCTTAAAACTGTTTCCGTGAGGTTTCGGCCTTAAGAACCAGCACAGGATTTATCTGGCTCCACTCCTGCCCTACAGGCTAATACTGATTTTCCTGTCAAATGTCTCCTTTGCAAATATTCTTCCTTCCCAACTCTCCAAATGAAGATGGGAGCTTCGAAGTCTTTCTTATTCCATGGCAAAATAGTCAATAAAACATTTCCAAATGTCACGCTATTTATTTTGAGAAGCAGACACTAGTGCAATGCTGCTCCAGAACGTGAACCAGGCTCTGAAAATGAGCACAACTTGCGTACATCAGGGATGCTGACCGGTATAGGTGGATTTTTGAGGGCAAATATTCCCAGGCAAAAGAAGAGAAACAGCTGTCTGTCCCCCAAGCCTCATTGGGAATTAATCCAGCTCAAAGCTGGATTAACTTCTATTTAAAAAAAAAAAGGCCACAAACTTGTATTCCACTGCCACATATGGCGATTATTTAGACTACAAATATTAGGCAGGGCTAGCTGGTTGGGTACTAAAGAGAGACTCATTTAAATCACTTATTTTTATCCCGCTGACAAAAAGGGGTGGGGGAGAAAAAGCATCTGTCACCCATCTGAGTTTGGAGAGAGACCGTGTCACACCGAGAAGTGAGGGAGGGTGCAAGAATGTCACTAATGAGTTATGAGGACACTGTAGAGAGGTTGGTGCTGGTCTCTTCTCACAGGTAATTAGTGACAGAACGAGAGGGAATGTCTTCAAGCTCCAACAGGGTAGGTTTACATTGAACATTAGGAAAGAATTTTTCACCGAAAGAGTGGTCGGGCATTGGAACAGGCTGCCCAGGGAGGGGGTGGAGTCACCATCCCTGGCTGTGTTTAAGGGCCGTTTAGATGCAGTGCTAAGGGACATGGTGTAGGGAATGACTTTGTAGAGTAGGGGAGATGGTTGGACTCGATGATCCCAAGGGTCTCTTCCAACCTAGACGATTCTATGATTCTATGATTCTATGTCATGATGAGCCACTGACGAAGCATGGTCATGGTCCTTGAAGTGCTGCATGGCAGGAGGTGAGCAGACCAGAGGTGATCAGGATGGGTCTGCTTAAAACCCCACGGTAAGGCATGGGCACACCTTGCTGCCTGGAAAAGTGATGCAAGATGAGCCAAGATGGGATAGGAAGGGATGCTGCACACTGAAGGAAACTTGTCTTCTGATCTCTTTGCTGATGTCAGCTTGATTATTGCTGTGCTTAAAGTTATGCAGCTGGTTAAAGGGGGAGATGATGATTCCAAGCTAGAATACAGGTATCCTTTAAAATATAGCTTGTACGGGAGGGACAAAATGCATGAAATAAAACTCCCTCCCATGGAGTGAACCTGTTTTGTGCTTGGATGGATGTGGACTTACTGAGTTCATCTGAGAGCTACTGCAGGGTTGACTACATTGTCAATATTTAGATGCTTTGCAGGTAGAGTTATGACCTACAGTACAAGTTAAGGAAGGTTTGTGAATATTCACAGCAAAATCCAAAACATTGGCCGACGATTTTGCTGTAAATACAGGCCCAGATCAAGAGGAGAGGGAAATTCTTATTGAGGCTCTCCCAAGGAATGGGGTGTGTTCTCCAACACCCCTCCTGTAGGAACGTGATAGAGATGCAGCACCTTTCTAAGGTTCTAAAGTTTTCCATCTGCCTCTTCTTCATTCTGTTAACTGTGAAAAAAACCCATATTTGCTTTTCTATTTTTTTTTTTCCATTTCAGTGGGGCATTTGGTGGTCATGCATCTGTCATGGGAAATGAGCTACGGTTGTGTTTCACTCATTTTTTGGTTTACATGTCCATGCACAAGAAACCCTTTTTTTCCCCATAGGTAAAATCAGTGCAGTTTGCAATAAGTAAAAAAAAACAAAACGAAACACAGGACTGAGTTTCAGGATCTGCTTGCTTGTGCTCAGCCAAAAGCCCAAGCAGCTCTGCTCTGGGTTTGTACACCCTGGTGGGCTTTAGGTTACCTAAAATACCAATATCTGCCATCAAGCAACTCTTTCCCTGATGGACCCCAAAATCTTTTTGGGGGCTCTCCTCTCCCTGACCTATCCTAATAGAAAGAGCCGGAAAGAATTAAAAGATAACCCACTCTTGCCACCTTTTAAGGGTGATTCTTAGCATGCGGTTTTGAATTTCTCTGGTTTCACACATTGCTGGTTATGTTGCCTATTATAAAGGATTCAGTAAGACACACTTTCTCCCAGTGGTATTTTATTTTGACACATCTCAAATGAAAATACAGCTCATTATTTTATACAGAATTCAAATATGTTGTCACCTGGTTTTCATGCATTAAAATATGATTCATTTTTGCCGTAGGTATATGAAAAAGCAGAATGAGTCCATAATAAGCTGATTTAGTAATTTATTTATGTATTTTTGGTCACCCCAAAATGGAGCAAATGTCAAGCTTTGTCTTCTTTTAAAATGTCTTTGTGTTCAGAATGCAAGTGTTCTCTTGTCTGGTCCTGTTGTATTCTTTATCTTCATGCTTTGGCTCTCAAGAGGCATATTTAAATTGTCATAAACGTAGTAAAACTTTTCAGGAAAAACCACTCAGAGACCTTGTTTATTTGAGTTTTAAAAATATTATTTATCATACCCTGTAAAATATCATATATCAAGCCTCTAGGGACAGGGTAGCCTTTTCAAATCAGTCAAAAGCTGAAACCTTGTACAGGATGCAAATTAGGATCTTGATTAAAAGGAAACTAGTGTTAAGACTGTTTCTGGTGCAGTTTCTGTAGGCACAGCAGCAATTAATGTGGGGCCAGCTAAGCAAATCTGTTGTGAACATTTTCGCTGTTTCACTTTCTGCAATATATATACATAAAGCATGAAGTTTTGGCCCAAGTGGGTGTGCCAGTCTGTTGAGATTACCTGATCCAGAAGGTGTTTTAAATTATGGAAACCACAAGAGATCAATACTTCTCAAAACGTCTCTGGCACATTAAAAAGATTTTTTTCAAGAGATTTTTTTTTTTTTTTCCCAACGTTTCAACAGTATCCAATCCACATCTGAAAAAGGAGTCCATTTAAGCTTTTGATTAACCAGAACCAACATTGGAGAGGTCGCCTCTGATCTGCACGCTTAAATTTCAGTCTTGGAACAGGCTGCACAGGCTGGATTTAAAGTTCGAATTTTGTTTCATTTGCAGTAGAACGGAAGAGCTGGCAAGCTCAGACACTACCAGTGCTTTGTGGAAGCCGACATATGAATTTGTTCTACAAATGTGCCAGGGACACACTGATCCAACAGCTAGATCACTTCCAGAAGACAGAGTTAGATCTCTGAGCCTACTTCCAATTTTTTCTTATTACTACCCATTAAAAGAAAAATTCTGCATAAAGCAACCCAGGTAATTGATCACAGCACTGAGTGATATCCCAAGAAGTGCTCCTATCTTCAAATGTATAAAAATAAATTATCAAAGAAGCTGAAATATCCAGATCCTTCAAACAAAGAAGGTCGCGCTCTTCTCATCAGCTTTGGGGTTTTGAGATTGCAGGTGGGTTTTGGGTTTGTGTGCTTGGCTGGAGTGGGATAGAAGTAACTGAGATGAGTTTTGGTTGCATGAAGGCAGAGAAGTGGTGCCTGTGGGAAGGATGGAAGGGACAACAGGAGGAAAATGCTACGTGAGTATGTTTACTTCTGAGAATAGGTAAGGCAGAAAATCTCTTGAGAGTTGTGGTGAGTAACCTATGTGGATTTATTGAACAAAAGAACCTTTTTTGTCCTTTTTGTCTTTTTTTTTTGTATTTTTAGAAAAGGCTTAATCCTCATGTATCATAACACACAGTTCCTTTTCTGCACTTCTATTAAAAATGTCTAACTTTAAGGTTTGGTGTCTTAACTATGTTTGTACTCCTGAATCTAACCTGTTGATAACAGAACATGTTGGAAAAAGAGGACCCAAGGGAAAACACCATAATAAAGGAAATATATCAATAATAAGGAAATATACCAGTAACAGTGAAGTGATAGGATTTATTCTTTATTTCTGAATGGATCAGGGGAAGCCTGCCTGTCACTGAGAAAGGAAAAGGGCATGAGAATGAATACTGCCAGAAAAAATTACATTAAAAAATTTCTTCTTCTCTGGCATGAATAAAGTAGAGTGAAGGGGTTCCTACAAAAAATGAATTATGGGATGATTTTGAAGATGGTGTGAGGATGAAGGAAATATGAACTGCAGGGAGAGGGAAAGAAGAATAGCAAGATGTCTTCAGGCTGAGACGGGGCTTCACATGGCAAGGGTTAAAGAGAGACAGAGGAAAAAAATAAGGAGCTGATGAATTCTCAGTCATTAACATCAGCTATGTAGTAAGGTTTCCTACAGTGCCATTCATTTAATGTCCTCTGAGGAACTGAATGAAAAGTATCCTGTAGACATGAAGGGATAACACTCTTGTCCTCGCCGTTGTAAAATGGATCTAGGGGTTCTTGGGCTGCCAAAGGCAGTAGGACCCAGCAGGTCAACAGGGGCTGATGCCATCATAGGACCTTCTGTATCCTTAACCTAAACCTTCAGTGATCTTGGGCCATTGTAACACTAGGATCCTATGGGGTCTTTCTTAGCCCCTGCATAATCTTCTGGGGTCATGTTTGCAGGATGGGATGCTGGTCTTCTGTGGAAACTGTTAAGAGACCCAGGCTGTGCTGACCATCAACTGAGTTGATTTTCTTCTGTCTTTTCTTTTTTTCTCTACCTTCAAATAGGAAATGAACAAAGAATGGCTGGAAACTGGCCCACTGCTGGGAGCTGTAGGAGCTCAGGGGACAAGGTAACCATATCCTGAACCAGCCTGTCTCTCCAAGGACAACGAAAAAAACAGAGCAATAGAAGTGGCAGAGAGGATGAACAAATTTTCCTTTCCTTCATGTAAATTTGTTCTCTCTCTTTCATAGTTTATTTCCTCTCCTTTGCAGTTGCAAATGTTTTGAGAATTCATCATCTTCCCAGGTTGATGGCAAGACCCTCGTGACCCAGCTGTGAGTCACAGTTCCCAGCTGGGTGCCTCTTCAGAGAGACAAGAAGCTTGGATGTGTCCCTGATCACACACCAGCACAGGCCAGGAACATCTGTCTGCTCCTTTCCTTTCTTCAGACAGACCTGGAGAGGAGGGAGGCAGGCAAGTAGGAATATGAAAGGCAAAGGATCAACTGGCCGTGTTATATTGGCCAACTTAAATAATTCTTCTTGGCTGTGGAAACGGTCTTCCCATCCAAAGCTGCTTTTTTTTTTTTTTTTGTAATATTTTCCCAAACAGGAACAATTTATTTCCACTTTTGGGCAGGTTTCTTGGCCAAGGGCCAGCTCTCCCCATCACCTCTCACAAGCCACTTCCCAGCGACCCCCAACTGACCTTACAAAGTGCCGCAAGGACCCAACTTCAGTGAATAGCAAAAATCAAAATATGCAAATTGAGCCAGGATTATTACATATATAATGATGAAAACATTTTTTCCTGTACTATTGCCTGTGCCCAGCTTCCTGCCCTACTGCTCTGAGTGCTTCAGCGCTGTCTATAGCTGTTGAGCTGAAGCACCCGAGGATGGCTCTGAAGCAGGAAGGGAGTTCAATCTGCAGGCGGGTTTTCGAGACACTTTCTTTCTCATCCTCCACAAGATAGTTGCTGTTCCTCCGGATTTCACTATTATTATTTGGGTGTCTCTACTTCAGAGCCAAGGGGAGATGAATGCCTTGTTCAGCCTCTTCAGTCCACTCTAGTTCTATTTTAGTTTGAGAAGCCTCTGGTATGTCGATAGATGGGAGCAATTCATGCCAATAACTCAATCTTTCTGCAAAGTTAAGCATCTCAGCCTGAAAAATAAGGAAAAGGTAAAGTTGCAGGATGCAGTGCAAGGAGCTGAGTCCTGCAGTCAACTCTAGCTGATAAAAACTATAAATCCTCTTGGGCACCTTCCTTCAGGCAAGAAATAGCGAGGTTTACTTGGACATTTTCATGAACAAAAAGAGGTATAATGAGTCAGGAAATCCTACCCACCTTAGCAGCTAAACAAATGTTTGAAGTCTGAAGCCTGAACTCTGCAGAGTTGGTGAGGAAAAGTATGGGATCCTGACAATGGATGTGGAGGAACACTTATCTGAAGACACCTACTTTTTATGCTGATGTAAACCTCATTTTTACTTCTTTTTTTTTAAAGAAATGCAGTAAAAAAAGTTCTTTATGCAGTATTTTGAGGCACATAGAATTAAAAAAAGCTGAACTACTATAATTAAAAACAAAACAATATTTTCCATAAAAAAAATTCCATTTTAAATCTCTAAAGAAAAACACTTTACTTCAACAATTAATTCAGTTTTGCACGATTTTTAATGTTGTCTCACCAAATGAATGATTTGCACGGCACGTCTTCTGTCTAAGCCCATACAAAAAATCACTTCTTATGCCATCCCGGCACGGCGTGAGGAGCAGGCGTGCTGTGGGCTGCCGAGCAAGTCAAGAGGAATTGTCATCTGCAATATCCGAACAATGAACAGAGCACCTCGCCGCAAAGTCAATTACCCTTTCAAAACAGACATCGTACATGCTCAGGAGCCAGATGTTGGCTTTGTGATATCATGATACTAATCTAAAGGGAAGGTTGAATGCTTTTATTTATTTATTTTATTTTTTTTAAATGTTGGCTCTCTGAGGATTTAATAGGATATTTTCAGCGTAGTTGAAAGACAAGAGCTACATCCCAAAATCCAAATGTACTTGCTGCTTCTTTGGTTCGAACTCAATCATTTCTCTCTGTACAAAGCATGAAATGGAAAGCCCACTGTGAATCTCAGAATACTGGATTTCAGGTAAAGTGTCACTTCAGCTGATCTTTTAAAAAATATATATATGCATCTTTTCAACTGTTTCAGCCAGGAAGCCCATGGCTATCTTTTTGTTGATAAAGACATAATAGTAATTAAGCAATCCAGTTTGATAAGTAAAATTCAGCTAACTGTGGTTTTGACAATGCAGCCTAGATTCTTTTTTCATCTACTATATCACACCTTTAAATCTGGTTCTGGTCTCCAATGACCAAAACTCCTGCTGACTCCTCGCTGGTGTACGTAGACTGAACCTCGACTCCCAACTTCGTTCCAAGCTGGTATGTGTCCTCCTCCCTCCTGCCAAAACAAACCCTTCCCCCTGTGTTTTCCTGTTAACAATACTGGCCCAGAGGCTAAGGATTGTCAACCTTTCTCTTAACCCTAAAACCCTCTCCTCCAGTAGGGGAGAAAGGAAATGATTGAGAAAACTTTTACTATTGTTCGGTTGTTTTAGTCATATGGGAAAATGGACTGTCCAGGCCGGCATCCCAGCAGCCATCACTCTCTGTGTAAATATGGGCAGAAAGAGCTTTTTAAAATTATTATTATTATTGGATAATTTTCTCATATATGTGTTTCACTTAAACTAATATTTGATAACTGTATCAGCCACTGCACTCACCCGGCAACCTTTCTTCTTTATCCAGTTGAACATACTAATTTACTTTTATCATACTTGAGAAATAATTGTCTTACCTCTCTTAGGACGTGCTACAGGGTTTATTCTCCCCTTGCTATCTAAGTAGTTATATTCATAAATCCTGATGCATTGAGAGCAGAACACACTTTATATGCTAGCAATTTCTTATGATTTCTAAGCTATTATCCCCAAATCCTAATTAACCATTATTAAAAATAATGTGGCCTTTCTGGAGTGTGAGATATAGCAATGTGATAAGATACGATGTGAAAGTCCCAAGTATCATATAATGTAATTTTGTGGCTTTACTTTTCCTCTTTTATTAGAGATTTCTAACATAATACTGCATTTTCATTCAAAGTGACAGGATTCAGTAGTATGTATTTTGCAAACTGCCAAAACAGAGTCATTGGATTTAGTTTTCTAATAATCAAACAACCGTATAACATGCCTGTACATGTCAGAAACTGAAGAAAGCAAATTTATACACAACAACGTGTATTTTGTGGATAGCGATAATCCACCCAAATCTAATTTAATCAAATATTTAAAGAGGTAATAATTAATTTTTAAAGAATTGAAGTGAACCGTAACTAGGAAGAAATGTTATTGTTTATTTTTAATGCCAGAACAGTATTCCTGATGCATTTTTAATATTTCATTAAGGCAGTAACTTTCATACTATATTTTTTCAAGTTTTTATATGTCCCTGATACTTATTTTTCCTGAAAAAAGGTGAAATACTGTAGGCAAACTTAAAGTTTGAACTGATACGTTCTTTGAAGATCTTTTGTCATAACTAATTGAATACAACCAGAAGTATTTTTAAACAAGATTAAGACACAGCACCTGGTTGGGAGCTGGGCAAGTGCTGCTTCTTTTAGCCTGTGAATATGTCCTTCCAGTTAGATATTACTTTCTATCCTCTTTTTTCAGCTATTATTCATCATTCTTACTTTTTAGGAGAGGTATTTGCAGGAAAGGTTTTAAAGCCCCCATCACTCCCTGTGCCTTTCAAACCCACGAACTGCTCTGTCTTGGTCTTTTGTTTTTTTGATGAAGTGTCTCTCACATTTTGAGCCCTTTATACTCAAAACTGTGGAAGCCTGTTTATTGCACTCTGGCTCCAGCCCTAGTTAAAGGTGTGAACTACCAAAGTGGAAGGGGGCACATGCACATTAACACCGCTGTGGAAAACATCACTTGACAGATGGATGCATGTTAAATGGATGTTTGAAGAAAGGTGTTTGCAATAAAAAATCTTGAGTATGGCATCAGAGGAAGACCACACACAATTTTCCAGCTTTATTTCTGTAATATATAAGGGTCAAGGTTGTTATAGTCCCTGTGCTTTTTACTGTCACATACTTTTCTCTGTTACTCTCAACAGCTTTGATAGGAGCATGAAGTTTTAGGGTTCAACTGTCATATATAAATAGGTATATATGAATGCATACATGGACATATTCATATTTGATATTTCGCAGTAATATTTCACATATTAACATTTTCTGCATTTATTTTAAAGACTCAGTATTGCCAAGGCTCTACTCTGGAGCATGAGGATGTGAGAAACTGTGGTATAAATTGTCGGCTCAGTCAGTAAATAGATATCAAAATAATCAGAGGACAAGCTGAGTTTCTGCACTTTCAGCTACCAGTTCTTGATTTTTGGAGGATAAAGGAGATGCTTTTATCATCACCCAGTTACACAATTGGGAATTTGGTGTGCAGGTCTTCTCTTGTTTGTGAAAATCTCTCTCTGAACTAGTCTAAGAACTGAAGTGTTTAAATCCTGGTTGAGAAGATGTGTCCAGGATTAGGCACAGCCAAGTTCATTGGAAGGAGCTGTCTGGGATTTCCTTGACATGAAAATTCTCTTTTCTTTCTCTCTTTCTCTCTTTCTCTCTCTTTCTCTCTTTCTTTCTTCCTCTCTCTCTTTCTTTCTCTCTCTCTTTCTCTCTTTCTTTCTCTCTTTCTCTCTCTCTTTCTCTCTTTCTTTCTTTCTCTCTTTCTTTCTCTCCTTCCTCCCTTCCCTCCTCCCTTCCTTTCTTTCCCCCTAAATGTATCATAAAACAGTTGTTACCCGTAGATTTTTCTTTCAAATTTCTAGACCTCTCCTAGCCTAGTGTGCAAGGCACCAGATTGGGTACATGGCAGAATATCAATGCATGAGAATATCTCATGCATGAGAATATCAATAAAAAAAAAACCAAAACAACCCACATGCCTAACAACTACATACAAGTTTAGAACTTGTAGATTCAAATTTGTTTGTATAAATTTGTAAACATGAAAAGGTATGTGAGAAGACTTTGCAGGCAGAGAACGCCCCAAAATTGTCAGGTAATTTATATGCTGTAACTAGTTTGCTCAGCTTTATGGAGACCTCCTTCTAAGTGGGTCTTGTGCTATGACAAAGATTATTTGTAGATTCTTAAAATGCCCTGACTTGATGGAAAAGAAAAATTCTTCCTTCAAAAATAACATTTGACTTTGAAAGGAGCATTCGAAGCCACAAAATTGGAATATGAACATTCACACCCACTGTACAAATGGTTCAAAAATCCTGTCTTCTCCCTTAGGCCCAGCTCCAGCAAGCACTTACACACATGCTTAACTTTATGCACACGAGTAATCCCATTGATTTAATGGGATTATTCCCATATGTGTAGTTACACACACATAAGTGTTTGCAGGATTGGGGTCTATTTCTCTCGCAATGATTTGAAACCTATGGAAGAAAATACTGTGTGCAAGTTAGATATTATTTAATGACCACACATTAAGCCTGAATATTTCTGCTAAAATCAGTGGGGCTGTGCCAGTTTGTATGGGCTGAGAAGCTGGCCTCTTCTGTATATAGTGTACACTCTCTAGATGTGGCTATCACAGCATAGAAAGGGGAATGAAAAGACAATTAGTAGTAAAAATATCAAAAAAGAAAATTCTCCATGTCTAGAGATTGCTGTATTCCAAATCTTGATTTAAAATTTAATTACATTTAGAAAATGTTCAAGATATATGATGTAATAATGTAATATTTTGTAGCTATTTCAGCTATGTAGAAAAGATTTACCTTTTAAATTTGTAAATATCAAAATCTTTATACACACAGATATACAGGAGAAAAGTATTTCCAAACATCATAAAGCTGTATATAAATATGGGTGTTTGCATGCATGCAAACTTACACATACAGAATGACCACTACAAAAAACCCCAACCAACTTTGGTAAAAATAACTGAACTTAAAGTTGACTTGGAGAGTTTACTTTTAATTTGAAATTCTGCAGCCAGGATATTTTTTAAAAATTTAAGGCAAGTAACCATTGCCATAAATGATAGAAATGGAATATAAATAAAATAGTACTTGCAGTATTCTGATGGAAATCACATGCCAAACGTAGCCACAATCAGCAGGAACACTTTCAGATGTCAGGAACAAAAGCAGAGAAAGGAGTTAGTTTGGCCAGGACACGCTTTGCTGTGTGTGGTGTATCTTGTTGGCTGTCCTGAATAACAACATTATTAAGCAATTTGGGGCTGGAGCATCATTATGGCCCATGAAGAATTTAAGGAAGATCTTGACTTGAGCGTGTTACAAGAGGAGTCATGCTGTGCCATTTAGTATAAAACTATAATCAGTCTTATGCTACTGGCACATTTGAACACCTAGTGGGATACGCCAGGCATCAATGTTCAAGGTTTTATATAAGGTAACAGCTGCTTTGGTCAGGCAGTTAATTAAATGTGTTAATTTTCCATACAACCAACAGTAGTGACAACAGATCAGAGTGGGCTTTTATGACATTTCAGGGTTCCCTTATGTGATCACAACGATGGATTGCACCCACATCATCTTTCACATCTCTTCACTGAATGATGCTGCCTTTCCCCTTTGGAAATGGCTTCAGTCTTTGACTCCACAAATAGCGAAATGGTAATGCTCTGGTATCACTTACTAAATATTGCCAGTTGTCCCTACTCCAGTCTTGAAAAGCTGGTTGGGCTTATTCCCACACCGATATTGGTTTAGTCAGAAGATGCAGCAATTCATTTACAAGGCAAAAGTAATTTTTATTTTCTCCATCCTATCTTATATTCCTTATTAGAAATGTTTAATGAGCAAATACGTAGAGTAGAGATAAAATGGTACGATCATAGAATCATTGAAAACCAGGTTGGACGGGACCTCAAGGATCAGCTGGTGCAACCTTTCTTGGCAAAATCGTGGTCTTGACAAGATAACCCAACACCCTTTCAGCTGAATCTTAGATGTGTCCAATAATATGTGGAATCCACCACTTCACTGGGGAGATTATTCCAGTGACTGTTCTCACTGTGAAAAATTGTCCTCTAGTGTCCAATCAGAATCTCCCCAGGAGTAACTTATACCCATTACCCCTTGTATTTACCATGTGCCTCCTATTAAAAAGGGAGTCTCTATCTTTTTTGTAGCCACCCTTTAAATACTGGCATGTGGTGATAAGGTCTCCCCTAAACCTTCTTTTCTCAAGGCTGAACAAAGCTAATTTTGTCAGCCTTTTCTCATATGGCAGACTTTCCAGTCCTTTGATCATCCTGGTGTCCCTTCTCTGGACCCTCTCCACCTTGTTCACGCCTTTTTTATGTAGCAGGGACCAAAACCAAACACAACCTTCCAGGTGTGGCCTAGCAAGCGCTGAGCTTCTTTCTCTCTGCTAGTGATGTACTTGATGAAACCCATCATCCTGTTGGCTTTCTTTGCTACAGCAGTTCACTGTCCACTCATATTGAGTTGTCCACCGCCCCTTTCCCAAATTTCCACTTCCCCGCTCAGTTGGGTGCCTTCAGCAACACTTAATCCCATCATTCAGATCATTTATGAAGATACTAAGCAGCAGCTGGACATCAATTGTTAGGGAACCCCACCTGTGACAGGTTACCAGTTTGAAAAGGAGCTCTTACCCACTTTCCTCCAGGTGCTGCCTATCAGCAAGTTCCCCACCCACCACACACATCTCTTGTCTAGACCACAACACATCAGCTTCTCTAGGAGAAGGGTGTGGGGAACCGTATTGAAATCCTTGGAGAAACCCAGGTAGACAATGTCCACCACTCACCCCACATCAGCTGAGCAGGTTACATGTAGAAGACGATCAGGTTTGTAGAACTGTAGAACTAGAGGAAATTATTTCCTTGCTCTTGATAGTTTAATTTGTTGCACAACGTTGCAAGACACTAAATTCAAACTTCTCTCTATGTTGTTACTTTCATAACATGATAATAATTCAAATGCATCCAAAAAGAGAAGGTAAACAAGGAAGGATTCATGAAAAGGACTAGAAGAACATATTTAGAAGTAACGGACTGACAAATGGGCAGACTGAAAAACACAAGTGAACTGAACAAGTTCCCTGCCCACCAAATGGATAATACAGTGTGAAGAAATGTGGAAGAAATGTAAAACACCAAGTTAGGCATGTAAAGACTGAATAAAAATGAGTCACACTCCCACACATTTGGCTCACAATTTGGAATATTTGTTTTTAGTTGATTGGGTAGCCACTAAAAGTATATGGTAAGCTTTGTTTCAATTTGATCTGTCACTTTTTTTGATGAGTGACAATGATTTTATGACATATGTCACATTGTGTCACATCATTCAAAACACATTAAGTCGTGCTCTATCCCATCATTTCTGAAGGCAATAATGCTATTCAACATGACGTGACATGACGAGATATAACGCAACTCAACAGCTGAAAAATAAAGCCAAAGTTTTGTAGGTGTGACATGGACTTCTAAAATTACATTGTAATGAATCTTAGGAACTTAAAAACTAAGTTTTCAAAAGGGGTCAGTTGACTGATGTGTGTTTAGGGAGGTGGGCTTTCAGTTGCACCAGGTAGAGGGGCAGTGAGTAGATACTCATGATAGGAATCTGTCATTAAGCTCAGTGATAAAAGTGAGTTCATCAAGGAAAACTTGCTGGAAAGGTGAATCTGATGCCTGAAATGTGACTGGAACTGTCTCTGACCTGAAAGACTGTAGCATTTAAAATTTCTGAAACCTCAGTAAATGTCCTAAGCAGAAACCACTACAAGAAGCCTGATATTTTTCTGGATGTGGTTTTCTAATATATTTTAAAAAAAAATTCTTTAGTCACATGCATAACCAAATATCATATGCTTGTTAACGTTATACACTTCCATAGCTATACTTGGCTAATCAGAATCTCATTAATCATTAGGTATGTTATACCATTTTGCCAGTGGAGCCTATGAACACAGTTTATCCGAATGCTCCAGACACTGCAAAATCAGAGATGTAAGCTAAAGACTACTAGTACTGAAAACCTTCCTTACCGGCCTAACTAATATCACTGACCTGAAGTTAAGCCTCACATTTCTTAAGATAACTCCTGAGAAGGTATTCTATGGCTTGTTTCTCCTTTCTTGAAGCTGAGCCTTTTTCAATCCTTTAAAATATTCATTGGAAATTATGTCACAGTTTCGGTAGGAGAAGCTGGGTCAGAATACCCTGAAGCACAGGCTGGGGAATTAGGGCACTCCTGCTTGTCAGAAGTGGGTAAGGAGGCCCATGGATTTCAGTCACCACTTTTTAGATGTGTTTCTAACCACTGGGCATTGTCAATAAGGCCACCAAGTTGACATTGGTGATGTCCGAAAGACTGCTTGTGGCTCTGAAGCCAAACAGAAAGATGGACTTAGTTTTCAGAATTTATGCACCACCCTCTTTTCAGAATTTCCTTTTAATGAGCTTATTGCATATCCTCTGTCAGTCTTTAGTCCTGATTTTCCCTGTTAATTGTCTTGGAAGACATCCTTGATGTCTGGAGTTTTCATTATATGCTAGGGCAGCTGAGAACTGAGCTGGGTAACACCCATCCCCCTTTCTTTGGTGACATTTTCCCACCAAAAAAACCTCCTGCAGTTCTCTACCTTTCTTTTCAAAATGTTGTGAGGTAATTTACAGACTGAAAATCTTGAGATTCTTCCACCTTTGCTGTGTATACCAAAGAGAAACTTGTGTAAATTCTCACTTTATTACCACACCTGTTAGAAATCACTGCTACAACTTAGGTGTGAAAAAATGTGGCTGCACTATACCTAGTAAGAAATACATATGTACCAGCCTCAGTGTAAGTGCATCACCACTGCTATAAACCAGACACAACTACTTTGGTGACATTCACTGTTACTGTACGTTGACAAGTTCCCATTTAATTTACTACATATGGTTCCACGTCTCCATAGCTACTCTCGTGAATTCATTATTCATTAAATAAGTGATGAATTTACTCAAATATTGCAGCCACATGGCCGACACAAATGCATTCTAATATTATTAACACGTTGCCAACTTGCAACTCTTCGAAGTCTGAGTAAATGTTTTGACAAGAAGAGGCAGCAAGAACAAATAAGTAGTAGCAGCCTAGATGAAGTTCAGCCATAGTTCTAACAGCTTTAAAGTCTTAACAGTGTTTTCACTGGGGCAGTACCAGATAAATTGCTCTTATGTGTGCATACAAGAGACTAAAATTCCTTTGAAAGTTTATAATTTCTCATGGGAAAACACAACATAAAAGTTACTTTTACTCATAGAAAAACAACACCATATTTTCCTGTCAACCTTTGCTGTTGGGAATTTCAAACTTTTTGCATTTTTTCCCCGTGATTCTTTGTCGACCCAAGGGACAGGCGTTTACAACATAATTTACTTTCAGCGTGTCTCTGTAAATCATTGTAATACTTTCTATGGCTAGTGAAAAAAAAAAAAAAAAAAAAAAGAGCACGGCCATAAAGTAAAACATCAAGAACTACAGAAAGAAATGGACGAGGCATAGAACATCACTAGGCTATCATACACATCCCTGGTGTCTGCACTTGATGACTGCTGTATGCTATTCTAATCCCCCTCTGACTTGAGGAAGTGGAAAACAAAAAGGTGACAAGAATAAAG
Source organism: Calidris pugnax (assembly GCF_001431845.1). Classification (NCBI taxonomy): domain Eukaryota; kingdom Metazoa; phylum Chordata; class Aves; order Charadriiformes; family Scolopacidae; genus Calidris; species Calidris pugnax. The sequence goes on along the minus strand of NW_015090831.1, from coordinate 1,548,080 downwards.
AATGAATGGTATGGAGCAGCTAAGTAGAAAAGGGCTTTATAGGATGAAAAAAAAAAAAAAAAAAAAAAAAGAGAGCAGCACTCGCAAGTTGGACTGACAAACCACTTTTCCAAGACTTCAATAGTAAAGTAAACCCCCTGTTTCGGGAGAGCAACACTGAGAGGGAGGGATACACAACAGAAATTTATTTTACAAGGGCTTTATATAAATGTTTGTATTTAGAGGTTGTAATATTTATTGGGAAATATTTATTGAACTGTATTTACTTGCAGTAAAATATACAGAATGTGTGGAGCATAAAACGCATCTTGGTGGCAGGCTTGTGGGCGCAAAGGGAAAAACACTGACATTTCATTTTTGGAGAAGGCAGTATTTTTTTTCTTACTCTTCTTAAGGCCTGTTGTTGTCACTGTTGTTGTACAGGCTTAACAGTGTTGTCTCAGGTTAGGTGCTTTAAGCACAGCCTGCCATAAAAAAAGCTGGAAACCTGTAGAGCCTTTCAGCCTCACTTTTTGAGACTGCTGCTAATATCAAGGCTCATTCAGTTTTACATTAGAACTTGATGACTTGCACATTGGTTGAACCTTCACCTTTTACAACCTTAATGGGGATTTATTAGCTATTTCACAGTGTGTAAATTTGAATCTAGGTCAGATGAGGAAGAAAAATAGGGCAAATCTGGGCCTTAAGTATAACCTGCATATAATATATCAGGTTAAAAAAAAAGGTGCAAAATTAAACAGATGATTAAAAGTGTCTAGAGCAGTCAGAGTTTGAAAAAAGAGCTTGATAAATTAGGGGTGTATGTAGGGTTTTTTTTTTTTGAGTTCAAACTCAGGTGACTGGTGAAAGTCTGGTTTCCACACAAATTCAGCAGATTAAGGAGTTAAAATAGCTTGTTAACCTGTTTCTGCTAACTGCTCGCAAGAGGAAATGTAACACAGGTGTGTTTGATATTCACAAGATTAAAGCTTTTGTCTACCATCAAATGTTCACCACATTAAAGCCGTTTTAATGAGGTATTGGAAGATAATGAATGTAAGCCTCTAATTCACTGCAGAAGAGACAGCTTGACCCTGCTTTGACCCCACTGCAGCCAGGTATCTAAACCAACATATTAGTCACACTTAGACCAAAAGATGTGTGCATAATGAAATAGCCACTACCTGCTGCCGTTCTCGTCTGCTGATAATTCAAGTTCAGGTGCCTGAACCTTTCTTTTCACTGCCCTGAAAGTCTGACATCAGGTAATCCCTGTTGGATGGTCCCCATCCCATCCCAGCTCTTTGGGAAAGGCTGTACAGAGGGGAAAACCCCAGAGCTGTCATGAGAAGGATGGATTTCTACAGCGTGTGTGCATGGGGAATGGGTAGGGGAAAAATGGGTATGAATTAATGTTATTGCTCAGTTATCGTTCATCCCGTTACTTAGAGATGCTCAGAAAGTCAATAGCTGGAGTGAATAAAGGTTGGAAAGGTCTTTCTGGTTCATCTAGTTTTGTACTTACTGTTCAATGGATCCACCCTCCTGCTAAGCTAAGGTACGCTGCCTGTTTAGTTATTCTTAATAGAATAAGCTCCAAATAAAAATAAAATAAAGATCCCAAAAGGTTCTCCAAACCAGATTTATTTTGGCATGCATATGCAGGAAACTATGTACTGTAGCAAGTTTTAAATACTGTATTTGGACACTAATTCTCAACTGCCGTCATCAGTTTGCTGACAGCCATCTGCTTGGACCCTGCTCCTTCCTCCCGTTCAGCACCGTTAAAGTAAAATATTGACAGAAACAACTTCTGCAGCAAAAGTGGAAAAGTTAATAACATAACTGAAGTCACACAGGATTTTTCTCTAATGTTCTGGAGCTCTCCTACAATTTTGTTTTACTCATGCCTTAATTTAGAAGCGTCCCACCCGGCTTAAAAATAGAGGGTTGTGTAGCCAGCTATCTTTAGATGACACAGGTTACCAAGGAGGAATCTATAAGTGCCTACTGGATGGTTCATGTGACTTAATTCTAATGAGCAATATACGTGCTCCTGGAGAAGCTGGCACACCGGGAGGTGTGTTGTCAGTCAGAGCAGGGAAAAGAAGTCATCGCAGTAAGGTTATCACTGTGGCTGCTGAAAGCTGCAATGGCATGTGCAGCAGGTTGGTATAATTCAGATTTATCTCCAGAAACATTTTGACCAGTGATGTGGAGAGCCCATACATTCCCTTACATCATGCTCAGTGTTCTCAGGGGTTCCTCAGCACTTCCAGAAGGACCCCAAGCTTCCTTGGACCAAGATGATTTTTTGTTCAGTCCATGGCTTGTGATGTTCACCTTAATGAGTCTGAGCTGCTCCAGTTCAGCACAAAGCAAGCTCTACCTTCAGCTCTTTGCATGAAATGGTGTTAAAGCTCTTGCACAGGTCACAGGGCAATGCACAATAGAAGACTTTGCCACTAATTATTTCAAAAAGAAAAGTGAACATGCGCTCATGTACACACACACACATCCAGATATACATTCATATAAATAATTTATTTATCATACCTATTCATAATACATGAATCTTTTATATTTTATGGTGATACCATTGCTGTTTGCAGATTTACATCTCTTATTAAATTCCCCACACAACAAAACACAATACTATAGAAATATATAGCCCTGCAAACTGATTCAAGACTTCTAATCCAAGTGGTCTTACTGTCTGCAATATTCCTTTCTAAATTGTGCCATTACATCCCACAAATTGACTTGCAATGAAAGGTAATTTCTTTTTATTCTCTTACAGCTTTGCGGGAGAAAGGAAGAAAGAATCTATCCCATAAAGAACAACACAACAGTTTTCAAGCTAAACTCTCTAATGTATACAACTGTGTCTGCTCTTCTGCAGATACATAAACATCAAAACTGAAGTCAACCCTGTGAGAAGATGGGTATGTTTACTATGTTGAAGAGATCAGCAGTAGATTAAGTGGAGAAAGTAAAGCCTTTGGGCAGATGAAAAAAAATTTCTAGAAAGTCTAGTTTCCAAGCAGAGAATTTGACTAGTGATGCAGAGAGCCCTGCAGAAGCTAAGGATTGTTTGCATGTGAAGACAATGCCTCATCGTCCAACCCAGCACTTGAAAACAAGAACATTACATTTTTTTGAGAAATGTTTTCAATATTTGACCTGGGTTTTTGTTTTTTTTTTGCTTTCTATAGACCAAAAGTAAATAAATCTGTTCCGTCATCCTGAGAGAGTGCATTGGCCTCCGGCTCTTGCCTGATGCATGGCCTGGCAGGTCAGCACGTGGGGAAGAAGCTGAGTACCAAGCACCCTCCACCCTGGGTGCTTGTGAGCAGCTTCCTCTCCACTCCTGCTCACTTCTGCCTTCCCCATTCACTCTGCTTTCTCCCTCTCTTTGGGCTAATCTCCCCAAACTTTGCTTAAAATCCACTTTGTCAGTCCTCTGAGTGGTCAGCACCTCCACCTCTCTTCAAAGAGCCTTCAAAGATGCCAAAATCATAGAGTCATAGAATGGTTTGGGTTGGAAGACCATCTAGTTCCATCCCCCTGCCCTGGGCAGGGACACCTCCCATCACGCCAGGTTGCTCCAAGCCCCTTCCAGCCTGGCTTTGAACCCCTCCAGGGATGGGGCAGCCACAGCTTCTCTGGGCAACCTGTGCCAGTGTCTCACCACCCTCACAGCAGTTTCTTCCCCAGATCTCATCTGAATCTCCCCCCTTTAGGTTTAAAATCTTTACCCCTCGTCCAGACCCCATAGCTCTGTTTTTCCCCCAACAGAGCAAAGCTGGTTCTGCATGCATCACCTGAACCACGAGGCTGGAAAACTCCACTCTGCACTACCTTAAGCGCAAAAGCAATAGTTTTCTTCTCTTTCAGTTTAAAACCGTTACCCCTCGTCCAGACCCCATACCTCTGTTTTTCCCCCAACTGAGCAAAGCTGGCTCTGCATGCATCAACTGAACCACGTGGCTGGAAAACTCCACTCTGCACTACTTTAAGCACAAAAGCAATAGTTTTTTTCTTAAGTATTTCTTAAAATGAAAGGTAAGAGTTCACTAAGAAAATATAAGTTATTTTAAACAGCCTGCCACATGTGGTGAGGATGGCTTACCAGCCTTATCGGTCTACCTTGCAGGTTCTCTTTTATGGTCTGTAGTTGGAGATGCTGAGGTATCCTCAGAAAGCCACAGGCATAAACCGCATACAGAGATTAAAGATCTCATTGGAAGAGACAGGAGGAAGTGCTTCTGTTCATCTTCTTGTGAGTGTTCTTCTGCAGGTCAAGACAACAGGATCTCCTGCACAGGTCCAGGACTTTCCAGAACATTTAGAAGTTTCTGGGCATTTTCCAAAAGCAAAAGCATCAGCAAACCTAAACCATGAAAAAATACTCAGAGAAACAAAATGAAGCATGACAGAAAAACTGTTTCCTACTGTTTCCCACTGTTTGTCTATAGAGGACAAATACAAGAGTCCCAACACATCTTTGCTGTCTCTTTGCACATTGGTGTAATTAAAATCCCTGTTAAGTGTTGTAGCTTTTGGTTCCACATGTTAAAGAAGGTATTTTCTTCTCTATCTGGTGTTCTTGCTACCTTTCCCTGATTCAGTGTTGTGCAGCTCCATGTGACTCTGGAGTCAGGAGGTGAATTTTTTCTAAGTCCATCAATTTAGAATATTTAGACATTCTAGAAGCCACAGTGATTTCTGAGACATGCTGGAATAAAGATGGCATTTGTTGGTTTGAACTTAACACTGTATTTTAACTTGCAAAGAAATGTAGAAACAGGACTATAGTGATTAAAGTCATAGGGGTGATGAGTACCACATTGCAAATTATTTTGCTTTTGCAACATCTAAAATGCAAATGATGAACTATAAGGTTCCCTAATATTTTAAACCTTGACACAAAAGAATTGGAAAGAAACAAACTTTCAGAATGGGGATAGAAATGCAATTTAATTCCTACAGGTAAATAACACAATATAGAAATAAAATATCATACATTTTGTATATCAAGGCCAGGCTGCATGAGGCTTAGAGCAACCTCATCTAGTGGGAGGTGTCCCTGCCCATGGTAGGGGGGTTGGAACTGAATGATCTTCAGGGTTTGATCTTCCAACCCAAACAAATTTATGATTCTATGATTCTATGATTTTTGATACTAAAAGAAGAAAACTCTGTTGAGCATCTTATAAACAAGTCCAGCTACAGAAGACTTTGTTGCTTGTTGTGATGTGGTGACATCAGAGAGATATGGACACTTCTCTGTCATTAAGAGCCAGTCACCAGAGATGCATTGCACGAATCTCCACGTGCTCCCACCAGCATGGCACACTACCTGCACTGTGTCCCTCAGAGTGACTCCTGCATGGCCAAAGATATTTGTCAATGTCTGATTGCAACCAGCACCTGCTGGGGAAATTCCTTGCTGCAAAGCTCCAGCCACAAGTCCGATCAGAAATCTGTGAAAGAAAAAGAAAATTAGTAAAGGTCTTTTCTATATACACTTCCCACTGAAGAATAATATTGCAATGCAAACTGCTTCTTGATTTAGCATCTTCATTGCCAGCATTTATGTCAGCTGAGCCTTCAAGGCTGACAATTCACATCTCTGAAGAATCTATGAGATTTCTACTAGCTAAGTCTCACGAAAGAGAACATCCATTTTTCCCAACAAACCAAATTCTTCTCCCTGACTAGCGTATGATATAAATGCAAACGCCGCTCTGCATAGCCATATCTAATTGTAAGGTCACACCTTTCTTTAATGAGTTTCCTAAAAGTTTATAGCAAGTTTCCTTAGAGACACAGGTAGGGTTTCATTGATCTCCAGCCGAGGCTGTCATTATAAGAAGATGGGGTTCCAATTTCTGATTAATGAAAATTATAATTATGTACAGATAACAGAGAGAGAGATGTTTCCATGTTACTTTAAACAAAGAAGAGTTAAGGCCTTATCTTAACTATGCATTGGCACTGCAATGCGAAATGGTCATGCAAAATTAATTTTTAATGTGTTCAATTTATATTAAAAATTTCTGCAAGTGTGTGAATTTTTTTTCTAATGCTGGAGTGCTACTTCATTTACAATATTCCCTGAAGGTGTTTTTTTTCTTAAAGAGACTCTTAAACTGAAGCCATTTTAAGGGTTTTATGAGACATTATGTGAGCTTTCATATGCAAGTTAGTCGTTAAGTACCAGATATTATATTCTGTAATATGCTTAAGTGATATTAGAGGCTGTATATAGCCTGCAGTAATGGCTATTGCTGCTTTTTTAATTTATCAAGAAAATGTTGCTTAAATAAGGAGCAAATCAGTGCTTGGGTGTAGAAAATATAAATGTAAAGGAAGTAACAATATTGTTGTGACATACTTTGCACTCTCAGCTTCACTGGGGAGCAAAACTGGGGTCTACTTTCTCTTACTCTTACTGACACACATGGCAAGTCCCATATATGCGGTGCTGGAGACAAGTAAAAAGAAATTTCACTTGTAAACAGTGTATGACCATTGCTCATGAGAACTAATATTATGCCCCTGGTAACTGGATTTTTTTGTATGTTTCCTGGCATTCAAACAAAGTAGTATCTCACATTTGCACTTAAACGGGTGAAGCCTTTGAATGTTCAGGCTACAAGGGGAAATGTTTTTGTTAAGCTGGATTCACTGGTCAAGCTATAAAAGATAAAAAAAATAAAAACAACAAGCCAACACTCACATGGTAAACAAACTTTCTGGTTTTTGTCCTCCCCCTATTAAGAGTCAGAGAAAAAAAAAGGGACAACAAGCCTTTAAGCTAACAAACTCGTAGAAATATAAAAGTCATTTGACTTGTGCCTCTTGCTCCGTGGCCTGACACAGAAATAAAGTACTTCTGTAGTTGTGTTGCAGAGAAGTAGGATGCTGGCAAGTGTTACACTGACAACCCTGAGCAATGACACCTTATTTTGGCCACAGAGTCCCCCACCAGCCCCAACCCCTGCGTGGAGCCCCAGCTGATGGCAGAGCTCATTGTGGTTAAAACATTCCTTCTCTAACCACGGACCCCTCTTCTGTGCCCAGCTGCAAACTCCTATTTCCATGCAGAGTTATGATTGAAGAAATGTATTTCAAATGAAAAATAATCTTTTCCATTTTCTTTCCCTCTCCCAGCTGCTGATTCCCACCCTGATTCCTGTTCCGGAGCTGTGATTAATATTTAAAAAAAAAAAAATAGAAAAAAAATCACATCATCTTTCTCTCTCTGTCCCTGCCTCTCCTCCCCCTCCTCTTTCGTGTCCTCCTCACAGCTGTGGATCCTCACTCCTCCTTCCAGTCGCCATCGCTGTCGTCCTTGCTCTCCTCCCTCCCCCGTCTCGCTTAAATATTTCAGAGAAAAGTAATCCAGCTTCATCCAGGCTTTATGATATTGCCTCTCCTCTTGCCTGCACTTATCCTCACTTGCTGCCTTTGGGAGGAACGAGGCCCTCGGCACCCTGGAACCTGCCTTTTTAATGAACCTACTTGCAAACGAGCATCCAGATAGGCACCAAATTGGCAATATGGACCTCAGCAAGCTCTAGCAGAGGGATTTGAGGACTCTGTTGAAGAGCACTTTTGTGGGGAACACATAGGCTCTCCAAAGTGATGCAGCAAAAGCCCAGTATAAACATCTCCAGCCTCCTGCTGCCTGGTCTCAGCCTGCTCTATGACCTCATGCAGAGTGCCTGAAATCTGGTTAATGCAAAAAATCAGCGGCCCAGAGGGACCTTCCTGGCAAGGAGGAGTTGGCCAGTGAGCAGCAGGTCTGTGCTCCAGGGGAGGGGAGGTCAGGACAGGGTTAGCCACATTCCCTTGCAGCATAAAGCCTCCCTTGGCCATTTTTTTTCATGGTTTATGACTACTCTGAATTCTCTTCATGGACCAGGAAACTTGGCCCTAGCCTCCCAAGTCTACAGTAGCTATCAGGAGAACTATATATTCACCAGATGACAAAATGTTCCTCCTTTCATCACGAAATTCTCATTGATGGCTCCCAAGTTTAAGGATGAGGAAAACACAGTAGTCTCTGAGGGATGGTAGTTTTTGGTGTCTACAGCCCATGTATGGCTATTTCTTGTGGTTAGAGGACGAGCCTCTGCTGTGATCTGCCCATCACTCCTTTGCTGAGGTGGCTTTTGCTTTTCTCTGGGGATGTCCCTGTGGTGCATTCCTACTTTATCTGGCTGAACAAGTCATAGTGCTACCAGGTGTATCCAGGTTTGCCCCTTTCTGGGGCAAATCCACAGGCAGCTTGGACTGAAGACTAACAGAAGAAAATTAAACAAAACCAACCCAAGAGATAGAAAGCAGTAATAAATATAATAAATTAATCACCTCTTGTCCCCATCCTGTGCTGTCTTGCCTCCCCGTGGTGACCGAGATAGAAAGCAGTAATAAATATAATAAATCAATCAATACCTGAATCACCTCTTGTCCCCATCCTGTGCTGTTTTGCCTCCCCGTGGTGACACCCAGCATCAGTCTGTCCTGCTGCAGACCCTCCTCCCCAGCCACGCTGGGAATCTGACCTCAGGAACCAACTTTTAACCAGTTTAAAGCTCTTTCATATGGTCCAAACCATTTTACCCTTTTCTCCAAGGATATCAGTGGAAGTTTCCTGTTAATGTCCATGTGGTCAAAGGGCAATTAGGCTTTTCTACGGTCTCGCAACGTGGAGCTTGAACTGGCTTAATGCTTGATAGGCAACAGAGCATCTGCTTCTCTTCTCCCTCCCACCCCCTTCACTCACATGCACAAAGCCCCACTATATTAATGAAATATTTTCCCACTCTTCACCTGATTAGTCTCTGTGCATGTGCCTCTGTGTCTATTTTTCATGTACCATCTATGGGGGCGTATGTACGTACGTGTTCTTCATGTGTGCCAATGTGCGTTCCCCTGATTACATACAAACAGATGTTTATATATAGAATGCATATTATAAATTTAAATTGATACAGGAACATAAATCTGAATAAATCACAGCTAAGCTGCAGCTTAAAATAAACATTCTGGAAAAAATAAGCAAATAAACTTTTTTTTTTTTTTTTGGCAGAATGTTTATTTATTTAACAACAGCGATGCAGTTGCTTACAGTTTCTACAAATGTTTTATCTCTTCTTCCTCCGCACCTGTCCCTGAGTGAATAGAGCCACATCTGTCTCATCTTGGCATAACAAGTACACATCTACATCTGTGAAAGATGATTCCATTTTTGAAGGAAACACTGTCTACTTTTACACTCCTGCAGTCTGCTAGAAATTATTACACAATGGATTTTGTGTCTTGCAGGAAGGCTGCTAAATAGTGAATAGCGCGTTTGGAAATGATACAACAAAAGTAATGCCCTACTTTAACAAATAGATAGCTAGATATAGATATAAATATATATCTATTCTAAACTTTACGGATAAGATAGATACACTGATTAATGCTACCTTCAATTTACTGTTTCTAGCCTAGTGGACTCACGCTTAAAAAGCTCAGGAAATGGGAACTGTAGAGTATAGGGATAGTAATGGGATATAGAAGCTTTCACCCATCAGCTGCTGAGTCAAAGCCTAGATGAAGTTGGTAGCAACTGCGAAAATAGCTGATGGTTGTATAGTGGCATATATGAAATGAGATAACGGGGTCTCTGGACAACAGAAGGTGGGGTTTGGATCATTTTTCCAGAATTCTCATACTGCTCTACCCTTGGTTATGTGCCATGAGGAAACATAGCTCCGGCCTGAGCCAAGGTGTGGGAGGATCTGCTGGGAGGGACCATGGCCAGGCAGGCCACTTGCAGTGGTGACACAAGGTGTGTGAAGACCCTTGGTCCTCCAGGAAAACCATGTCTGCCAAGCCATGGTGCCAGCATGGCCAGTGACCTCTTGGCTTAGGGCCCAGGCACCGTGTCAGCACTGACAGTGGGTTCTTGCTTGAGAGCAGCCACGTTCTATCGCAGTTGTGTTATTAATGAGATTCAGTAGCTCATTAAATAAATGAAGAGGTGAGCTTTGGCTGATATAGTTAAGGGTTTAATGAGGTAAAATAGCGAAATAGCCAAAAGCCTCTTGCTGACTGCATCGCCGGTGATATTGAACCGATGAGCAGTCATTGTGTTATGCACTTCTTTTATGGGCTTAGCTATCAAAGCTGAAATAAAAATAAAGGAAAGGTGAAGTGTCCTGAAGCTCCTCTTTCACTGTCATTATTTCCCTCACTGTTACTACCTCCCCTGCATGGAGCAGCTCTAGTAGTGATGTCCTGGAAGCTGTAAAAGCAGTGCAGGAAGGTGATTCATCCAGGCAAGTTTGCTCAGCTTCTCACCTGGAGGGATTAAGCCCTGAGAGAGTGTTAACCCACCACATTTGTGGGACCTCTGCCGTGCCTTCTGCCAACATGTCTGTGTCTGCTGAGCAACCAGATACTACAGAATTTTTAATCTGTATGGGTGGAAGAGGAATTTCACCAAAAAAAAAAAAAAAAGAGGTTTGTCCAGGAAATAGAAATGTTTTCTATGGAAAAAATCTGCCTGTAGTAAAATTTCTACTCACCGCTTCATCATCGCTTCCTGGCCATTTTTCATCCTCTGCCAACCTGGATAGCTGTGCAAAGCATGAGGAGTCTTCCTTGCTTTCTCACCCACTGAGACCTTTAAACGGAAAAGAAAAAAGTAGTAAATAGAGAAGTGACAGCGTTGCTTTCAAAAATGAATGTTATTTCTCTCCCAGACTTTCTGTTGCTTTCCCTTCACTGTGTTGCAGGACAGAGTGAGAGTGAGTAAAAGACAGGTTCACTCCCCTGTGATTTCAAAACAGTCCTAACACATCCAAATCAAACAGAAATCAGTAAGTGTTCACGAATTTGATTTCAGAAGTGAATTATTTTGCAGGGGAAAAGAATCCCAATCAGAATACATTATCAATTGTAATTAATTTAATGGTTTAAAACATATATGAAGATTTAATGATAAATCATGCTGGTTGTTATATCATTCTCAGACTCTTTTTATGGTAGAAGGTGTCAGTCCTTAATATTTCAACAGACAGGACTGATGATTTTCTTTTAAAGCAAATATGGAAAGGAGAGGACAATTTGTACTCAGCTACTATTCTCCTTCCATATAGTATATTGAAGTATTGATACACGGGTCTCAGATGCCACGATGCCAACACTCTTTCCTTTTTCTGTGGTCTTTCACGCACTATCTTTAGGCTTTCTTAAAATTAACTGCTTGATTTACCCATCCTTCCTGGGAATTTATGATTCATACCTTCCCTTTTTTCCCCCTCTCTCTTCTGCCAGACCTTTCCAACTCCCAACTGCTGTTCTATCTTCTATATTAAGCACCTCAGGCTCTGATGTACTTGACAATGCCCTGTACTTTAAACACACACACAAGCCCACCAGTGATCTGAGATTTTTTTTCTCTAATGTGAACATACATAAACCAAGTGCAGACTCCAGACCTTTCACAATCTTAATAAATATTTATATTTAATTTTCTATCTTCTTTACATTTGTTTTTCCTATTATTTTTTAAAAGGAATGAAAAAAAAAATCATTGACAGTTATATAATGTGTATTATTTACTTAATAGCTGTTCTGGTCTATTGGGTAAATATATAGTCAGGCAGTTTTTAAAACACGTATTATGTACCCAAGAGACCAGAGAGACTCTGAAGGAGCTGTTCCAGTCTATTGGGTAAATATGTATTTAGGCAATTTTTCAAAATATGTTAAAACTCCTTCAGTGCCATTCTGGTCAATTGGTTAAATATGTATTTAGGCTTCTTTTTTAAATGCCTTTTATGTAGCCGATAGACTGAAGAAACTGTAACTGCTGAATATGTTTTCATAATTTTTACCTATGGCTATCGCTTATAGTTGCTTTCTCTGTTTCAGCTCTGTCCCCTGCTGTTGCATCTATTGCATCACCAAGGAAGGGCTCTGTGTCCCAGGCATCATCACCGAGAGCAGTGGCACAAGCAAAGGCTACTACAAAGAGGTTTATATGTGAGCCAAGTTATGAATTACATTCACTCACCCTTTCTCCCTGCCAGTGATGCCCTGCACACATTTTTCCCTCATTTGGTGCTCTGTTGGTGGACTGATATACTTTGCATTGTGCTCTGCTGGTTAGAATGATGGGTATTTCTAAACCAGACCCATTTTTTGACATTCCAGGACATAAAATGGCATTCCAAAGCCCTGCTGTCAATTCTGGGGTTATATGAGAATATATAAACTTCACTTATATGAGTGAAGTTTAGCACATGCTTAACTAAAAGCTAGATCAGGGCTCAACCAACAGCCCTTCTATCACTTTAAATTTAAATACTTTTTTTTTTTATATATATATGCCTCCAAAATCTTTTTAGGTGTTCAAGGTGACAGGAAAATCAAATCTGATGGCTGAGCTGTAACACAAGTTTCTGAAAATCTTAATGTAAAGTAGCTGTGACAGATGTTAGCATGCTGGGGTTTGTACAACTTCTGCTATATTTCAGCTGAAGATATATATTTACATCTAGTTCTTTCTGGGTGAGCTCTGGTGAGAATTTATACAGTGGTAGAAGCAGAGGCTGGGCTTAACACAGTGGCTCAAGAAAGGCAGAAAAGGAAACTCTTCCAGGCTTTGTCTTATTAATCCACAGCTTTCAAGACAATGATATTTGCTCCATGGTTGCCTCTTTGCCTTGCCTCCCTTTATGGATCAGGCATCTCCATTGAACTGCTGTTGCAAATTAATCCAAATGTTATTGTTGTACAAACAGGACTAAACAAGTATCTCCTCCTTTTATCCCCACTGCATGAACTGATGGTATGAAGCCCTTTTCAGTTTATTGCTTAATGATAAATTATTAACCTTCTGCATAGAATCTGTGATAGTCTGTTCAGCCACAGAGTATCTTCATTTGCCTGTGCTGATAATTATTTCAGGAAGTCCAGGTCTTTCCCTGCTTTCTCCAGGTGGGTCCTCACCTGTCCTTGCAATTGAAGTTGTTCCTGTTAGTAGGTGGCTGCTCTTGATTGATGGTAGAGCAAATAGTGGTGTATGAAACCCTCCTCTTGTTCTGCTTCAGGACAGATGTGCACTCTCCCTTCACAGCAAAAGTATATTACTCACTCATCCGAGTATTAGAGAGTTTGTTCTATTTTGGGTTTTTTATCGCTTTGCAGAAATTTTGAGATAGGATATTATAATTCTTAATAATTTTCATTTCCTTTGCTCTTTTTATTTTTTTCCTTGAATCACATATTTCATTAATAAGACAGCAAAGGCAAATATTTAAAATACATTTAGAAAGCTTTAATTACATTAGCTGACTAGCATCTACTGCAGAGATGGAAAAGACAAAGAGGCAAAAATGAGCATGGAAAAATGAGGAATACACATCTGTTCACACACACCCAAGGACAGGTATATGGACACGTGGAGATGGAAATGAAAATTTGGTTGGCTATATATATTTTAAACAGGCACATGCTAAGTTAGAAATATTCTTGTTGAAATCAGTGGGGACACTTAAATCTAAGCAAAGTGTAAACCTCTACAGATTGGAGTAAAATGATGTCACCATTTCAAATAAATCAACTACTTTGGTTTGCATTAATACAAGTTTAATTCAGAGGATTTTTTTAAAGAAACCCAAATGTGGAAAAACATTGATAAGAATTCCGACAAGGAATATTAATAAATGAAAATGTTGCTAAGAACTCTGGATAAATTTGATGAGTTATTGCCAAAACAACTTTATAATCCAAATTATTAGACCAGCTGTAATGCTAGTATAAAAACAGCAGTGCATTTGAAGTGATGTTATGTCACTCATGTAATTTCATAAACAATGATCAAATCCCATCAGAATAAGAAACATCTTGGCTGTCAAACATACCAAGATGCTTTCCAGATCCACCAGTCTACCCAGGCCCTTCCATTAATCAGCACTACATAAGCTTTTTTTTTTGCCTTTTTAAATCATGGAGGGTGCTGGGAGGTGCTCTCAACAGGAACTGTTGCTGTGTAACATGCTCAAGCCTGAAATGTGATTCTATTTTTATAATACAAGGATCCCTGCTGGCTTCGGGGAGTGCTGGTAGGTACTGTATCCAGATCCGGATGTTGAGCTTATTCTGTAGAAAGGATAAAATTCCATTTTTATTAATGTTCCAGCTTGTGGGGGTTGGCAGGGGCCAAGGGTTGTTTTTTTTTTCACCAACTTACTTCGTAAGTTATTGGTGAGGTTTTCCTTTTCAAAGGATACTCAATGCCTTGCCAGGTGAAATGTGGGTAAACTGTAACTGAGGCTTCTGAAATAGTTCTGCCAAGCTGCTTCACTTCTGCCCATTTAACCATGTTCATGGCCCTCTCCTAGATGATAAATGAATTTATCCTTTTTTGGACCAAAACCATTACTGAGCCAAAGTGTTTTAAAATTTAAAAATAAAAAAAAATAGTAATAAAAAAAAGATTAAGCCCTTCTATGCATATTAACTATATTTACAACATATAAAACATATAAAGAAGAAACAGTCATTGTTGTTCCATAGCCAGGAGGTTTCCCTGCTTGTATATGGCAGTAACTATAACAGAGGGCATGACACTGGGTTAACCTCCTGTTGGCATAATCTGATTTGGCAATTTCAGTGATCCTAAGAATTTTCTTATTGTATCAAAATGAGTGACAGCCTGGTGATGGGAACAAATGAGGGATGAGATCAGACCCAGTTGCATTAGATTAAATGGAAATGTGATGTTTTCGACAGTCAAAAAATGCTGGAGACATCATCAAAGTTATCAGAGCCCATCTCTTCGCAATCTCTACTAAGATCATTTTGTTCCCTTACCATTGATCTACTATAAAACTGAAAATTAATTTAAAGGAGGAAAGATCTTCAAATATTTATATCTGAATATATGTGTGGGCAAAATGCAGACTGAGAGCCAACAGCTTATTACAATAGCCTGGATGAACACTAAACCTAGGACCTGGGCCAAATATCATAAAGATTGAAAAGACAACCTTGCACTGGATGTTAGATTCAGCCCAGAATTTTAGTCCTCCTTCCAGATGTGTGCCCACACACATTTCCTTCTTGTACATTTTCCTGTCACAAAACTTGTTGCATCTGTCACCAGGAAAGACTGCACATGAAGGCCTTTGATTTGTGAAGGTGTCTTTTGGTTCAAAGCAACTGAAGCCAAGATGGGAAAGAGAAAAATGCCGGTTGGTGCAGAGACCTGAGTAAATACCCACAGGTGCAGAAGAGACACAGGACATTCATTAGTTTAGCAGTAACCCAGCCCTCTCTAACAGGCATTTACTTTGTTTCATGTAATATTAAGGATATTCAATATCATTACCTGATAAAAGGAATTGATCTATTGAAGCTGGCTGGACTCTGGCCACTTCTGTACTCTGTCACCACCTGCAAGAGAAAATAAAGGTGCTACAAAATACCTGAGTCCTGACATACTGATTTTCCCTTCAAGAGCACACACCAGCATATCCAGGGTCTCCTTTGCCTTTGAAATATGACTCTTCTTTTTCCTTAATCTGCTCTGGACACCACTTACAGACTGAAATGGATATTCTCCATTACCATTAAATTTCAGAGTTTTACTGTTTTCCTCTGACCTCTGCAATGCAGCAGTGGAAGCAGAGACTCCTCCTCAGGTTTTCTCTCCCTGGGAAAATAAAAATAAATAAATCTTTCTCAGTCACGAATAAGCACGAATGTGTATACACCATCAGCACCCTCATTGCTTCTGGGAAGACCAAGAGAAGGAGACTGAATTGTCCCCTGGATATGGAGACACATTTTAAGTTATGAGGGGACCCCAGTAAGAAAGAGGCAGATCCACCACAGCCAGTAGGAGCAAAAAAAGAGAAAAGCCCTCCTAATGCCAAAAACTACTCTCGTGCTCATATCTGTGGCACACATGGATGGAGTGAACTCCAGCACATCTGAGCACAAGACTTCTGCCTTTAGGAGCTGGCGAGCCCCAGGCTGGGGTAACAACTCAGCACCTCTCCATCAGGGAGCAGAGAAACCCTCCAGCTTTGTGGGATGCTCTTATGCATATCCAAGAGCACAAATGTGGTTCTTGAAGGAATTTTCTTTTTCTAATTTTAGTAAAAAAATTACAATAAGGGGGTACTTCCTTACAGTACCTCACGCATTATCCACTGATAAGAGATAAATTCATTTTTTGATCTTACAGCATATTATTCTGAAACGAACTTAATATGGAATGTGAAAGATACTTTATAATTTCAAACTCAGAACCCCTCAACTTTTAGAATTGGTAGTGAGCATATGTTTATGAGAAACGACCATCAGACTCATCATGTTGATTGACTTAAAATTAGATGACATATTGTTTTAAAATGCCTTCAGAGTCCTTCATTTGATTTGTAGCTACAGTCTAAGCACTTGAAAAACCTTTGATAGGCATATTTGTATGATATATAAGAATTTAAGTATTTATCTCTCTCAAATGCGAGTTTCCTTGCTTGTGAGAAATTTTCTTACTGGGAAGGTTTCCAAAACCACTCTCATGTAGCTTCATGGAATTTTCTCAACTCTTGTGTTTGCTCCTTCTCCACACCTCTTCCCCAGTGCAGAGAGGCACATCTGTCTGTTTTCTGCCTTATCAAGCAGACATCTACATCTGTGAGGAAAACTCCACTTCCTTAGCTAAAAACCTGTATCTGATTGTGGTAATAAAGCACTACTTCCTCAGTTCAAAACATACATCAGACAGGACCAATTACTTCAAATGACTCATAGCAACAGGCAAAGCAATAGTCGTCTTTTCAAAGCCTTTGAACTTCTACCGCTTCAAAGGTGTACTAAAATGTGGTTATGAGGCGATTGTCTAAAATTGCCAAATTACCAGTTTCCAAGCTTTGACGTTTGTTATTTCGAGCAACTAGACAAAGGAAAGCAGTTCATTCACCAGCTGAGAAAAAGAGAGCAAAACAAAAAGATATTACCTAGGTGAAGAGAGCTCTTAATGTGACGCATTCCTAAACACAAAACAGAAGAATACTTATGCTTTAAATTAATCAAATAATATAATTAGATTATCAGACAATGCACAACAATAATGCAAAATGCAAACAATATGATCCAAAGCTACTGAGTGAATTTAACAGGCTTTTAATCACATCCTGGAGGTCAGAGAGGCTCAAAGTGTTATTAATGGGAATCAAAGCTTTTCACCTTTAGGTCACCCGTTCGAATGTGGCATAGGTTGGTTCTGACTGAGCATCATTACCATCTGGTAATTACTGGCAAGGCCATGTGACATGGACTTCTGGTGTCAGTAGCCCCAAAGGAGAGGTATTTGCAGAATCCAGCATGAGCCTCAACTGCAGTGGGCAGTGATGGACAAAGTAGTGTCCAGCAGAAGGCACCTGATCCAATGGAAGACAAAAGTAAAAATGCAGAATCCAGCATGAGCCTCAACTGCAGTGGGCAGTGATGGACAAAGTAGTGTCCAGCAGAAGGCACCTGGAAGACAAAAGTAAGTGCAACAAAAAAGTTACTTCAGTAAGACTTTCAGAGCTTTCTTCTACTTCCAAATAATATTAAATACATTTAGGAAGTTATTGTCTAAAATTGCCATATTGTTTCCAATATATCCAATTCCATCTTTCTTATGGTGGACAAAGCATCAGTAATGCATTGTCCTTGACGGTGTTGGTTTTCTCCTGACCAGAATCATGTACATTGAGAAAGAGATGCAATAAAACTTTTTTTACTCTAGTTGGCTAATAGTTATTCTTTGAATGGACTGATCTAATCTGTATAACTGTCATAATCATGAAACTAAACTTGAAAAATTAAGTTAAAACAGAGAATCCTCTATACTGAACATCATAAAGCATATTCTTACTTCCTAAGTAAGATCCAAAGACCTTTGGATCTTCAGGATGCAACTGTTATTTTAACTTTAACAGGAATCCTCCAATATTAAGACCACATTTAAATAAATATAGGTCTAGTTCAATAATGTATTTCTGATTGCTTCACTTTTGTATTGAAACATTGAGCTTTGGTTTCCTCATGATTCATTTTATTGAGTTTTTACCCAGCTTCTTGACATTGGAAGGCCCTTGATGCAACTAACTTAACACTCCATGTTAAGTTAAAAGGAACCTCTGGCTCATCAACATTTTGCTATCACTATGAGAAGATCAGGAAATCTGAATTTATCCATACAACTAAATGTTTTTCACAAGCCTCTGAGAAAACAAGAGAGAGTTTTCATCTTCACATATTTTTATATTGTATTTGTATGTCAGAAAAGGTGGAAACATATCACCTGAACTTTTTTTTTGGAGTGCCCTAAATCCACTCAGATGTGTACAATTTCCAACACAGCACGTCCTGGCTTCACTAGGTCACATTTACTTATCCTTGAGCACTAGTCCTTGATATCAGAGGAACCGTAATGGTTTATTGAGGAGATTGTGGGTCTCCTCTGTGCCCATCAGGAATAAGCACTAGAGAAAGAACTCAAACTTTCCTGCTTTATTTCTAGAGGTCTGGGCAAGATGAGTCTGGGTAAGGTGAGTCTGGGTAAATCCAGGGGAATAAGCACTTATTAAAGTATTTATTTTCCTTTTTATTGGATCAGATATATTTATTCATCAGTTTACTTTTAATAAATTATTGGGGTTTGTTCTCAAGAAAGTTTGTTATCAAAATCCAACAGAAACAACTCTAGGTACATCACCCAGATGTTACTGGACAGGGAAAACATGGTACAGTCCTATTCCTTAACTGGTGTAACTCTTCAAATCTGTCTTTTCATGCAAATAGTCACTTGTATGAAATCAAGGAATTTAAGGTTCCATCAATATTTGGCAATATCTACATTAAAACAATTGTTTTTCTACAGATCTTGTCAGAAATGTGTTTACACAACTATTCAAATTGAGAAATGCAACAAAAGAGAAGCAGAGAAAATTCATTTAAAAATTCCAATATTCATAGTGGAGATCTGTTCAGGGCTAGAAGTCACTTCTGGCTTTGGTAGAAAGAAAGCCTACAGGCACTTCTTTTTATGAGTAACTTACATCTGTTCAAGCACTGTACTTTGCTAACACCATACTTTTGTTTTTTAGACTGAAGATCCTTCAAGTCTAGCAGCTCAGATGCTTGTATCCGTCTGTACCCTTGTGGGTGAATACCTGTCACTTTAGACAGTCTTCTCTGATTATCTCCTCCACGGTGAGATTCAGATTGCCCCACTAACACACTGCTTTCTCTCCTTTGGCACAAGGTCAAGTGCCACCAACCCAAGGCCATAAGCTTCACTCCAGTTAAGGAAATAACAGTTTGCCTCCAACAGTTTCTGTCTTCTCTTGATTAAAAAACTGAAAAGGTCTCTGAGATTGTTTGGTGGAGTGAAGGGACATGGACCACTCATTCAGTCTCTCTTCAACTAAATTTTGTGCCAATTCTACTAGTTCTTGTGCCAGTTTCTTTGCTGGACATATTTCGATGTATAAAATCAACAAAAAGAGCAACCCTTTTGTAGAGACCTGGTTTTTTAACCCTCTCTCATGCACACAAGGCAAAAAGAGCAACCCTTTTGTAGAGACCTGGCTTTTTAACCCTCTCTCATGCATTTTAGCATTATGCAGCATTTGAGTTTGTTGCAATTCTTTCTAATGAACTATATTTTTAATATACATATATCCCTATATATGTGTACATATATCCCTTTGTTCTATTTTAAGGAGTCAAACAGCAATATTTTTATACAAAGCTAGAGCTTCATCTTCATTCCGTGTCAACAGAAATGCACTAATCTCTCCAGGGAAATAAATTTTAAGAAGTATATATTCTTCAGCAACCATTAGTAACTAATCTGGAAGGACCAAGGGAACCTAGTCAAGGTCCGTACCACAGGTTTTACATTGTCACTTCAACCTAGACCAATATTCATTCATTTCTTCCACACACCATTCTCTATGTCAAGGTCCAGTCTCTATTATCCCATTCTCCCAGAGCACCTATACTCACCTATACTCATAGAGATTTAATTCCTGAGAGCCTTCTTACTCCTGAAACATATTCTGATGCCACTTTCCCAGTTAAATAAGGTATTAACATTATCATTATTTTTGAATATTGGTAGTATCTCTGAAAAAGGATCACCAGCCTGGAAAAGATGACAAGTACTTGCAGAGAGCATAAATAGCCCATAAATTTCCTTTCATCGCAGGACAATGAATGTGGAGAACCAGAGCACAAACAACCATTTGGAGGAACTATGTATGTTCTCTGTACTTTGATACAACTCCGAGTGATGTTTCCTGTCATCCACTGAGGGTCTGAATTTATGAGCACGTCAGCGCATACATTTAAGCTGAGGATGCCCAGATGGGGAAACCCTCTCACCAGAAGTATGAAATACCCATCTGCTGCCTATTAATACTCTTCAAGGGATTATTGTTTCATGCTGCCTGGCTGTTAGGGTTGGCGTTTGGTGGCTGGGATGTAGGAGTGCATACCAGTGTGGCTCTGGAGCGAGGATTAGGTTGAGCCACTGTGGGACAGTGTCAAATTAGGGATGTTCTTTGAAAGCTCTAACACGGCCCATTCTGAGCAGAAAGAATTTCAATAAACAGAGAGTCCCCTTACGGTATCAATTTGGTCAAATAATATGTTTATGGGACCATTATTAGATCAAGAGAAACAGTTAAGTGAAACATGACATGTAACTGTTAGAAATTATCCACTATCAAACATCAGCTAGGGACACTGAAAGGAAGACTTGACACTTATAAATAAAAAATGATGTAGAAATTAAACAAACAACCTATGGAGACTCTTTCAGGTTTTTTCTTCCCCCTGCCCCCATTTCGTACGTTAAACCACACAATAAACGTTCTCTGAGTTGGAGAGGTTTAATCTATGTGCAGAAAGGGAACTAGAGGCTGAATCAGAGTTTTTTTCCTTTCCTTTCCTAGAGGCCTCTTTTTTATTTTCTTTCCAGGTATTGATTGTGAAAGTGATATCACACCAGAAGGTGCATTGATATGGTGTTGAGTAACAGAAAACTGCAAAGACTCCTTACAGTATAATCAAAGCTTCTGTCCAAGCCCCGCACTCTGATGAAATCCAATCAATAGGGACGATTAAATGACACATACAGAGCCATCAATATTAAATACAGTCCATTTCCTGTACAAGAGCAGTGCAATGTAAAGTGGACAAGATAAAACTTGAATAGGCAGGTTATTTACGATGCCTGTACAGTATTTAAGCAGTGATGAAAGTTGGAAGCACGCATCATTTGCATATTAATCAAAAAACCAAATAAGCTTTTCAACGCACACAAACTATAGTTTGGTGGGTTTACAATGTTTCCAAACAATAATGTTTTTTACTTTTTTTTTTTTTTTGAGGGACAAGGTCAGAAGGGAGTTGACTCCAGATTGAAAAATTGTAGATTCTATAATCTGTGATTTTAATAGGCCATTTGGTTCTTACAGAGCTTAATCAAAAGTCCAAATCATTTCCCTTTTGACTGTGTAGTGGAAGATAGGGGCTGCAATAATTCATTGTTCTGCCTCCAGAGGTGGGTAAGAGCCTTCTGGGAAGAAGGAATTTCCCACCATGAGCAAACATGCAATATTTAGACGGTTCTGTTCAGTAACATAAACATGTAGGCACATCCATGCTGAAAGGCAGGACAAGATAGCCAAGAGCCAGAGTGGCAAGTTTACCTGGCATTGTGCAGCTCTCTGCTGTGTAGGATCAGCAGTGTGGGTCCAAACGTGGGACAGTCACGTTGCCTTGACACTGCCCTTGGCAAGACCTGTCAAATCCCAACTCCAGGCTGACATAGCCTCGCCTGGACCTGACCAGGCACTTCCAAAGCTGAGGCTTGCAGGGACAGAGCAAACTCTGTTTGACTTGAGTGCACCAGCTTCACAGCCACTGGAAACCACCTTTATTTTTATGCTGAGTGGAGAAAATGTTGACCTCCTACTCTGTTCCTGATGTTATCCTTTCTGCTATAAAACTGACCTGAGAAAGGAAAATAAAGGTCCTTTTAGATATTAAGGTCTTAGAGAAAGAAAAACATGACTTCCAACAAGTTACTTCCATCAAGAGCAGTGGCTGTACCAATGTAGACACCAAACACATGTGACAGTTGAGGTTTCCAGATCTCCCAGTGGCTGCTGGGGTTGACCGAGGGCACAGCAAAGGAAGGTTTTCCTTTGTTGAATTCCCTCATGAGCTTGCCTTCCGAATTGCACTGTGGTGCCCTTGCTGGTTTAGGGAGAAGTCTATCAATCAGCTGAGTTCATCAGCTGAGAACAATGTCTTTTGGTAAACTCCTCCTACCTCTCTGCTGTGCCCCTCAAAATGTTTTCACCAGTTCGTACAGAGTCCACTGGGAATCATACCTAATAAGTCTGGTTTCCTTCTGACATTTTTCTTCATACCATGACTTTGTGACATGCAGGTGGGAAACCAAGAGAAAATGAGAGATCTACTAGCAAAAGCAATGAATTGATAAAAATATAGAAATAGGGTAAAAATATGGATCTCCAGCAAAACAGGCAGTGATACCAGACTGCCTTTTGTTCTTTAAAAGTAAGAGAAAGGATGAATGAATCCACTGCAGAGGGAAGGCAGACAAAAGGAGCAGTAGACTGGTAGAAAGGTGCTGCTGTGCTACCCCTTAGCTCCACATTGTTCATTGCTTTTCACACATGAATCCTCCTCATATCGATTGGTAAATACATCTTCTTTCCTCCCTTTTTTAACCTTAATTAATTCTTTTTCAACATTAAACTTTCACAGTCCCCTTGAGGCTAATAGATAAAATTCTTTATCCCCAAAACTTGCTGTGGTTGTAGTGGAAAACTAGTCAGACTGTTCACAAGTTTAAAGTTAATCATATATTTATGTCCTTTGTTGTACTGGGCCATAAATATTTGGTATCTTCAGGATGAAAAACCTTCCTCTTAACACAATTTTCTAGGATTTTTTATAAAAACTCCTCAATAAAAGTTTTGTAGAGAAAGTGAGCCTGAAAAATGTTCTTGGAGATGACACTACTCTCTGCCAGGACACTTTCACAAATAGTGTGGGGACAGCAGGTTGTTTGCCAATGAAAAGCTACTTTCTCTTGACAAAATTGAAAATTGATGACAAAGTGATTGGGTATATCTCAAAATGCTGTCAAATGTAATGACATTGGGTGTGTTCCAATGAGTTTTGTAGGCTTTCAAGACACAGCTCTCTCTCCTTGCCTTATGTGTAAAAACTTTGCGTTGTGAGTCTACTCCGCTGAAGGACAGCTATAGCTGCTACAGTTCCCAAAAATTTTCTAGGGAAAAAGACTGCGCTGACATATCTAGTCTTGACTAAATAAGTAACTTCCACTTTTCAAAACCCAAGCTTTCTTCTCTGGTTTGATGTGGTGTTATTTACACTTAGTGCAGGCTTGTAGGTCATTTTGCTGGCAAGACAGTGTGGTACAGGTTGCCGAGACGGTAATGAAGTTCCTTTTTGTTGACCAGTAATTAACTATACCCTTATGAGATGAGAGGTGTCAAAAGCCCTGGGACATACTGAGCATCCCACAACCAGGAACATAGGGGAGAAG
Source organism: Calidris pugnax (assembly GCF_001431845.1). Taxonomy (NCBI): domain Eukaryota; kingdom Metazoa; phylum Chordata; class Aves; order Charadriiformes; family Scolopacidae; genus Calidris; species Calidris pugnax. The sequence continues at coordinate 1,524,412 of NW_015090831.1, read as the reverse complement.
GAAGACAAAAGCTACAGCAACTTCAACATCTGTCTTCTTCGCGCTGACGGAGCTGGTAACCAAGATCTCCCCCTCTCCCCTCTATCTAAAGTACAAACAACGAAAAGCTGGGATTGGATTGATATGGAATGCTACATAAAATGTTTGCTTATAATTATTTCTAGCACCCTTTTGAAGCTTAGGGATAAAACATTTCTAATTATTCATCAGGCTGTTAGAACTGCTAGGCCTCTGTAATAGGGATTTAGCAGAACAACAAATAACATACAGGGATCCAGATGAAAGGAGTGAATTTGAAGGGATTATTACCATAAAAAAGCAAATGACTATTTGATGGAGTTACAACAATACAGAGAGTCAGACAGGGATAGAGAAATAATGCTAATTGATAAATACGTAGCTGCTTAAGCTTTAATTTGAGCTGTGGAATAGTTGTAAAACGAGTGATACCTGTAATTTCCTTTTTAGAAGATCACTCCGTTTGAAATGCATATATAAGGAAAAACCCTCAAATGCATCTTTTCTACACCCCTCCTCCTATTTTTACCACTTGCCATTGGACATAACTGTCACAATAAGTAATTCTTGTTTAAATATCTTATTTTATATATCCTGTACTCTGCTCATATGTGAACCCCATGGGTCAGAGGAAGCAAGAGACATTCAAGGAATGAAGACCAGATTTTCTGCAAAATCCCTGTGTTATCTTAACAAGATTTAAAGCATTGCAAAGTAAAAGGCAAACCAAACCAAAACAACAATTAAAAAAAAAACCATGAAACAACACCCAAAGTCAGTGAAAGCAGGATTTCTGAACAGTGAGAGGTGCCAGCCAAACCCTACTCCTCATTTTTCAATAAGACAGAGAACCTCTAGGACGTTTGTCTTAAATAATGACTCATAAAAAATATAAGGAGAACCTAAAATACAAAATAGGATAACTCTTCCACATTTAATTCTGTTCTAAGCAACACCACTACCACCACACTGGTGATTTCCCATAAAGACAGTTTTTTGAGGATACAGAAGCTGTCTTGCCTAAAGGAAGGAAGGAAATAAATGTGACTTTGTACATACATGCAAAAAATCCATGGATAGGAGACTTACCAGCTACTCTGCAAGCTGTGTGCTTCATTATATCACAAATATCGTTTTAAAGGGCAAAGATATGCAAAGCAGATGTATTGTAACTATCTGTAAATCAGAATTTCAATGGAAGACGTTCTTCAACAGCTCAATACAGTCGGTTTGAAGATTTCTTCCCCTCCTTAATGAAGGTAAAATGTTAGCATTATAAATTGCGTCCTAGAGAAATTATATTCAGACTTTAAAAAAAAAAAAAAAGAGAGAGAGAAACTGTATGCACTAGATTAGCAGGGGTGGATCGTCTTGTTGAGAGTTGTGCTGCCAAAGCCTATTAAAGTAATTCACGTTTTATACACAGACATTATCATTTTCTCTGAACTATAACGTCCTTGGAGTATTACTCCACTGAGACATCCAAAATCCACTTTAGATGGGGCACAAAGGCACAGTTTGAGATTTACCTGTGTGACTTGTCTTGCAGGTGACAAGCATTAAGGAGGAAAATCTACACTTCTGTCAGATAAGCAGGAATTCTACGCTCCTTAATTCACTTGGAAAGAAAGGATAATTACCTGAACTAAATTTCTGCGCCCATCTCAAATGGACTCTAGGGACAATCCTGCAGATTAATGCTCTAAGAACATAAGATTCAGAAAGAGAACGGAGGGATGTATGAAATAGGATCTCTTTTAACAACCTGGATCAAAAACTGTATCCTGAATTGAGGGGAGGGAGAATTGGAGGAAAGGGGCAAATCCAGTGCAGCATTAGCACATTTTGCTGCCTCAGCAGATTCAGATTTTGACAATAATAATGATGATTTTTAAAGGCTGACTTTTTTTTCCTTTTTTTTTTGCCTGCATTCTGATGGATTTGAATGATTTCCGTGGCCGGAATGCTTCAGGCAAGATCCTCAGATGATGTAAATCAGGATTGCTTCTTGCAAATATGGACAGATTCATCCTTTCCCATCCGCTACAGCTTTGCTGCTCATCTGCAGTATCATAACAATCTAGTGATGTTAATTAATTTTTCCTGTGTTTTATGCAGTGCTGCCTCTGCCTCCTCCCTGCCTCAAATTGTTTCAGTTTTGTTGGGGTTGGGTTTTTTTGGGTTTGTTTTGTTTTTTTTTTTTGGCTGTTGTCGTTGCTCCACGTCTGCTAAGTAAATCTGCGGCGTGTTACTTTAAAAAGATGAAATAAAGCTTGTGTTCGTCGTGACAGTCAATAACGCTACGGCATTATAATCAATTGCTATTTGTAGCAGCAGGACTAGCAGTGGGGGCAGATCAGTGCAAATTACTGTCACCGTGTGCCGTCGCGTGGTGCAGCCAGCCCCCACCACGTAAGACAAACGATCCCCTGTTCAAGGGGAGCAGACAATACTTAGTCATACCTGGACCATGGCAGAGGAGCCCTCTCCGGCTCCAAATTTGATGGGAAAGCTGTTGCAAACCTCCCGAATTGATAGGGAAGAGAAAATAAATTAATCCAGCAATGAGTTGTGTGCCGCTAAGACGCGAGGCTAAACGCTCCTGCTTCTGCAATGGGCTGAAGAATGGAGGATTACAAGTATCTGGGGATCTACAAAAAGGTTAGATAGCTTTTTAGTGAACACCACTGACGTCTCTGTTGTAGTTTAAACTGATGGTTTGTACAGGCGCCCGTAAGCCATGGGGGTCTTCAGTTCAAAACACCTGTTACGATCAATAATAATGCCAAAATGAAATATAATAGCTTTTTTTCCCCCCCTCTTCTATGGAAACAGAAGTTGTTACTGCTATAGATCACAGCAATGTAATTTTTTGTCTGTGTTTCATTTGAGGGAAGAGATCCAGGCTCTGATCTCGGTGGGGGAGAGAGTTGTTATCTCAGAGCCGTGGTCTGGAAGCAGCAGGTCAAACAGGTAATTTTAAAGATGGAGCTACCCAATTCTTTGTGTTTTGGCACCTTTGCCTCTATGAATTAGGCAATTTATGGGGAGCCCCTGTGACGAGAGAGAAATGCAAATGCTATTTATTGGGGAGAGAAAGAACTCGCTGTGGATAAAGACCTCATCCTTTGGAAAATAAAGCCTTGGCCAGCAGAGCACCATATATTATAAAATTACATCCGATTACCTGGCTACAGGATTTCTTATTGATCTGGGGAGGTGCTAGACAGGCTGCACTGCAACATGGAGTCCTCCCTGGAGCCTTCAAGCAGAGAGGGCAGGGAGAAGGAAAGGAAAAAACACCTCCAGGACAGCCCTTCCCCCCCATCTCCTAATGCTCTCCAGCCCAGGAGAAAATCATCTCCCAGCGAAAGAGTGATTCAGCAGCAACGCCAACTCAAACACTGAGCTCACTTCTGGGACCACAGCAAAGGATGACAATTTATTGCCCGTTTTAATGATACAGTTTGCGATATGCATATTTGCCAACTGGGAACTGGAGTGAGATCAATGAGTTATTTTACGTAGGTCCCGGTATTCTGGGCCAGAATGAAACCGTTGACCTAGAGGTGAAAGTCTCTAATTTTATTTCTAGTCCCTCTGAGTCATGTAGTCACCAGAAATAACACTGACAGCAATAAACCCGAGCAAACAAACAAAACTAAGCAAACATCAAATATTAAGGAAAAAGATTTTGCCAAAGAGGCTCAGCACACGTTTTGTAGAGATGGCATAATCTTTGACAGCGAAATCTGGAATATAAAACCCCCTCTCTCCTGGAGCCCAGTATTCTTCGCTGAAGACAAATGTTTTATAATAAATATTTTTGTGCCAGCCCAGTATTCTTCGCTGAAGACAAATGTGGAGCTGTGGAGCTTTGCGCAAAGTTGGACATGATATTTTTGGCAATATCTGAATGTCAGTAGGAATCTGAGAAAGTGTCACATACTGTACTGGAGCTGGCCGTTTGGTGAAAACCACGGGTTTGAATTTACATGTCACATTGCAATGGGCTGAGAAACAGGAAAATTTCTTGCATTCAGCCTTTTACGTGAAGAATCTGCCTCTAGTACCTGCTCTGATCCATGAGCCGAATTACAAAAGTCATCGAAAGTCACAGTATCTCACTCCACCTATTTCTAGGTATTACTCACATTTCTATTGCCAGTTCTCTGCCTTTCAAAACCAGAACAGCGATGGCCTTGACTATTTTTAGGTCCAATATTTTTCCTGTTTAGCAAGATCAAAATTACTGCTTCTTATTATTACAACTATTAATATTATGAATAATAATAATAATAATCATAATGGATTTTTCACTACCCCTTCAGAGGGTAGTTTCCAAAGGAAATTTCTATGTCTATTCCTGGCTAACAGACATAGTAGTTTGGGAAAAATAATCTTCCACTCAAAGGTAGTTTTACTTCAAATAAGGACTTTTTGGCTCAGAGATTACTAAGGAAAATTGCTTCGTTTTGCAACCATAATTCCTATATTTAAATAACTGGGATTTTCCTTCAGAGAGATTTGAACTATGGAATTTTCCTTTCTTGGGCAAGACTCAATGGAGTGTTTGCTGCTAATTAAACCAAATAAGTTAGCTAAAAAAGGAAAATGAGTTAATTTTGAAGGACCTTTGTACAAAAAATGCAGTTTTGAGTATAGGAAGAGGATTTAATCTAATTTGGTGGGGTTTTTTGTTTGGTTTTTTTTAATTTCAGGTTTTATACATATCAATTATTTTGAAGATTATGAGGGAATCTGTCCCCGTTGGTATAACTCAGTCAACTTTATGTAATCTGCATTTCGGATCTGATTCAATCGCCTTTGAAGGCAACAGGGTTTGGATTAAATCTTTACAGTAAGTGTTTTTAAAGGTCTCAAACAGCAAAGATTCAGCTCTGTAACACCCGGAGATCAACCACTAATTTCAGAAAACGAGCACACATGCAATGAAATCACCACATTCTGTAGTGACAAAATATTTTGCAGAAACAGGGCTGAGATGCTGCTGGTGGCTTGGCTTGACCTGATTTTGCTTCACACAAACACAAAATGTCAATGGGAGACACCGACAGTGGATTTCATCGCTTTGGAATTTGATATTACTATGTTTTTTAAATGCAAGAAAAAAATGCATAACATCAAGTGAATGTGCTGCCTTTTTCTTTACCTTTTCAGTAACTCCATCTTGCTACAATCTCAATATTGAAATATTGCAGATCGCTGCAGAATACAAACACTGAACTCCTAATATTGCTCTACACGGTACACCCCTAAACCTACACAAAGTGGTAAATATCTGAAAAAAAACATAATACTGTTCTATTTGAGAAAGGCTTTGCGTTTACTTTCTTTTTGGTTTTCTGGAGTTTGGGGAGTTTTACTTGAGAGACTGGAGCTGCAAAGTTAGCAAAAATCAATATACGCTTTGCTGCAGTGGACAGACAGGATCTTTTTTACCTGTTCTGAGAGGCCTAACCACCTGGATATACAGCACAATATTATCCCTAACATTATTAAAAAAATAAACTATATATTATAATTAGCTTAAAAGGGTCAAATGGCAGGGAAAAAAAATCACCTGCGATACAAAAATTCTGGCTATTATAATGATACAGTGTGCAATTCAATACATCTGTTTAGATATTGACCTTCTGCATTATTAATGGCTTTGAAAAGGGTACTGCTGTCTTGCAACTCCTTAACAGGTGGAAGCCACTGGAAACCAAACATTTATTGGTTTCTATATGCCAGATTACTTTCAAACTAAAAGTCAATGCAAATATGTTTGCAGCCTGAATTTAATGGGGAGTCCTGATTTTTGTGGCTTGTTTGTTGAGGTTTCTTTCTGCCTAAAGCTTCTTCTTTACACCACCCCCCCAAAAATATACTATTGTTAAAGAAGGATTTAATTTCCATTAACCATGTGTCATTTTTTGTTACTTAAAGATGTTTATTTGGGTACAAATCGTTTGGAAAGCCCCTGTCTATCCTTCTGAATAAACCTTCAGCCTCAGAAAAATTTTAGTCTCTTTGGCTGAGATCTTTGGTGAACATATGAGACACCTCATTTATTTATATATAATAATATACATTATTATATATACAATAAATATGTATTTGAATATAAATATATGTAAGTATATATTTTATATGATTAAATAGATATTTATACATTATACCATATATTATATAAGTATTTATATTTTATCTAAATTGATATATTTATATGTAAATTTGTATATTATATGTAAATTGATATATTTATATAAAAGAATCTATATATCGAATATATAATATATATATTGAATATATAATATATATATAATATATATATATTGAATTATATAATATTATCTCTTCTGTACATTCACCTTTAAACAACACTTTTGTATTAGATACCATGCTTACATGCAATCCCAAAGGAGAGCATAGGGCCTCCCACACTCAAAACCACCAGAAATTCTATGAAAGTAAATTTTAATGTTGCTCTTATTTACCTTGTTTTGCTTTCCACCGACAATTAAGTCTTGTCCTGTCAATGAAATAAAAAATATTCAGACATCACAAAGCATATCTGGGTAGACATTAATTTGTGTATTTTTTTTTAAATTTCAGAATGCTGTTTCGATTAATTTATACATTAAAAAAATTAAATATGTTTCATGTCTTCCAATATTCTTAAAAATATTTATCAGCTAAGATAAGTCCTATTTGAAGATCTATTTTTCCCCTCACATTTATCACTTATGTAATAGAGAGAACTAAAATGACCATAACAACATAGGGGTTTTTTCTGATGTGGAAAAATCAGTTAAATATAAACCAATATTTTACCAAATATCTTGTGAATATTTCCCCTAAGGGTCAGATCCTGTATGACTTTCAACATAGCAGAAAAAATTTATGTGCAAATCAACAATCAAGCATAAAACAACACAGACAAGAGAAAAAAACCCAAACAAAAAAATAAAAAGAAAAAAAAATAAATTAATAGATTTCAAAATTCCAAAAAAATCTATAAGAAATAATACAATAAAGAGCTATCTATATATCTTTTCCTATGGTTCTTTTACTGAATTTTACTGAAGGCAGCACTTCTACCAGGAGAAGCCATAAAAAATAACCATGACCTCATTTGTAAGATCACCAAATATTAGCATTTCCCTTTATTCTAATTGTCAATCTATTTACATATATTATACTATATACTGGTTTAGAAGTGCTGACCTATAATCAGGAAACAGATAAAAGGAGATTTTAATTTCTTTTAAAATGTTTGTTCTCATTTTAAAAGTCTTTTTGTAATTAATTTTGTTCCCTTAAGAAGTGAATTTATATATTATATGTATTGTGGTGTTCTCTGAGCCCAGGGACAGGGAAAGTGTACTGTGGGAATTTCAAATTTGATTTAACTTCCAATAATACTGTTATATCATGATACTGTTATTATTTCATTACCTATAATTTACTTCCTACAAATGACACTGGAAGATGCATCAGTCAAATTTGTATTTTGTCAGCGGTGGATCTTTTCTTCATCACAGATTTCATCTGTTAATTGATCTAGGTCCCAGCATGATGTACTGAGCGCAGTATAGAGGAGAACTTTGCTGGTGGCACAAGCTTTTCATGGATCTGACCTGTTTCTATCCATTGGGTTGAGTGGAAATAGGGCAGTAGACATCCTGCCATCTGCTATGACATAGGAAAAAAGATCTTTCTCCTTCTTGGGTTGGAGGCAGAGAAGGAAATCTGAACTTGGATCTGCACAGGGTTTTCCTTCCCTTAGGTTTTCTCACCAGAAGCTGCTCCAGCCTTTTAGTCAAGGAATTCCTGAGTTCATCCCAACCACAAGGCATGATGTACTGAGCGCAGTATAGAGGAGAACTTTGCTGGTAGCACAAGCTTTTCATGGATCTGACCTGTTTCTATCCATTGGGTTGAGTGGAAATAGGGCAGTAGACATCCTGCCATCTGCTATGACATAGGAAAAAAGATCTTTCTCCTTCTTGGGTTGGAGGCAGAGAAGGAAATCTGAACTTGGATCTGCACAGGGTTTTCCTTCCCTTAGGTTTTCTCACCAGAAGCTGCTCCATGCCTTTTGTTCAAGGAATTCCTGAGTTCATCACAACCACAAATACATCTGCAAATATTCTCATCCTTCCCAATTGAACTAGAATTGTCAACTGAGCTATGAAATACAGGCAATCCCTGGAACTTCAGCTATTTTAAAAGTCCAGCTAGATTGAGGTTCTGACATTTTTGTGCTTTTTTTATGTTTTATTTTTCCAGATAATTTTGTGTTGTTAACTAAATCCAAGAATTCAACGTGATAAAAGGCTTCCGTCTCTTCTACATCAAAAAAGATTGTTCTCTATTCTGTAGTGAAATGCTGACAAAATCAGAAGAAAGTTTACGCTGATGGGCTTTCATATTCAAGAGCTTGAGATTTCTGACTGTTTCTTCAAAAGAAATCTGAACTCTGATCTTACTTAGGGTTTCACAGAAGTGTTTTTTTCCCAGAAGAGTCAAATCACAGCATCATAGTTCTAGGTTGAGACATGGGTTTTGATTTGTAGATTACACAGAACTGGGACCAGCACAGCACTTGCACACATTTCCAAGAGGTTTGACTGAAAACATGCAGCAGAATTTGACTCAGCAAAAATATACCCACATGTGTTAAAATGATGGTTCTCATTTTGTTGTAGTACCATGTGTTTCAACACAATGGTAAAGGGAGAATTATTGCTGCTGAGAGAAGCACTATCTTTCTGGTGACTCACTGAAGTCTCTGACCTGGACTTCAACAGAGAAGTTCTGTCATCAGATTGGGAACAACCTTTTGTTTCACTCAAAACACGCTGACTGGACTGGAAATCTTTGAACAATGCATGTAAATATACCCAAAGATAGATGCCACTTTATTTCCAAAATGAACAGTTCATTTGTGAAACTGAGCTTTAGCAAGAATCCTGATGTCGCGGGTGAAGGCAGTGGGCTGGGAGTCAGGAGGTCTGGGTTGATCTCACAGCTTCGCCAGTTTCTGTGTCACGGTAGTCAAGAGCTCTCAAAGTTCTCAGAGCAACTTGCCTTCTAAGCTTGGATGAAAATTTCCCTCCAAATCTTTTTCCCATTTTCATTGTGTCATTTATGGAATCATAGGACTGTCTAGGTTGGAAGGGATCCTAAGAATCATCAAGTCAAATCATTGCCAAAACCACCACTAGACCAGCACCACATCTGCCCATCTTTTAAATACCTCCAGGGACAGAGATTCCACCACTTCCTTGGTTCCAGTGTTTGATAACCCTTTTGGTGAAGAAGTTTTTCCTAATATCCATCCTAAACCTCCCCTGGCCCGACTTGACTTCTTCTTGTCCTATGTTCCTAATATCCATCCTAAACCTCCCCTGGCCTGACTTGACTTCTTCTTGTCCTATTGCTTATTACTTGGGAGAAGAAACCAACCTCCATCTCTCTACAACCTTCTTTCAGGGAGATGTAGAGAGAGAGAACATGTCCCCTCAGCCTCCTTTTCTCCAGGCTGAACACCCCCAGCTCCCTCAACTGCTCCTAACAAGTCTTGTGCTCCAGACCCCTGACCAGCTCCGTTGCTCTTCTCTGGACATGCTCCAGCCCTTCAATGTCTTTCTTGTAGTGAATACTGCACTGTTATAAGAGTATTTTGAAACTAGTGATGTTTCATTGCCGACATCCCTTTTGCATGTACATGTATGTGCGCAGTGTCTAAAGCAACTAAATTTTTGCCTTTGTCTGCAACCCCAGCAGTAAAGTATAGTCATCAGCATCAAGAGGTGGGAAAGGAAAGCAGGGCCACCTACTAGACACAGCTGCAGTCCTAAATCGGTGAGCCTAGGTGAATTTACCAGTTGAGGTTATGGTCTTGATGCTAAGGATCAGATTTGGTGGGTTTTATTCCAAACAATAGATGATGAAAGCAAAATAATCTGCCTTTACAAATCCATGCACTTAGGGGCTATAGGAGGTGGCAGAGGGGGAGAGCAGAGATGTTTCATGGCTCGTGGGATCACGGCTGGCAAAAGCAGGGGCAGTTCCTACGTCCCCTAATATCTAGAGACAGGATTACGAAGGGACAGCAGAAGAATCTTCTGTGCCCTTATAAAAAGGAGTAATAACGACTGACATTTAAATCACTCCCCCTGGCAATAAGCAACTGATGAAATACTGGGGGGAAGAGGGGTGGGGGGGGGTCAAATTCTGCCAGTGGTATCCAGTCCTGGCGAGGTGGTGCTCAGCAGGGGGATCTTTTTTCAGCATCTCCGTGTCAGAGAGACAAGGCTCCTAAGTGTATCTCCCGGTGCCCCCGGAGGATATCTGACTACCTCGGCACTTTGCAGTGCCTTCAGCGCCGGCCGCTCCAGCATCGCACCTCTCCTCCTCCTCCCCATCTCCCTCCCTGCCCCCGGGGAGGCTGTCGCCCAGAAAGCCATCATTTAGCCTTTAATATTTTTGATACTGAACGTGACGGATTTCCCTTTTTAGTGCGCATCGATTTGCTCCCATCGAGGCACGGAGCCGCGCAGGTTGCCTGCGTTTCAGAGGGTTTTTAGTATAAAACATGCAAATCCCCACAGTGCCATCCCCCTGTTTCCCCGGCATTATGTCTGCGGAACAGTGTCAGGAACGATGACACCTCTTCACAGCAAAACAGAGAAATATCTTTTTGCAGGATTGTGAGATTTCTAACGAAAGCTTCCCCGTGACACGAGCTGTTGAACTGTCTCCACAGAGTTCTGATTTAATTTGAACTATTCTTGCCACTCCGTCATAAACAACACCAACAAAATGCTAGGCAATAATTAAATTTCACCGGCAAATAATAATTAATAAGGGCACAAGTGAGCTGCCTCTTCATTTAAAAAATATTTCTTTGCCATTTATGTTTGGTTCATCTGAATAGCCCATGAGCTGTGAAGATTTAACAAATTATATTGAAGTCTCCCACTTTAGAGGTATTATCAGGGAGAGGACTCTCACACAGTTTTACAATTGTGTATTTTTAAAATGCATCATGAAAATGTTATCTTCCTATCTAAAATATTCTCTTAGAACTAGATCGCTTTCAAATTTGTTAACAAGATAGTGCTATTTGGAGTATAATTCAAGCCAGTCTCTCTCTCAAACCTATAGATTAAAAATATTTAAAAAAAAAATCAAGAAAATAATAATCAAAGACAAAAAAGGGTAAAGAAGAGGATTTACCTTCAACATGAAGAGGCATAATAATGTATTTTCAAAACCTCTGTGGTTTGGATTTATACAGGACCTTCTTATGGTAGGATAAATATATGATCTTTTTTGTCAAAATATATTCTGATAGCTAAAATATATGTAAGTTGCCCTCTGTCCTTCTCTCTTGCAGGAGCTGTGTGCTTGCCCACAGAATATGGGCTATACACATGCATATTTATTCAAATTTCTTTTTTTCTTTTAGACATTCCTGCAGCCCTTTTGTTGGCCAACTGTAAACTGATCACTTACAATTGTACTTGAGTGTTTAGTGACCAGAAAATGTACAAATGCTGCTGCTGCCAGAGTAACCGAAAGTGCACAAGCAGATTGAGGGAAATACTACAGGCAAAAATTAGCCATCATTAGTTACCCCTGCTAATATTGCAGAAAATTGAAATGCTTGCCTCACTGAGAATTGAAGAGCATTTCTGAAGTTTATCCAGAGCAAAATATCTGACTTTTAAATACAAAGAAGATATAAAGCATTGCCATGCATTGTTGTGCTGCACAGAGGAAAATCTGCTAAAGCCCCTTCATGGGAATCGGTCCCAGATAAATTCAGCCCCCTTAATTATAATTTTAACAGCATCAGATGTCATTTTAGGAGCCGGGGAGGGGCGGGGGGGAATAGAGAGGGTGCAAACTGGGTCTCTGCTTACATGATAAACACAGGACCATAAATGTCAGACAAAGGCCAAGAATGTTGCAGAGGACAGATTGCCCGAGACCCAGCCTAAACGTAAGGAAGGTTTGCTGGGTTTTGTCTGTGCTCTGTTTTTTTTTCCCCCTGAAAATACCCTAGTAAGTGTAAAATGCAATAATAATCATACAAAATACCTTTGCCCTCCACCACTTTTTATCGGTGTTTTACATTTCTAAATGTGTTACCTTGGAAGAAACAAATTTTCCTGCGAGAAGATGGCAGGGCAGCCCCTAATTCAATGCATATTTTGTTAAATTTAAAGAGATGCCCTTCTGAAGATGTCCTGCTCTCTTTTATCAGTTTTAGCTTTCCAAGTTCTCCTTCGCATGCCTTCACTGAGTTCATCCTGAACCTTATTCCCGAAACCATTTTTCCCGCAGCAGGAACAAATCCCTGAAGTGTCTGAGGGCCCCGAGCCCGTTTCACCTCTACCCATGCATCAAATATGAACTCCTATCTTCGACGGCTTAACTTTCTGCACCACTGGTCTCCAGCCCTCTCTGTAATGCTCTTATTTCTGCACGGGTCACAGGGGAGCCTCTCAGGCTTTTAATCTGTAGCTTATTGTTTAAAGATTTATTTGTTTTGCAAGACTACTGACAATGTTTTTCACAGGCCAGCGTCCATGGAAGGAAGCTGGACAACTGGAGGAGTGTCCACTACTTCTCCAAGCGGGTGCCTTACCTTTGATGAAACTGTTTTGAAGGATTCAGATAATTTAAAATGTGATCTTAAAACTTCATTTTTCTTGTTTACAGTGGAAAGAAATGCGTGAGAGAGAATGAGGTGTAACAACAAGTCCCTTGATGCTGCAAAAAAGCCCTTTTTTTTTTTTTTTTTTTGGTGCTGTAGCACCCCGGCCGTGCTAAAGGTAACCTTCCGCTGATATTTTTGGGGTATTCATTTTCACAGATGACCTTCCTGTCGCTATCCCTGTCGAGCACGTTGCGGCAGCACCTGTTAGAAGCGCTACAGGCTTCCATGCACATGTGGCACCATATTGGAATGATGCAGTTCATTTGGCATCACGCAAGTGGGTAGGCTACGTGTTGCCCAGCATATTTTATATAGTTCCATCAAGGAGAGCTCTCAAAATATTTTGTGCAACGCGGAGGTTTAGGCACGATAAAACAGAAATTGCAAAGGTTCATTTTGGATCCTCATTACCAAAACCAACCAACCAAGGAGATAACATAGAAAAACATGCCATTCCCTTTTCTTCTCTCTTTTTTTTTTTTTTTTTTTAAAAAAAAAAAAAGATAATGCCTTTATACACAAGGAAAGATTAATAATTAACCACAGTGAAGACACCCCTCTTACAGTCATATGAAATATAAAATACACGGCAATTCTAATATTTCTGAACCTGTTATGCTTCCTGTGAAAAATTAAAATGCATAGAACTAAGTACCTCCCCAAATGCCAAGCTTTCAAAATAGGTACAAGAAATTGCTAAAATAATTTCCTGAACAAACAAAAAGCTCAACCCGTATATCAAAGCTCATACATCTTACATGTTCTCTTGTCTCTTCTTATTTATATTAGGATTTCAGCACCTGACTGTACAACCAGTGTATTTTTTGTGTATCTCTCACATTACACAGATTTTTGTTATTTTTTGTAACACTAGCAGAGATGTCTGATTATTATTTCTACTAAACTTTGATTTGGAAGTGCAGGAAAAAGAAATATTAAATAAGACAAGCCACTTTAATCTTGCCTCCAAAGGTAATTAGAGTGTCCAAGTTGGTAACCTTTTGTAAATACACAATTCCCACTGCCTCTGAGCTGAATGAACAGATGATGTTGCACAAATCATATGGAGTTTTTTGTATCTAATCCTAAGGCATCAGGTAAATTGGATCCAAAGACAAATTAGGGAACCACAAAAAAAAACCCCAAACAAACAAATAACACCACCTCATGCTAAAATAAAAAAGCAAGGTTAATAGGCAAATCTAGTGCTGAGATATTGTTTACCCCCATAAACTGTGTCTCTTGCACGCTGTTAGACCTACACAGCCACAACAATACAGTTACTCAAAGGAAGGAAACACTGTGCGATTTTGTATTTAATATTTATACCTGGAAACCACATAACAACTATGAGAATTTCAGAAAATACTATATTATGGAGAACATTTTTATAGTAATTTCATCTCCGGGTGCCTTTACAAAACTAACAACACAGTGAGCAGACCTAATCCTGTGTTGCTCTTGCTTTAGACTCACCTCCGTGGCCACTCGCACTCTGCTTTACATCTTTATACTTGGTTTCTCTCTGACCTGAAATAACAAAGCTGTGAACTGTTAACCGGAGGGGAAAACTTCAGGCATTCAACTTTTAATCTTCTAGTGCAGCAGTTCTTACACTGTCAATAATAAACACGTTTCTTAGCTATGCCTTGTGCAGTCTCGTAGGTGCATGTCTCCATTCCTAAAAGATATATTGGCACTGGGTTATTAACGACCAATAATTCTACATGAGTCTAGTATTGTTATTCAAGGGGAAAATATATATATATAAATATATAAAAGGAAAAAAAAACAACAAAAAGGACTAGATCGCACATATATAGAGATGAGAGTCAGAGATGCATTCACCAGTTGAAGGAGGAGAAAGCAACGAAGTGCAGAGTGGGTGGCACTCTTTCTGGTGTGGTTATATTGTTGTGTTATTAAATCTCATTATATCATCGCTTTCTCACTACCCAGCAGCAGGACAGATGGGAAAGTGTGGTGGGAGTGCACCAGGAATAATGTTGGCATGCGTTGCCGGTGCGAGGTGAGGGAAGAGGACCGAGCTCCTCTCAGGTGAGGAGAAAAGAGAAAACCACGGCAGGGATGGAAAGCAGTGCCTTCAACCATATTTTCCAAGGGATTTCCATGGTGGTTTCCCCAACGACCCCACCACTGGGCCTCTCCATGGCCCCCCACTGAGGATGTACTCAGCAAGGTTAATTTTTTCATGCTTCCTCTGTATATTCATTAACCTCCAGTGTGATTTCCCCCCAGGGGTAGAGCATATGAACTGGTATTTTTTTTTTTTTCTGCACAGCTCTCTACAGGGTTGGATTCATCTCCCACACCCCAAAAACAACTGAAACGAAGGGGCCAAACTTAAAAAAACACTTTCTTAATCCATTCCTTCGGAAAAGGTGTTTGCTGTGATGGCTTGGGACACTAAGCCCGTGTTTTATAGAAAAAAACAAAGGGAGAAAACCAGCTGAAAGCCCTTGAATCTACATTAGTAATCTTATTGAAGTCAACTGGCTGAAGGATGCCAAGTCGAATTGTGCTGTTGTTCACAGACCTTATTTTAACTACCCTTTTTAATATTATATATTTTACACTTAAAAAAAAACAGACAAAAATAATTACACTAAATCAAATTAATCTCATAGATTCACACAGTTTTGGTCTAAACTATAGATAAAACCGAGCTGATGGGCGTTAAGAATATATCATAGTATTAAATACACGGCACTAGACTACACAGCTTTACAGGAAAGTTACTGTAATTGGGATTTTTATCCCCTGGAAGTCAGAAAAAATTATTGACAGTTTCTGGGTCCTAAATGCATCACCGTTTCAAGTAAAATAACAAGCCTTGCCTGGGGCTGTAGTTCATGCTATGTGATCACTTGATACTTTGTCTATGTGGCTTCCCATGGTAAGCGGGAAAGGGAGAGAGACAGAGAGGAGCCTCCGTGGAAAGGGGAGGGAGTCAACAGATCACTTCACAAGCAATTATTATTTTTATTCTATTATTTCAACATCATGATAATTAATGACTGAACTTCCAAAGACGTTTGTGTGAATTCAGTGTACTGATAAGAATGGCTGCATAGTGGCTGATTTATATTTGTTTCTGATTTTTTGCCTGGGTGCTTAGCAGCAGATTGCCGTTCTGTAACTGCATTACTGTGGGGTAACTGGAAATGTTTTACAGGCAAGTTCTGCCATTTAGCATACAACTGTAATATGGTTCTATTATCCGTTTTCAATCAATATTTAACCTTTTCAATAAACAACTTAAGTGTACTAAGCCAGGAGGAGGCAAGCTAATTGCCACATGATATATTTGGTTTCCAGGTATACTCAGCTGGCTAAAGTAAAGTTAATTAGGTTATAGGTAGCACAGCAGCATTTAGAAAAATATATCTTCTGCCTCATAAACCTTTTGTTCAGTCAATAGCATCAACAAATACTTGCGGATGATGCCTGTAATATGATGACCAGTCCTTGAAAAACCCAAGCTGTGCATTTTGCCCTTGCAAATGGCATATTTTACCCAGTGGTATTATGGTAAGTGATGGAAGTGGATGGGTGGACACCACAGATCTCAACATCCAGCTTCATGTTTATGCTTCTGATCACATTTACCAGCCCAGCTGTAGGAAAGCCAACTCCTCGTAAGAGGGTGACTCTATAATGTGTAGCAGAAGCATTTTTTTTTTTTAAGGAGAAGAGAGAAAACAAGAAATTAAGAGGCTTTATTGTTACACTATAAAAAAGCTCATTGTTTATGGTAACTTCACTGAAGCGGTATAAGCTTGAAAATACTGTTGTTTGTAATTAAAGGATGCTATTGTCTGCTGTTTGTATATGATTTCATTTCCATTGCACCCTTCAGAAACCTTTTTGCTTTGCTATTGCAATGCAGGAATCAACAAATAACATTCAGTCTCTCTCAAAAAGTCCTTGTTTCACTGGTAATCATAACTGTCTTTTAGATAGGTGTAAGTAGTTATTTTTAAAGGAGAAAAATAACATTTAATATTCACATTGTCAGTGCTAATGAAAAAAAAAAACCCAAACATTTAAAAACAAAGGAAAGTGCTTGGAAATTGTTTCCATAGAGCTATTTTATTTGTATTTCATCCATTGTAGATATATATTTTGTGTTTGTTCATTTGATGTGGTTCTCATTTACCAGGACATTACTTACGGATGATTTTCCAATTGTTTTTTTTTTACAAACTTAATGCTAAAAGACCCAGGAAAAAAATATCATTCTGAGGACCAATTATGAAATCTAGATATAAATTATTATCTTCACCCAGGCAAGCAGTCCTGATCAGCAAAAAGTGAATGATTACCACCCATTTAACTGACAGAAGTCTTTCCTTAGATCAAGCTTTAGATCCCTTGCTTATTTGCCACAGTGAATACTGTATAATAGGGATTCCAGTGAACTCAAATGGCCAGCCATGCAGTGATTTCACTGAGACTAAAACTAGGCCCTGAATGATCAACACTGATCTTTATTATTCGAGGGTAATAATGTCCCACTCTAGTTTACCAAAAGTAGCTGCTCTGAATATGCTATAGTTTCAAGAAGACTGAACCAATGCATCTGTCTTCATGAATGGTGATTAAAAAAAAATGCAAATCTCCTTACATCTTTTCTTCCTGACATTAGGTCATTGCTTTATGGCCTTCTTTTCATTTGCACATCCATAGTAATTTCTATTTTGGGACACTATTGAAAATATGAGATTCGCTGAATCCAAATAGACATCCTTATAATAAGCAGATTGTACTGAGCTACAAAAGCTGCAGTATAATAAAACAAATTGTATGAATGTGAGAAGAATGTGTAAGAAGTTTCATCATAAAAAAATGACCAATAACATTAAGATGTTTTGTATGAGGAAAACACTCCAAGCACTGTTCTTTGTTACTGGATAAAAAGCCTTTTTGCAATGGCTGTTCCTTGACACAGACTCTTTATATGTGAAATAATTTATTGCCATACCTGTAACTGAAATAATGACTAAATCATTTTAAAAAAAGTCTCATAGCTCCAACAGAGTAAATCTTCTACAACTTGCTGCAGTGCTAATCGTAAGCATGTTATACAGTAAGTTTGCCTGAAGCTAAGTTAAGCAGGCAGATTAGGACTGTAATATAGTATCAGGGCTCATAAATCAAGTGTGCTTGCAGATTTTCTTTCACTTACTGCTCCTTCTTACAGTTCAGACAAGTCATAATTACACATCAGTAGGCATTGTGAACAGAGGAATGAGCTACAACATAACGCACAATAAACCCTGTCATATAAAAGCAAACTGGATAAAATAACAGAAGCAATACTCCATTTTACAACATCACACTAAAGAATTACACCATGCCATTGTGTAATATTCTGATCAATCAAGAGCCCATCCACAATTGACAGTCCCAGTAGGGTAAAATTTACTATTCAAAGATATTTTCCATTTGTATTTATTATTATTATGATTATTATTATTATAATATATGGTGAATGAGAACTTAAAAAAGCCAGAAGTTTAAAATAAAAAGTGCTCAGTGCAAAATACAATTAAAGACATTTTCCTAAGGCTTTACTATGCATGTAATCTTTTGACAAATTATAATGGGGAAGAGGTAAATGATTTTTCATTCATATTTTGTTAGCGTTATGACACCGAGCACAGGTACTGTATGCCATCCCTTTTAAACCAAAGCCTTCCTGACTGATGTCTCCCAGTTATTTCAGGGCTTAGAATGAGATCAAAGGTGCTATGGCTTTAGCGTATGACATTAGCGTAACACTGAAAATGGGATTTGAGGAAATGAGAAAATATTGGTTATTTTAATTCTAATAAAATAATTTCAAAAGAATCAGTAGGCAGCAGGTAAATAACAAGTGCTGCATAGAGGCATAAAGGTTTATGGGGTCCCCTCTTTTCTCACCTAGAAAATTATCCTACTTTTGCACTTTTTGTACAAAAAGAGCAGATGGGTGCTCCTAATTTCACTCATGCAACTGTAATGCTCTTTTGTTGCCACATACCTTGTATTGCAGCCCTGTGGTTTGTCCTTTGCTGTATTCCACCTCCTGATAATTTTTCCACATGTGTTTATAATCAAGTCCCTGTGTTTGTGCCTTGATAGAAAAGTGTCGCAGATTTGTGCATGTGGAGATACATGGACAAGGAGAGGACAATGCCACTTCCAGAAAGGATAGCTCTTGGAAGACTGTTCTTAGGCCAAAGGTTCAATTTGGGTGATTCAGATTAGAAAAATTCACTCCTGGTAATTACCTGTCACCAGCCTTGATAACATAATATAAGTAGAATTTGACATTTTTATTTTTCCAAATTAGGTTCATTTTAACTAGCGTGTACCCATTAAGCTTTATTGCTATGTTATTTTCTGTTTGTATTGGGCTTTATGATCCTAAATTATTTGTTTTTGAAAATTCCCATCCAGGTATGTGTTTTTAATCTTCTTCTCTGCACCAAATGCTCTAGGCATGGCCAAAAAACAACAACAAAAAACCACACCCAAAACAACCAGTAAATTGAAACCGGAAGGTGCATCAAATCTGGTGTCTCAGTCAGGCTGCACTTCCCATCTAAATTTGTCCTGACCTTTGTTAAGATGGGATACGCTGCATTTTAAGACCTGTCTTGTACAGACAAACATCTCAGACTTTGAGTCAAGGATGGCAAGCTTGGGGTGGGGGGACCAGAAATTGCAGTGTCCATATTCACCATCACTTGTAATGTGCTAAAAAACATTACTGTTTTTCCTCTTTTCTATGCACCGACTTGGCTTTGTCCTGGCTTTTGCCATTTTTCACAGCTGCAGGGGTTTTTTGATGGCAAGCTTGGGGTGGGGGGACCAGAAATTGCAGTGTCCATATTCACCATCACTTGTAATGTGCTAAAAAACATTACTGTTTTTCCTCTTTTCTATGCACCGACTTGGCTTTGTCCTGGCTTTTGCCATTTTTCACAGCTGCAGGGGTTTTTTCTAATGCTGGCCTTGAAGACTACCTCCCTTGACCAGTCTGATTTGGGGTGGGGGGACCAGAAATTGCAGTGTCGCACAGGATATAGTGTCCATATTCACCAGCACTTGTAATGTGATAAAAAACATTACTGTTTTTCCTCTTTTCTATGCACCAACTTGGCTTTGTCCTGGCTTTTGCCATTTTTCACAGCTGCAGGGGTTTTTTCTAATGCTGGCCTTGAAGACTACCTCCCTTGACCAGTCTGATGTTTGTTCCCATGTTATTTCAGATTTCCCTTTATGTCTCCAGCATCGTTCACCTAACATAAGCCTGAGACCACAAGATATATCAAAATGGGTTACTCATAGAAGGCAGGTTACCTTCCCTATAGCTATGAGGCAATATTTGCACATAGAAATAGGAAATAATAATAACATTTGAAATAAAGCTTAAATGTGCATCAACTGTGCATGCCCAGTGACCAACGTGCTCCTTGAGGTTGTACAATCCAAGAACAGGGAAGGAAAACTTGTAGCATCCCCCTCTGGCTCCCAGTTGCTTAGGTGTGGTCTTCCCCAGGACCCACCTCACTGGGAAAGCCTTGGGGGTTTTTTGAGAGGAGAAAGGGTAAACATATCAGCTAAATATTAAAAGTAGAGTGAGGAAATACAGGCTCAGTCTGTAAAAAGGAACTTTCTATACATACACATTTTCCTTTCAAAAATGCAAAAGAGTATTTAGTTAATTCCACAGACTCACAGAATCACCGTGGTTGGAAGGGACCTCTAAGATCATCGAGTCCAACCTTAAAAAAAAAAAAAAAAGAAAAAAAAATTATAGGAAACAAATTTCTGAACACAGCGCCCTTATGATTTTTCCATAAAATAATTAACTATTGTGCCCTCAGCTAGTTATTAGCTCCGTATAGAGATAGAGTCCAGTTGCTGTGGTTTTTTTTTCTTTGTTTTTGGGGAAAAGTGGAAGTCTACCTGTTAAAACCCTCCTTCTGTGTTGATGTTCATGTTTTCTGTGGACATCTTCTATTCATAGTTCTGACATCAATTCCAGCATAGCTTGAGACAACACCAAGGGCTGGAGGCTTTGCCTGAGTCTGAGGATTCTCATTCACTCTTTTTTTTCACTTTTTTCACTTTTTGTTTCTGAATCAGTACTAGGATCTGAAAGGTGGTGGCCAGGAAAAAAATCCCAACAATGAAAACCTGCATAAAGTTCTGCAAAATTAAATTTAGCGACAAAATTACCTTGCAGCTGGCCACGATAGTAGATGAAAATTTGAGTCAGCGTTTCATTCCAGGAGTAACTTAGTGAGTTTTCTGGCCTGACAGTTGGTGTTTCCTGATGAAGGAAGAAGCGTTTGTGAAGTACAGAAAGATTTGAAGAGTTTAAAAAGCAGAAACCAAACAATTTAGAGTTTGATGCTCCTGCTTTAGAGTAAGACAAAAAGAAGGCAATTTTGCCATCCACTGAATGACAAAGCATAGGTGTAAACTGTATGTCAGGTATTAACTTGGTCTAGCATTATCATCTTATCTTTGTGAACTTCAATATAATTTTTAAGGGCAGATGTTACAGTAAGATAAAGTACCATGTGTTTTATCCAGGGTGGGGAGGTCACACAACCAGCTATTTCTGTGCATTTGCCAACTGATAGGGTCTGGTCGAGTTTTATGATAAAGACAAATATATTAGCATGCCCATGAATCAATATTGTTTAAATAGTGTACCAGAAGGTTCACTGTCAATCACTAGTTTCTGAAAGTTGTTCATCCCAACTGTTAGGTGAATACTGAATATATTCACAGAAGTTTGGATCTGTTCATGAATAATTCATTAAAAAAAGCAACCGATCAATTTGCAATTAATAATGATTCAGTTTCTTCCACCCATACTCACACAAAATAACACTATTACGGGGCTTACCCCTTTACTGAATAAACTCTTAAAGGGGGCAGAGGCAGACTCTGGTCCTATCTCTGCAATGAATAATTGATTCTTCTTTTCTAAGCAATGCTCTGTGGAAATTTCCAAAAGCTTTAGCTGAGCTATGCAAAAACAAACGAAAAAAAAGCCCAAACCTGTTGAGACGACTTCACAAGGTAATGATAATTCATTTCTCTTAGCACAGTACTTTAGGAAATCAGACAGTTCCCCTATATGCAACAAAAAACTGCTCGAATCCCATTTTTCCTCTTTTCCTCTGGCCTTCCACAGCACAAAGAATTGCAATCCTGACAATATTTTGACCAATATTTCTTCTTAAAATTCAAGGAAATTCTTTTACTCAGGTTCAAAGCTCACACTTCCATGTTCAGCTTTTCTAAAGTGAATTTTATAAAGCCACTTAAAACTTACCGTATAGTAATCACATCGGGAAAAAGAAAACAATGACTTGCAGGAATTTTGGTATTCTGCTTTGTTTAGTTGCCCTTGAAAGAAGAAGACTGGAGAAACGAAATCAAACTAAATGGGAATTCCAAACTTAGAGAACAACCCGCTAAATTGCAGTTTTACTCACCAATGAGGATCAGTTTTTAGCCAGGGTGAAAGGAGAGGTAGCACTATTAAAATCTTGTTTTGTCACCATACAACATACTGGCAGAACCTGAGTGTTCCATGAATCCTATTCAAATGAAAAAGTAATGTAAAACATAAAATCTGCATGTAGAGATTACCATTCCAATAGCATTTTCAGAGTGTTCCAAATTTCTTTTTCTTAAGCAAAAAAGGAAATTTTGTGCTTTTTACACATTTGGCTTCACTGAATTTCAAAAGAAAGCACATTTTCTTAGGTAAAAATAATAACCAAGAGAAGCCAGATGTTCTCTAACTTCAGTGCTCTTAAAGAAAGTGTAATGATGTCTATTGTTTTCTGCTAGAGACCTAACACATTGGGGTTTTTTAAAATTTTCTTTTGTTTTTATTTCCACCTTACACATAGAACAGCACTGGTGGACCAGACCTTGTCACAGAAAGACAGAATATTTATGGTTGGAAGGTACTTTTGAGATCATTGAGTCCAACCACCAAAAAAACCGCACAACAACAACAATAAAAAAACACCAACCCCACCCCCCACACACACACAAAAAACCCAAAAAAACCCGAAAAACACACACCCACAGACAGACAAAAAACAGCAATCTTGAGCATTAGAGCATGCCCTGAAGTGCCATGTCTACACGTTTCTTAAATACCTCCAGGGATGGTGACTCCACCACCTCCCTGGGCAGGCTGTTCCAGTGTCTGACCACTCTCTCAGTAAAGTTATTCTTCCTAATATTTAATTTAAACCTCCCCTTTTCTTTCTGTAAGGCCACATAACTCACTTTTAGTCAGTAGATACAAGCCCACTACCCAAACTGTAAAGAATTAAATAAAAAATTAGGTAAATTTAAGCTAGTAAATCTAGAAACTGTAAAAAGGAATTGTAAAATGTTCCACCTCTGTAGGTTTTAATTGCAGAAAACAGGTCAGGTGCCACCCTTGTCAGCAACACTACCACTCCCGTCTCATTTCTGGATTCCCAGGCACAAATACAGGTCTCTTTCCCTCTTTGAAAGATGAATTCAGACCCCAGGTGTTTGACTGGGCTGAGCTGAACACCTAGTTGCTGCTGAGATTAATGGCACAGATATCTTCCCCCATTGCCCCAGATGACGTCCTCTATGAAATATTGTCACCTGGAAGGATGTAATACACTGCTTTGTGGTGAGATATGTTCTGGTCTGAGCAGAGATGTATCATGTGGCAGTTCCTACTGAGTGAAATTTGGCATTTTCAGTGTTTTCCATCGGGTCTCTTCAGATGAGGGTTGCCAGATCACCCAAACAGAGTTGAGTTTCACTACATAAGGAGGATTCACTGATACCTCAATTACCTTTTTGCATTGCAATACCCTAAATATCCCATCTATCATCATGGCAGAAGGGCACGTATTGCCACAACAGGTGGTTCTCTGGGGTGATGTTTACTCAAACTACGGCAGAAATCATTAGCAAGCTGAAACTGAGCTTTCAGAAGTGAGGAACGATGCAAAGTTTCAGTAATGAAGTACACTAACACACGATCTCCTAATTCATCTGGAGCCAGAAGTCTGTATCATGTTTTTCTGCATGCCTATTTTTCATCAAACAACATACAATCTTTACTTGACTATACTGTATATCTTCTCTGCCTAGTGGGAACCCTAATTTGCTTTAAATTGCCAAAGTGCTCATTATGGAATGCTTAGTAGCTAGAGTTTGTACATAATATTTGAAAATCAGCCTTAATTTTTCTGCCTGAGATGAACACTTGGATTTCAGAGTAAACATAATCAGAGATTTACACAAACTCAGTGAACCCTGTTTATTATATTTGCCTGGAATAGCTACAAAAGAGGTCAGAGGTCCAATGTCTTCCTGCAGAGACAGATCATGTTCTAGCTGGTACTGAGGAGGAAAAAAACAGTAGGTGATGCTTTAATGAATGGCTTATCATGTGGAACACACCATGTGATAATAGCAGTGCTGGTAAGGGAAGAAGGAAGTAAAAAACATAAAGGCTTTTGCTAGGTTTACATTGCTTGAAAGCTTACATTTCCACAGTAGCAGATGAAGAGGGTTTATTAAGAATATGTAGTAAAATCTGCAGCAAGTTGAAAGGAGCTTTGAACTTTTTTGTTTAAACAATATTTTGGAATTGCCAGTGAGATGGCATTGCCCTGACTAAATAGAAACACACATCGGAATATTTTGATTTTGTGTGTCAATTTCTGTTATCATTTTTACTGAAGTGACCTTGTCTAAGAACTCAGTTCAGAAAAAATGAAAAAGAGGGTCACACACAGATTATTCCAAACACTAAAGGAATAGTCTATAAAATAAGTTACAATTTGATTTTTGTTTATGAAAGGTTGTCAATTAGGAGCTGTGAAAATGCTTGTACTTTGAGACTAAAAATTATGGGGATAGAATGGTCCAGCTCTTCTAAATAAAGTATTTCTATTACATGGCACGGGCCAGATCCACATCTTAAACTAGGCTGTATGAAGTACTTATTTCTGAATTACTTTTCTTCTTGTCTTTTGAAAAAGAAGAAACAGGCTCAATATTGAAACAAAATATGCCTATCTCCAGTTGTATCTCTCCATTTATTATTTTTAAGCAACTGTTCTGATCTCCCATACTATTTTTTTTTTCTTAGAACAGGAGTCACAAAATGTTCTTTGCACCATTTATCCAGAAACCCGTGCCTTGAGAAATAGCTTGCCAACATGCAAAATGCCAACATGTGATGGCTCTCATTGCTGATAATTTTGTAAAGTCAGGCCCTGGGATCTCACTATAAAGAAGACATGAAGACACATGATTCCCTTGAAAGCCATATCCACTAGTAGGATATTCAAAAATATTGAGGTAGGATAGACTTCTAACCCCTCATTTCAAGGAAAGGATATTAGGTGTCTAAGTGGATATAAACTTGTACTTATCAGAGGAAAAAAAACCAAAGTGCATCGAATTTAACATTTATTTTAAGAGGTTAATTCAAGGGAAATCAGAACATTCAAACCTAAATTTCCCATGGCCACCTGAACCCTGGCCGCTTGGCTCAGGCTGAAGTGTCATTCCTTATGATCTTGCCTTGCAGGATCAGGAGTAATAAGAACTAAATGCCTGAGCTAATAGAGTAATTAATTCTCATTTACGTAGGATAATTCCCATACAGTTAAAACCTCCGGCTGAAACCTGAATGGTGTGGAAGGAGATTCTCCATGGTGAGCAGGGGGAGACCAGGATGGGTAGTGAACCTCTGCATTGCACACAGCAAACATATTTTCCCTCCACGTATAGGTATGATATACTCACCTTCCTGGGCTCATGGTAACAGGCAACAGAAAATCATAGAATCATGGAATGGCTCAGGTTGGAAGGGATCTTAAAGATCATCTACTTCCAACCCCTCTGCCATGGGCAGGGACACCTCCCACTAGACACGGTTGTTCCAGGCCCCATCCAGCCTGGTCTTGAACACCTCCAGGGATGGGGCATCCCCAGTTTCCCAGGGCAACCTGTTCCAGTGTCTCACCACCCTCACAGCAAAGAATTTCTTCCTGTTATCTAATGTAAATCTCTCCACTTTCAGTTTAAAACTGTTACCCCTGGTCCTATTGCTCCACTCCCTGATAAAGAGTCCCTTCCCATCTCTCTGGGTATGGACAACACAACATCCGTGCTGTCCATTGCTTAACCCTCTCCCTGCTGAGACTGGGGACCCTGCAGAAGGGGCTCCTCCTGGCGTAGCCCCTGGTTGCTCACAGAAAGGTGCATTGCTGGTTCTGACCCAACCTTGAGAAATGAAACCAAACCCTCCAGGAATACCAAGGAGCAGACAAAACCTGATCTGCAGGCACAGAGCAGTGGTGGGTGAGCACACGCTTGCAAAGTCAGATAAAAACACATAACTGAAAGGTAAACTCACAGCATCGTTTAGATTGGGGTTTGATCTGAAATACTCTTTGCAGCTTTGATTTCTGAGACTTTCATCTCTTGCTCAGCAATAAGTTCTACATGAAAGTCTGGTGTCCTGTGTTGTTTCAGAAAGTTACCTGCCAGAATAAATTATGGTTACAGCAACTGCTGATGCCTCTGGAAGCCGTTCCCTGCTGGCTGCTGCTTGTGACGTGCAGCATGTTATCTCAGGGTAGACAACCTCAGCTCCCTTTGCTCAACAGCCTCTCCCACCCTGAAACCCAGCTGTCCTTGTGGGTTGAGGCTGTAAAAGCAAAGATTTAATGCTCCATGTTTATGTGGGGTATAACTCCAGCAAAAAAAAAAAAAAAAAAAAGAGAAGAGGAATTAATCTGGCCTTTTCTCTTGGCAGAACTCAGTAACACAAGTTATGCTACCATCAAACTTTTCTTGCAGGAGTGTGTGTACAAGAAGTTAACCTCATTAATGAGGGTAATTAAGGCAAATATTTAAAATTCTAGTCTCCTCTCGATATCTATAGGGCAACAGAAATTTGCATTTGGATACCACAGATCATTTGAGAGCTCTTACAACACAGTGTTCAGGCCTACAGAGGCTGAGCGAGGTGTGTGTGTGGGTCAGGATGCAGGAATTAGGCATCCCAGGTCATTATTTGCCTCCAGCATGTGCTAGACCTGCACACGATCCACGTGTCAGGAGCCACAGAGGAACCATATTCCTCTTGTGCTGGTCTTCAGGTCTCAGAGGGACCATCCAGCAGTTTGACAATGAGGTAATTTGGGGTTTTTTTGTAAAGGATGAATTTCTGAAACCCAACCCTAATTTTTCCTCAAGGAACAAGACACAAATTCAGTCCAGCAGGAATTATACATCTGGGTGCAGTGCACATGCAGGCAAACATTTAAGCTCACAGGCTCATCTCTTGTGGCTACTACTTCTTCTGCCCATCCACTCTCTACATTTGGCAATGTGAGGACTTAAACAAACGCACTGAGCTCTGAAAATATCTTTTAAGCAAGTTTAACAAAAGAGGAAATATTTCCAGAAATAATTGGAGAGTCCTTAACTTGTAACATACTTCTTGTCACCTGGAGTGAGTATTTGCAGCTCTCCTTGGGGAGTTTCTGTGTCTGAGACTGTCCCACCCAGCCCCAGGATGTAACACAGGGACATTTACAAAGACAAAAAAATAAACTATCCTCTTTTCTATCAGTTACTTACCCTACATACGCATCCACATTGATGCCAATAATAAAACAACCAAACATCTTACAAAAATGTAGAAATATTCCTGAATGCCAATGCAAACGTTCCCAAATTTCTCCTCCATGGTCTGCCAAACCACAGCACCCACACCACACAGTTCCCACCAAGCTACAGTTGGTTGGCTCAACTTACAACAGTTAATGCATCTTAGGTGGAAAATCAGTCCCAGTCAAACTGGAATCACCAGCTCCTACCAAACCTTCTCAAGATCTTATATACTCTGACCTTGATGGTGGTCTTCCTTGTGTCTACCCACAATCCCACTGCAATGTTCTCCAAGGCTTCTTTTCTAAGCGCAGCACTTTTCTCTTTGGCCCATCAACACCCTGTTTCAATTTTCTTGTCTTGTATTTCAGGGTGAGGGTTTGGGGACAGGGACCATCTTTTTACTAGTGGCAGTGAGGTCCCGGTTTGCAAATACGCTTCTGACAGCTTGTTCATATAAAAAATAACTGTAACTGCAACAATATATCATACAACTGCTCAGACGTGGACTTCTGCCACATCTCAGCCAAGTTTTTTTCAGGAACTTGAAATGGTATAGAGGAATCACAGTGCTGAAAAGCAAAAATCTTAGTGTTGGTAACACCACCCATAACCCGCACAACTTTTCAGTGAGTTTGCTATGATATAGGGTAGGCTTTTTTTTTCCTTTTTCTTTCAGCAAATGATCAAGGGCCTGGCTGCAATAAATAAATAAAATTCCTCCTGTTATTTACAATGGAAGCTTCTAATTTGCTTATTACTTTGCTTATCTATTCATTGAGATAATTATCTGACACCTGCCAACAGCAGATTGTTCTGACAGATTTTTATTGGCTGAGATCAATTTGTTACTTACCATCTGTCCAGCTAAAGGTGGTTTACAGGTCAACAAGCTGGTGAGCTTTGGAAAATCTTAAAATGATCTTGAGCAGTATCCTTCCTGAACTAATTTCATTTTAATCTCCCGTAAAGCACATGAAAGGATGGACTTGAAAATTAGCTTTCAAGCAGAATGTACTAGAGAAGAGAAAATAATTTGCCTTTCTTCACTGTGATCCTGTATAATCTATTTACTATGAGGTTTCCTAAAAACCCAGTTGAATCCACTAGCTGGTAAGTTGCTGTATGACACTAAAGACTTCAGAAGAATGCAAAGAAAAAGGAAGCCATATTTGATCTAACCACTATGGATATTGGGAGAAACAAGCAACATTTTTGAACCATAAATGGTCCAGCAATTATTTCTCACCATGGCCTTACTTGCTTGCTGGTGGGTAAGTGTCTGCTGGAAAACTGTAGGCCAATAGGTTGCTATTTCATTCTAAGTGCTAACGCTCCAACAACTGTGCTCTTGGCATTCTCTGGACCTTCCTCTGTATATTCAGCTTCAAATTTTTTGTTTTCTTCTGTATCGAGACAGGTTTTGACAGAACATGATGGAAAATGTTTAAATTGTTCATAACAGAAAAGTAATATTCAGATTTTACTTTAATTTTTCTTCTGAGCTGTCTACGGTAAAATATTAACCTCCTATTGCTCAGTGAACAATTTTTAGTATTGCAAGAACGATTTTGATGGTTTTTCAACCCGTTCTCAAAAAGCTGCAGGATGCTTCAGACGAAGCCATGCTAACTTGAAACTTCTCAGGGCACCAGAAGTGAAAGTGAGCTTTAAATGATACTAGTGAATTACACGGGAGACTTCCTTTCCTCTAAGAAACTCATCTTAGTAGTGCCAGGAGACCTTCCTAATGACTATGGATCATTTAAAGATAATGGCACTGAAGGTCCCCAGAACAGTATTTTGTGTCAGCACATCCTTCTCCAGAACCTTTCCAATTGTTGTGCAAATGCTCAAGATGGCCCTATTATGTGCATGTCACTGCCCATCGTGACAGTGTCGCAGAAGGGAAATGTCCAGTCAAGGTTTCAAAAACATCCAGAAATCCTGAAAAATTAAATTCAGGATGATATATTTTGTTGGAGAAATGGTGATAGGAAATGGTGCAAACGACAGACAGTTTCCTGTGTTGAATGTCGCAGACATTTTAAGTTAAACATAAAATTGTCTCCAGAGCACAGCTCTGTAAGTCAGTCAGAGAAAAATGGTTCTGCATTTTGGTGAACAATTTAACCTGAAGTTTATAAATGTATATTATGCATAGGGGTTTTTTTCCTAAAATTTTCAAATTGTATGGGGTGTCAGGCTGATATATTATGTGTTACAGTTGTAAGCTGGAAATAAACTGAAAACAGGTTTTAATGAAAAGATACAAAACAGAAGACCAAACTACTGTCTGCATTGGTGGTTTCAAAAGGCACAAATCTAAAACATCTTTCCAAAACTTGTTCTTAAACTATTTCTGAACTAATATACTCTGTCCTTCTTCAAATAATCATAAATTTATCATAGTGAATCTTTCTGAGCAGGTCCTCCGAAAGGCAAGAATTTTTCCAGAATTTATAAAAGTCTGGCGAGTGTTACTCATTATCAGCTTGAAGAATTGATTCCAGTGGAAATCCGTTATGTTCCCTCAAAAATGTTTAGCATATCTGTTTCTCGGCTGAGATTTTAGGAAAAGTCTTGATGACACCTTGTACAGAGATGGATGACTGCAGGAAATGAAGAGGTTTAAACCCAATGGTTTAAAATGGGTGCCTGTAATTTGACATCTGAACATGCGCCTGGAGTTGATGACAGCCGTGTGTTCCTGCCACCTGTGGGGACCAGGCTACTTTGGTTATTAAAGATTTAGAGTCAAAATCATGACATTGATTTTCACAGGACATGAATTTTGGTCTGCTTGGCTATCTCTGGCTGTTCAAGCCTGGCAGCTTTTGGCCCAAAGAACTAAGTTAAAAAACTCTTCGCGGAATCGTCTCTGCTCCTTTCTCATAACCTATTCCACCTCCTGCATACCAGCTTAATTTCATTTCGGTTTCCAGTTTGATATGCACCGTGGGAGATCTCTTTCCCAGGCAAAAGGCAATATGAGGTGAGAAGAAGAGCATGCTGCCAGCACAGGTATAGGCCTGCATAATGGAGCTGCCACACTCTGAAAGAGGCTTTTCGTTTTAACAACTTTTCGAGTGGGGAGCGAAAGACATAATGCAGATGGCATAATTGAAGTGGGAGAATGAAACATTAAGCATGCACAGAAGGGATTAGAGAGGAAGACTTTTGGGGTTATTTAATTTTGGCTCAGTTGTTATCTAACAGTTTTGTCAGGAAAAAAAAAAAATGTTAAAGCTCCTTGCAAGTCCAGAAAAACTAAGGAAGATTATTACCTGCCTAGGAGTATGTAAAACCTTGTAAAACTATCAGACTTGAGAGAATTTATTCTTTATTATGTGATATCATGTTCTACAAAATATCTTTCCTTGAACAGCCCTCACAGGTCCCCTTTCTTCATTTTTATAGACTTGTCAATTCTGGGAATGATCTAATCATGATGAGGATTTAAGGTATGTATATGCATTGTACTGAATGCTAATAATTCATGAGCTCTTGGTTTCAAAGATCTTCTCTGTGAAGCTCTGCAGTTCAAAAAGGAACGCCTTAACATAAAAAGGATGCTAAGCCTCATATTTAACACCTAATGAAATCATTAAAGAGAGATCAGGCATGATTGCAAATGTTAATTTATCAGATCTCGCCCATGCCCACAAGTATGGCGAACAAAGACGGGGAACTTTAAAAACCTATAAGGTCTCACTAATTAAGGTAGAAAATATAACGGTGGAGCGATTTCAAAGGCTGGCCGTGCTCCTTCAAGACAAAGGGACCAATTCTGCAGACACCTTGCTCAAGGGAAGGCCTTCTAAAATCACAGGGAGTTTTTGCCAAGGACTGCAGGATCTGGTGGAAAAAAATCAGGCTCTCTCGGAGCGTTTCTCCTGAATAAGGAGCCCCGTTGTGTGTTAATGACACGACGGAAAGCGCAGCCACTCCCAGAGAGCGCTCCACGCCTGTGGTATCGGTTACCTACAGGAACTCCAGGAAGAATACATATGAGGATAAGAAATAGTGGCTCTTTATTCCTGTCAGTAGGTTTTGCCTTTGACTCGGCTGATCAATATCAGCCGTGCATTGGTTACTATGGGAATGAGGCTTTCCTGCACTCAATAAACCCCAAGTTCCTTTTTTTACAAAGGTGAGCAAAATACTTTTAAAAGAAGGTTTTATCTGCTTTATGCCTTGAGGGACTCTGCAGCTATCACTTTAAAGGTACTTGGACACTTTGAAATGCAGAATATTATGATCTAGCTTTGGGCAAGCAAAGACTTAAAACCATTTGTTTACCCCAGAAATCAATGTCAAATTCATGTAGAAATCTATAGGCTCTGTGTGCCTACCCTCTATGTGTGTTGCTCTTCTCACGCATCCCTGCACGTATGTGACTGTATGTGCATGTGCACGCAAGTGTGTTTGTGTCTTTAGGTGCTCTACATCAGCAGATACAGGAAGATATGAGCCCTAACGTGGATTACCTTTAAGGCTTGAAAACAAGATACCAAGATAAAGAAATATCTAACAATACCTTGGATTCAGCACCTCGACTGAGCTAATTAATCCACCCTTACAATTATCCAATGGGATAAGAAATAACCTACTTTCCAGTTTTATTTATGATAATACATTGTTTGATTATAAAATATTTAGCAATGCATTAATACATATTTCTGGCGGCATGTAGCGCCAAGCATATGTGAAGTAATATGTACGGTATTTCCTGATTGAAATTAATTTAAACAGAAACTATGATGGACACGATCTTGGACTGCTGCAACGTCAGTTCGGCAGTGTAACCTCTTCAGAGACTTTCCAGGTGAAGCAGAAGAGTGGTAGCAAACTGCCACATAAAATGCTGCCAATTATAGCCAATCTGTCAGTTGTCTGTTCTTGGGACCTACTGCTAATTGGCTTGAAGGATGATAAGAAATAGTGAATTAATCCTTTTTAACTCTTTTTGTTCATTTACATTTTACACATATTTTTTTTCTCATGTGCTAGAAATAAAAATAACAAAAGGTAATTATGATGATTTTTTCAACCTGGAAGGAACTATAAAGGATGGGAAGTTACTGCAGGAAACTATCTGGGTACCTTCTAGGCCACTTTAAGGCCCAAAGAGATTTACAGAGTACATAAATAGCAAATTAATGAAGAGTGTCTAGTCAAAGCAGAGTCTGGGAAAGAGTTCCCTCATGGGTAAAGGAAACACTTTCAACATCCCTCCTCTCTATAATGACCTCCCCCCAACTTGAAGCATCTGCTTTTAGACAATGAACAGGCTCTGCATTCACTGGATTTCTTCAGTGCTCCTCAATGATATCCTAGCTGCAATGAGGTCATAGAATCATAGAATGGTTAGGGTTGGAAGGGACCTCAAAGATCATCTAGTTCCAACCCCCCTGCCATGGGCAGGGACACCTCCCACTAGAGCAGGTTGCTCAAGGCCACATCCAGCCTGGCCTTGAACACTTCCAGGGATGGGGCATCCACAACTTCCCTGGGCAACCTGTTCCAGTGTCTCACCACCCTCAGAGTAAAAAATTTCTTCCTGAGATCTAATCTGAATCCTCTTTTATCAACACTGACCAACCACCAGAAGCCCAAGGCTTCTCATGATATCTCTCCAACCCTACACACAGCTGAATAACAGTCTAAAGGGACAAGATCCTCCTCTTTCTTAAATTGTTATTGTGGAAAAAAAATAATAATTTAAATATGCATTTGTGAGTGTTACAATAAAAAATCTGCATAGGTTCTGTCAAGTTTCCCATGACCTCTTGTGATCACTACATGCCAATGACCAGGACTCAAACTTACACCAAAGGGCACAAGGGAAAGAGCCTGTTCCTGACAACTGGCAGACAATTTCAGAGGTATATATAACCGTAATTTTCAGCAGCCCCAGAAAATCATGTTGAAACTTAGTCCTTTCATTTAAAATCTGGCAATTAAACCACATAAACACAAAGTCATGAGAAGGAAACGCTTATCGTCGCCTTCTTCTGCAGTTTTGAGACAGAAAACAAAATTGTTAAGCGTCTTTTCTTCATACCATAAAACTTCTGTTATCTTCAGATTATGAATTCTTTAAAAGACTTAAAAGGACATCCTTCTTGGGGATAAAAAAAAAATAATAAAATACACCCCCAAACTAGAGATGTTCTAGAGAAGTTCACAACTGAAGTTGTAAAAGAGTTTATGCAAAACCAACTTGGAGAGGACGCTCACTTTTGTTTCACAGTTTGCCAAACTAATGGGACCAAAGTGAGTGCTTAATCAAAGTCAATATTGGCCTGCTGACTCTCAAGAAACGATCTAAAAGTGCTTTGGGGGCTCTTTCTATGTTCATTATCTTTTCCTGTGTCACTTGGTGTCTCTAATGATAGACGAAGAAGCACTTAAAATGTCTCTACTCAATTCTCTTCTCTACTGAAATCTCAAATTAAATACTTATCAAGAAAAAAAAATCATATTTAGAATGAGATCGTGACACAAGGATCTTCTGAAAAAACAGCCTAGGATAATTCAGCAGCCCCACTGGATCTCACATTAAGAGCAGTCTGAAATATTCAAGTGACTCAGCAACTCTGTGGTGGCTAATTTACAACTTGCTCCTCGTTGCGAGCCGATCCGCCAGCTTACAAACTAAAAGTGCTTCTGCATCAACCTTTGCTGAATGTAAATGCAGTGCGCCCAGCTCCAGCAGCCAACGTCAAAATCAGAAGTTTAAAAGTTAAAATTACCACTGAAATACTCATTCTCTTTTGGCTGTTTGAAGGTAACTCCATTTAACTGGTTGAAATTATCCAAGATTAAGACATCGCTCCAAGCAGACAGGGTCAACCAGTAACTTTGTTTGCAGAGCAGAAGATGAAAAACATATAGTGAAAAGCATCATGATTTCCTAAGCTTTTTCAGAGTGAAAATATCAGATTAAGCAAATCTTACCTCTACTCAGAACAGAAACACATATAATAGAGAAAAACCAAATCTAATGTATATTGAAGCTGAAAACTACTCCCAATTTGCAAAAAATAATATCAACCAGTAGCCATTTAATTATATGGGTGTCCACCACGGAGAACCAACAAGTTCAAAGCCTGATTCTCCTGTGTTAAAAAAAAAAGCAGTGGACATGATTCTAAGAGGTTTATTCAAAAAATTAAATGCTTCTTTGAATATGACAATGGGTAACAGAATCTTGTCCCGCATCTAAAAAGCAAAAGAATTACTCTGGAAATGCGGGGAGGGGAAGGGGGCAGTATCACATATTTACCAGTCTTGTACTAAGAAACTAAGAAAATATACCGTGATAAAAAGAGGAGAATGAAATTCTATGTACAGTGAATGCCCAAGAAGATTTATTTCTGCAAGGAAAAATAAAGTTCAGATTTTATCCTAAGAATTTAAGGCTAGCTGGTATCATACAGAGGTCAAAAGGAGACTTACCAGACTAAGAACTTATGTATTTGAACCTCAAGTATCATCTCATGCTAATGCATTATAGTTTGTTTTTGAAGGAAAATGTGTATGTAATTACTTTTAATTTGATTATAAATTTTCCTTCTGGAAGTAAAATACTAAACCTTAGCTGCACTGGAAAGACATGCAGCATAAAAAACTGGCCACATACGTACTTAATACAGTGGGCATAAAAATACTAATTAAGATAAAACATTATACCAGAGTACCTACAATAAACACAAATTAATAAACCAATCAGAAATGTGAGCACCTTCAGGAAAATTGTAGTATGCATCATATAATCTCATGGAGATAAGTAAGGAATGTCTAATGTGAATTTTTTTTAATGGACCAGATAATTTGGGGTATAACTGGGAAAAGTCTCCATAAAGACCGCAGCCTATAAAAATGCATATATAATTTGGAAGAACTGGTATTATCCCACACAGAGAGGGCACGGACTCAGCAGCTTTTGGGGTCCGAGCCCTTCTAGAAGGGGATGCAGAAAAAGAAGTTTTGTTGGCAACAGCTGGCAATACTCTGAATGATAATGTGGAAGAGGAATTCATATCTATCTCTAGAGAGACAGTAGGAAGAAATATTTTAAAAAATTATCTAAAGTAGCTTTTCTCAATCTAAAAATGTCATAGCATTTGAAATATGCTACCTCAATGACTGTTCTGTGCTTAGCAAGTGCTGCTCAGACAGAGTAAACTGCCTCACACAAGTACATTTTGATGGGCATAAAGAGCACTCATAGGGAATTTAGGTGTGTTTCACACCACAGTGACCAACCAAGACTTTGTGAGTTATCGTCCATGAGGAACTGCTGGAACAAATGTTAAGTTAGATATTCTGGCTTTAATCATCAGGAGAGTCTGAAGCAGCTGATGCGGTAAAGTGTATGTCCAAAAGTGATTTATGTTTATTTTACCATGTTTATGTGTTCTAAATGAGTACTGACTTTACCTATAAATGCTGGAAAACAGACATTTCCAGTTTTAATGCCTATTAGGATATGCTTAACGGGACTTCAAAGTAAATTACTCACATGTAGAGAAGCTTATAGGAATTCTGAATTTATACTATTTTCTTCAATATTAGTAACGTCTCATCCTCATAACCTGAGGGTTTTTTTGGCTCCTAGTTTGATGGTCGATGTTATTCTTTCTCCCTAAAATGTCTTTAAAAGGCATTATTTAACTGAGTGTCCTTCAGTTGTGGGAAGACCACCGTGCCAATGTTCATACCCAAACTCAGAGAAGCTGAAAAATAGAGACTGTCCTTCTTACAAGTAATTGTAAGCTAGATTTCTGAAAAAGATAAATGAAAACCAAAATCAAATGGAAGTCCAAAGAACATTCTGTAAGATTATACCCTTTGTTTGTTCATGAGACTTTCAATCACTCACCCTTTCTACTCTCATAAAAGTTCAAACAGATACTATGACAATTTTACCCCCAAACTGTTTGTGAGACTTACTATGAGGCTGAACGTATGGGATGTATGGGTCTTGGTTAGTACATCTCTCTGCCTTCAGGGGTTTCTCTGACAGGTACAGGATAATTAGAGAATAAGAATGCCCTCATTTTCATGCTGTTTCTACTTGCATTCCCACAAGTAAAATAATTTTTTTTGAATGGTGAGTAGTTAAACTGTGGAGTTACTGAGATGTAGTAGAAGCCAAAAGTTTCACAGTGAAAAAAAAAAAACAAACACCAAACTTGGAAGAACAGTCCATCAGCCATTATTAAATAAAATTATATGAATAGAGCCTCTAGCTCAAGGGTGTGTGTGGGGAGAGTCCTCTGGGAAATGTCCCCAGATGCCTTGCCCAAAGTCAGCTCTCTCCTGCAAGCATCTCTTGCTTGCCACAGGTAGAGAGCGGAGACAGAGCTAAATGGCCTGACCCAGCAATGCCTTACTTCTGTGAGGAACAAATTATGATTAATTTCCTTCCAGTTTTGAGTGTATGAGTTGCTTCTGAAAAGCCTTCTTTCTCTGTTTAATTCTTTAATCTAGTTTCTTAAGCAAAGGGAAAGTAGATAAATGAAAACCAAAATCAAATGGAAGTCCAAAGAACATTCTGTAAGATTATACCCTTTGTTTGTTCATGAGACTTTCAATCACTCACCCTTTCTACTCTCATAAAAGTTCAAACAGATACTATGACAATTTTACCCCCAAACTGTTTGTGAGACTTACCATGAGGCTGAACGTATGGGATGCATGGGTCTTGGTTAGTACATCTCTCTGCCTTCAGGGGTTTCTCTGACAGGTACAGGATAATTAGAGAATAAGAATGCCCTCATTTTCATGCTGTTTCTACTTGCATTCCCACAAGTAAAATAATTTTTTTTGAACGGTGAGTAGTTAAACTGTGGAGTTACTGAGGTGTAGTAGAAACCAAAAGTTCCACAGTTAAAAAAAACACAAACACCAAACTTGGAAGAATAGTC
The DNA here is from genome assembly GCF_001431845.1 of Calidris pugnax. Lineage (NCBI taxonomy): Eukaryota > Metazoa > Chordata > Aves > Charadriiformes > Scolopacidae > Calidris > Calidris pugnax. The sequence continues at coordinate 1,486,981 of NW_015090831.1, read as the reverse complement.
CATCAGTCATTATTAAATAAAATTGTATGAATAGACCCTCTAGCTCAAGGGTGTGTGTGGGGAGAGTCCTCTGGGAAATGTCCCCAGATGCCTTGCCCAAAGTCAGATCTCTCCTGCAAGCATCTCTTGCTTGCCACAGGTAGAGAGCGGAGACAGAGCTAAATGGCCTGACCCAGCAATGCCTTACTTCTGTGAGGAACAAATTATGATTAATTTCCTTCCAGTTTTGACTGTATGAGTTGCTTCTGAAAAGCCTTTTTTCTCCGTTTAATTCTTTAATCTATTTTCTTAGGCAAAGGGAAAGAAGTCATCATTTCTTTCCTTTCCTTTTAATAGCTTCACTTTTTGGTAAAATTTAGCCAAATCAGAATAGGAAAACTTCTATAATATTATGTTTCATAAAAACAGGCCAGTACTAGAGGAGACATTATGTCCTAAATGAGGGAAAAGCTATAGGGGGAGCGTAACCCTGATAAGTATCACAGAAAACAACTGGGAGAGCAAACTCAGACCACAAACCCATAGAAAAAGTATTGGTTTCACAGCATGGAGAATTACTTGGTATGATCCAAGTGTCTACTTGAAATCAACTACTGCATTCAAGAGAGACATCCCAGCATACATTTCACCAATGTTTTCAACACGTACAGAACATCTATATGAACTGTTTGCCATGGCCTTTTTTAAAATTATTGTCTCATAATTGTCATTTTTTAAACTTTAATTTTTCAGGAGAAATTGTTCACTCACTAAATTCTAAACTAGAGAACTTGTCCTCCAGATGTGGATTATTAGACTTTAGATGAGAAAAATGACAAATATGCACTACATCCGAAAAGTGGCTGTGATTTCAGTGTGTAAATTAAACAGAATATAGCTCTGGAAAAACTAACACTAACAATATACAGGCTATTTAACCTTCTGTTTCAGAATTTCTGATGTTTAGACACAGTCCCAGGTCACCTAGAACCACAGAGCGAGCAGGGACAACAACTCAGTCTAAGTGCTGGGATCTGGGATGTCTTATATTTGACCTGTGCGTGGATATTAGGAAAAAAATTTTCCTAATTTTCCTAAAAAAATTTTGGTCTCTCTATAACCTCTCCTTATTTACTGAGCAAATGATAGAAAACCTTCTAGCAAATTTCTAAAGTTGGATATCTGAAACAATAAACAATCTGGTAGTTGTACTCCGAAGAGACTGTTTCTTCTGAGTGTCTAATACCTGCGGCTCCACAGATCCCAAAGTACATGTTGTTCTGGCCAATATTGTATATTGCTGGAAATAACTGAGATGATAAGTATGAAAGCATATTGAGCCACTTCAAAAATCAGTCACCAGTCTGGAATCACACCACAGCTAGAGAATCTGTACCCACAAGTAGTCATATAAATGATATAAGATACAGTGTTTTGGATGCTTATCTGAATCCACAGCTCTTTGATCTGAAAATCTTGCCAGGTGGCTTTCAGGATAGCAGTCTCAAGCTGAATGGCTCTCTCTTAGATACTAAGACAGTTAATGAATATACAAAGAAGAAAAGAATAAAGGGGGTTGAGTCAAGGAAGACATAACGAGAATGTGAAGAGCTTTTTTACTTTTTTTCTAGAATAAAAAAGGGAGAAATTGAATAGTCTTGCTGTCTAAATACAATGCAAACAGTTGCTAATGAAACTCTTGCAAGCAGTTCTCAACTCTGTTCATCAGGACAACCCATGAAATCTAAGAAGCTGTCAAACTTGTTCAGAACCCATCTTGGCCAATACACCAGGAAGAGTAGAGAGAAATCCTGAAAAAAAAAGCAGTAAATGTAGGCAGACCTTAGAAATGTCCATTAGAAACTATTTTGAGACATTTTTGTTTATGCTTCTCAAAGGAGCTAACTTACACACAGTCGAGTCGCAGCTGCAGAACTGCCCAGTGGCTTGGTTGATTAGAAAACATGATATTATGAGAAAAAATAATCACCGTTGGCAGCAGTGGAGCTGAGGACAAGCATAATTTGCTTCATAACACCCTATTGCGTATTAACCAGATGCCGTGTCCATGGTAATGTGACCTTGGCCATGGCGAGCCCTGGGGCAGGTTCCCCATCGAGCGTCCTGTGAGGATGGCCAGCAACTCTCATCCAGCTCAGGCTGGCAAACAGGACCCTTCACACCACTCCGTGCCCGCTGGGTTTAAGCATGATTCATATTTATGTTGTTTTCAAGGTTTCCATGGCAAATATGCGTCCACGTAACCGTTTTGGTTTCTTAATAATGACTTGGATCTTCCATCTAAAAGTCCTACTCGATCTGCGCATTTCCATTAAAACGTATTTTTTAGTTATTTTTTTTTGAAAAAGCAAAAGAAAAAAAGGGAAGAAAAGATTGACACGAAAGTGAGTGCTGGTCAGCTGTTCTTGGTGGGGTTATTTTTACAGTGACTCAGTAGAGCACTGGACCAAATGTCTCATCTGCGTTCCAGCAGCTCTCTGATGGACATGGGCGTATTTGATGTTTGTAGGTGCTAAGGTTTGTTTGCAAAAGGAATTTAGACAAAACAAAACTAGTTTTCCCCAATAACCCATCCAAAGAACACTAATGAGTATCACTGAGACTTTCAGGCATTCCTTCCATGTGTAACTGCTTAAAAAGATAAAGTCTCCCCAGAATTAGAAGGGATCCAAAACACAGATTCACTGGGAAGGCTTCAGTAAGGCTTTTTATTTAGGATGTGAGGACATGTTACAAGAGCTCATTTCAGCTCGCTTGGTTATCACACACACAAACCCCTGCACTGATTAATTTGCTTTGCATCTGTGGCTCCCTGTGCTACTGCATCCAGAGAGTTTCCAAGACCTGAGCTTGTTTGGTTTGTTCCACAACACAACATGTTATTAGACATGGGTCAGAGTTTAATCAAGCTAAACCTGAAGTCCTGATGGCTTCTAGAGCAGGGGTTAGACAACCAGCACTCAGAGGAATTCAGCTCATTCCCCACCGCTAGAAATGGAAGGCTTCCCACTGAACTGAAGGGGCTTAGAATCATAGAATGGTTTGGGTTAGAAAGTACCTTAAAGAACATCAAGTTCCAACCCCCCTGCCATGGGCAGGGACACCTCCCACTTGACCACGTTGCTCAAAGCCCTATCCAGCCTGGCCTTGAACCCCTCCAGGGATGGGGCAGCCACAGCTTCTCTGGGCAACCTGTGCCAGTGTCTCACCACTCTCACAGGAAAGAATTTCTTCCCCACATCTCATGTAAATCTTCCTTCTTTCAGTTTAAAACCGTTACCCCTCGTCCTATCGCTCCACTCCCTGATAAAGAATCCCTCCTCATCTCTCCTCTAGGCCCCCTTTAGGTATTGGAAGGCCTCTATAAGGTCCCCCCGGAGCCCTCTATTATTTGGGTGGGTTTTTTAGGCGAGGGTTGGAATGTGATTATTTTTACATAGGGTCATAAGTACTGTTCTGAAAAAGGCAGATGATCTGTCCTTCTATTTTTCAACATAGACTAATCTAGCCATACACTTCAAAAATAGGAACCCTGAAAGTTCTTTGGCTTTTGCCAGTGAAACCCCCCTCAAGGTGGAGCCAGCCTGGTAGGTAGCTCAGCCCTGCAAAGCTCTTGGCATGTCCTGATAACTGTCTTAGGTGGCTCCCCACTTAGTGCATTGCCTAACTGCAGAGCCTGGCATCTCCTCTCGCAACTGAGACCTCCTTGATGGGGCTACACTTGAGCCACCCCCTAAGTATTGCACAACGGAGCAGTCCCTGAATGCTAGAAGAAGTCTGTGTCCAACTGAAATATCCAAGCTCCTCATATGCAACCAGACTCCTTGGTAACCCTGCAAGGGTGATGGATAAGCACGTTTTCGGTGCTTAAGAGGAGCCATCAGGCACATAGCCTACTCTGGATTACAGCCTGGAGAAGAGAAGGCTCCAGGGAGACTTTATAGAGGTCTTCCCATATCTGAAGGTGCCTACAAGAAAGCTGGAGAGGGACTTTTTACAGGGATATATAGTAAAAGATGAGGGACAATGTCTTCAAACTAGAAGAGGGGAGATTTAGATGAGACCTCAGGAGGAAATTTTTCACTTTGAAGGTGGTGAGACACTGGAACAGGTTGCCCAGAGACATTGTGTGTGCTTCATCCCTGGAAGTGTTCAAGGCCAGGCTGGATGGGGCTTTGAGCAACATGGTCTAGTGGGAGGTGTCACTGCCCGTGAAAGGAGGGTTGCAACTTGATGTTCTTTAAGGTCCAACATTCTATGATTCTATTGCACTGTGTTGTCCTACAATGTGGGGGCTGAACCCAGCTGCTAGAGCCCAGTTGAAACATCTTCCTTTTACACGATATATTTCCCTTTTCTATCAAATTATGCTCCTTTATCTTGATATTTTTCTTCAGGTAAGCATATTTAAAAGAAAAAAACTATGACTGCTGCCACCATGAACTAATTACCGTGTACCCACACAGTATTTTGCAATGAATAACGACCCACTCTGCTTACTGAGTGATCCAGCAGTGACAAAGCTGTGAGTAGAGATGGCAGTTGTGAGCCCAAATTAATATAATATATATAACCTGAGAAAGTGCCCCGAGACCTCCTTGATGGGGCTACACTTGAGCCACCCCCTAAGTATTGCACAACGGAGCAGTCCCTGAATGCTAGAAGAAGTCTGTGTCCAACTGAAATATCCAAGCTCCTCATATGCAACCAGACTCCTTGGTAACCCTGCAAGGGTGATGGATAAGCACGTTTTCGGTGCTTAAGAGGAGCCATCAGGCACATAGCCTACTCTGGATTACAGCCTGGAGAAGAGAAGGCTCCAGGGAGACTTTATAGAGGTCTTCCCATATCTGAAGGTGCCTACAAGAAAGCTGGAGAGGGACTTTTTACAGGGATATATAGTAAAAGATGAGGGACAATGTCTTCAAACTAGAAGAGGGGAGATTTAGATGAGACCTCAGGAGGAAATTTTTCACTTTGAAGGTGGTGAGACATTGGAACAGGTTGCCCAGAGACATTGTGTGTGCTTCATCCCTGGAAGTGTTCAAGGCCAGGCTGGATGGGGCTTTGAGCAACATGGTCAAGTGGGAGGTGTCCCCGCTCAGGAAAGGAAGGTTGCAACTTGATGTTCTTTAAGGTTCAACCTAAAACATTCTATGACCCCATTGCACTGTCTTGTGCTACAATGTGGGGGCTGAACCCAGCTGCTAGAGCCCAGCTGAAACATCTTCCTTTTACACAATATATTTCCCTTTTTTATCAAATTATGGTCCTTTATCTTGATATTTTTCTTCAGGTAAGCATATTTAAAAGAAAAAAACCATGGCTGCTGCCACCATGAACTAATTACTGTATGCCCACACAGTATTTTGCAATGAATAACGACCCACTCTGCTTACTGAGTGATCCAGTAGTGACAAAGCTGTGAGTAGAGACGGCAGTAGTGAGCCCAAATTAATATAATATATATAACCTGAGAAAGTGCCCCATTAACATCTTCCTGCAAAAGGCTGTGTAACCCCACTGACAACTCTTCATAACCTGCAAGTTTCAATACAACCTGAAAAAACAACAAAAGGATAGACTGTGATGATGCTGTACTCAGAAAAATCACAGTCCCACTGTTGAATTTCTAAGATACCGAATTATTTGCCATTCATTCTGCCAAGTGCATGTGAATCCTTTTGTGTCTCAGTGTATCTGGAGGGCTTTGGGTGGACAGATTTGATGGTGCACATCCTGAGGCTCTGCTGGAAGCTTGGTTTTACAGGAACCTTGCAATAATTATGGGTAGTGTTGCTATCATTTAAATATTGAGCAGAGAAATACATTCTTCTCGGTTTAGTTTCATAATTCTGGTGAGTTTAGTTGTGCCTTTTTCACGTTAAGTGAAAGTTTTATTTTGTTCCTGAGGATGAGCAGTGAGCAAGGGAGCATTGGAGATGGTCAAATACTGAGAAATAAGTCTGGGAACATATTCAGTCATGAATAAACAACCGATAAGATGATTCACTGCTATGCACAGGTGCCTAACATTTGCTGTGTGGGAACACAGGGTGATGACTAGGTTGTTCATCATGCCACTGTGTCTTAATGCAGAAAACTTCCCTGCCTTTCCATTGAGACTGTGTTGTCCCCTAATTTTTCATGATGTGCCATCTCATATTGGAAACTATCAGTTACCCAATAAATGAGTAAGAAAAACCAACTGCCTGTGAGCAATAATGTGTGCTTAAGGATGATCAGCAAATCCCAAAAACTCTCATCTGAAAATGAATTATTGTGTTTCTGGGTCACGTGCATGGGCAGCTTTTGGTCCAGTTCATAAGGAGAAGGAAGCCAGAGCACAGGGAGATCCCTAAATACAACACCATCTGATGGGGAGATCCACTGCAATGGGCTATGATGTTGCTTATTGACAAACCACCACAATAAATATTACACTGGATAAGGGTTAAGGCTTAGAGCAGAGAAAAGGCTTCTGAGAAGCTAAGAAGGCTACATCTCCCACCAATTCCATTAGAGGATGACAGCCCCTACTGCCCTCTGCATCACCTGGCACTTAATGTGCTGTAAACACCTGACGCAATCCCTAAAACTGACTTCATTCCTCTACAAAAAGAATTTCCCCTTGTCTAAGCCAGGCTGAAGGTGTCCTGGTTTTGGTGTGCCCCTCGTTATTGCACAGCCTGCCAGCCCACAGCCAGCTCCTCCGGACGGAGCCGCCACGCTGCCGCTCGCTCCAGCCTGGTGCCTCCAGCTCTGCCTCTCCACTCAAGTGTCAAGAGACCCTTCTACCAGAGTGACAGTTGCACAGACAGAGCTCGTTTTTAGTTCAAAACCAGGTAGATAACTCAATCATTTACCAAAAAATAAATAAAAATCTCATATACTACTCATGGACATACCTGAAATGTAATGATGGGGTAACTATTTATAGCTCAGTGGTCTAGGGGCCAAATCCTGCTCTCAGATACGCTGTTTAGAAGGTATTTCAGTTTAATTCAGCATGACTCAGAGCAGATTTTGGCTCGCAATATTTTAACTGCAGCATGAGTTTGTTGTCTACATGACTGAACCGCCTTAAGAAAATCAGTGCCTCCTCTTTGCCTTTGCCAGTGGGGCCGCAGCGACCCTTGTGTTTATTTAAGGCAAGGGGGGCCTTCATGCCTCACCTCTCGCATCTGCACCTCACAGGCCCCTCACCTTTCCTCCTCGAGATGGGTGCTTTGCATGGAGGAGGCATTTAACTCTTTAGCAATTAGCGCCGGGCTTCAAACCTCATGTTTTATTTCTCTGGATTTCCCAATCTCTTGAGGGCTAATTATAAATGTTCTCCAAGAGCACCACGTCAGTTGCTGGGGAGTCTTACGCGTCCGCGAGAGACGCGAGGCAGGGCAACTTCATCAAATGCTCTAACTGCGACTAGAGACAGCTTAATAGCAACAAATATATTTGGTTGTCCTTCACAAAGACCTTTCCCCCAGCTGCTTATATATACGTGTTTATCTCTAGTTTTGCACTGTCAGGAAACAGGTGCTTTTCTATTAATATATATGATGCAGCAAGGCAAGAAGAAGGTGCAGTAGTATATGAAAACAGGTGGTCTACAGTTGAACAGTTTATAAACAATAACTAATCACTCAAGACCTGTAGCAGTTTCTAATGAGGACTATAATTACAAGCCAGGTGGCTGTAGTTAGAGGAATACATTGTTTTTAAACAGGTTACTTGACTCAACAGCAGTTTTACGGGAGGCAGGATTGTCTACAACATATGTTCCCTCTGCCTCTCATTTTCTTTTTTTCCTTCTCTCCCCACGTGTGTACGTAGGGATGCCTGACGCCTTCCAGTATAAAACCCTGTTTTCTGTCACTTATGATTCCACACACTTGTAATTGCGCTGGCTGAATCCTGAGAGCTTATGTCAGGGCTAATTTTTGGAAGAATTCAGCATAAAGGATTTTGCTATATTTCAGATTGATGGTAGGGAACACAAGGCATTTTTCTTTGCATGTTAGAACATTAAAGCAACAATAGGGCTGTTGCTGTTTCAGGTATATAATACTGTTAGAAGATGAAAAGTGATGAATGATGAAGGACTACATGCCCAACACCTGCTTCTTTATTTCATTATGCCTTTACCTTGGTCTATTAATAATTATTTTTCCTAAAACCTTTACTTATGCTAAAAAATGCATGTAATTATTTTTTTAAATGCCCTGGTGTCCCCCCTACTTTGACTCGAGATGTCAGATCCTACAGGGAAAAACTTTACCATGCCAAAGACTTGCATTGTTTTACCGTTCCCCTGAAAATTCACCCAAACATGGCCAAGTCAGAGGCCACCAAATACTCTCAGAATTTGCAATGAGATTCACAGAAGATTTCAGACATAGGGAGCACAGTTCACTCACCCCCGGGCTGTCCGTGCTGTCGCGGTCGGTGCCATTGCTGGGGGCCTCTGGAACAACCTCGTGCTCTCCCTGTGCTTATGGGACATACTGCCCTGCTCCAGGAGGGATGAGGAGATGGGTCAAAAAAAGAGGAGATGGTAGTGATATAGTAAAGGGCTTGAGGAACTGGAAACAAAATGAGAAAGATAAGGTAGCCAGAGGCAGGCAGGAGCAAAGACAAGACAGGCAGGAGCAAAGGGTGACGGGGTTTCTAGCCAGGAGGGAATATTTCCCTCCCAATGACAGCTCAAAAGGGACCATCATGAGGTTATGACTGCAAAGCCACTACGGCCTTATTTCTAGGTCGAACTTGTCGCAGGTGACCCTGGGCAGACACTACTGCTCATTTGGTTTTTGCTATCTGTAAGCAATCTGCCGTCGCTCCACCAGAAAGCGGGTGTTGGAAGTAGGGAGGAGGCACCACATGCTGCACAAATGGCATGTCAGAGACCACCTTTTACAGCAACGCTCACAAACACAGGGGCTGTGTGTCTTCTGTTGCAAACATCTTAAAATACCCTTGGCAAATTGCATCTCTCAGCCCTACCAGTGGCTGCTCCACACATCAAATACTGCAGGTACTTCATTAGCTCAGCTCTGCCCTGGCTCTAAATTTTCCGGTTCTTCCTAAGGCTTGTGGCCACATGACACAACTTCTGAAACTATTCTTACCCCCTCTTCATTTTGCAAAAAATAAAGGAAATCATACCACGAAGGCTACATTAAGGCTCCAGGCTAATTGACTTATGTCATTACAGAGTCAAGGTTGATCTTGAAGCATGATTTGAGATGATGGGCTGAACTTAAGCACTTTCATAAGTGATTTATTGGATCAGGGCGTATGTGATATGATATGGCAAATCATTACAAGATCACATATTAATTTCCACAAGGCTTTCAGGTCTATGGAATTAACATAGCTCCTGTGTACAGAGTCCCTGCCTCATTTGTTGCAGTTTGGAAGGTGTGCAGTCAACATGCCAAGGAACCACAAGAGGAAGAAAGAGTCACTACCATGCAGGAGACTGAATGACATAATGGAAAACTGGGTATTGCCTGTCCTGTACCATCTTCCTCACCCTTTCCTAGAGTCATAGGTCCTTTACTTCGTGCTTTGGGAAATTAATAATTTTTCTATGGACTATTTGTAAGACGCAGCATACAAACATGGCACTAAAAAATTTTTGGTTGATGCTGGAAGACATAGCATCAATTTTCAGGCCTGCCTTCAGGACTGCAATGAACCTCCAGGCTGAACACCCCCCACTCTCTCAGCTTGTCTTCAGATCCTAGAAAATTTTAAATAATTGTGATTGATACACCCCATGTCATTGTCTCTTCCACACCACGGTGAAACTTCACCTAAGGAAGCTGCTGCCACCCACCCCTGGGGTGCCCCTGGGGCTACCTCCCAGCACAGGCATCCAAAGCACAAGCCACAAGCTGGAGGCAGCTCCGTTTTCATCATCTTGAAACAAACTGGGATGTGGGGATTGCTCACACACCAATGTTTTGTCGCTTTCCCGGGCTCAAGCAGCTAGAGTAGTTGAACACATCATTCTTTCCCTTGTCTGAGAAACATTTACTGCTTGTTACAAAAGGTTTAGGGATGGCATACTGTGTAATAGCTTAGATGACTGAAAACAAATTTAAATATAAGAAATGTGCTGGCTTATTTTTTGCACGTTGTAAATACTCTTAGAAACGGCATGGGGCCTTATTAAGTTTGAACCTCAGGTCTTTCAACTTCCTCGAGAAAAGAGAACAAATGGTAAAAGCATGAGGAAATAAGTAACCTCTGTGATTTCCCACTTCAGTTCGAGCCCAGATATTTTTGTCAGTTGTTAATTACAGTCATATTTCTTTAACACCTTTAAAAAAGAAACAGCAAGCAAAAGATTTCAAAGAGAGAGGTTGCACCAGCTCAGAAAAGTTCTGATTTCTCCAAACATGCGGTAACCCACTGGGCAAGGAAGATCTGTGCTTCCTGCAGACCCTATTGCCAGTTCTTCACAACTGAGAACTTTTGATTATTTTCCAAACTCATATTGAAATCAACTGGGTTAGTCACTTTAAAAAGAGACCCCTTTGTGCTGCTCTGTAACCCTTCAGTCTTTTGTTGGTCTTTGTTTTTGACATACACTTATTGCTAGATACTGAAATGTACAAATATCTACCAAAATCCTAGAGGAAAAGCTTCAGTAGGACAATAAAGAGGTAACTATTATTATTATTTTTTTACTACTGTTCCAACACAAGGATGTTGTCATTGCAACAGCTGTCTCCCATACTTGGAAGAGGAAATAGATTAAAACCCCTAAGAATCTCAAATGCATTTATGATTGGGAACTATATTTGGAGGGTTATTTGGGTGGGTTTTTTAGGCGAGGGTTGGAATGTGATTATTTTTACATAGGGTCATAAGTACTGTTCTGAAAAAGGCAGATGATCTGTCCTTCTATTTTTCAACATAGACTAATCTAGCCATACACTTCAAAAATAGGAACCCTGAAAGTTCTTTGGCTTTTGCCAGTGAAACCCCCCTCAAGGTGGAGCCAGCCTGGTAGGTAGCTCAGCCCTGCAAAGCTCTTGGCATGTCCTGATAACTGTCTTAGGTGGCTCCCCACTTAGTGCATTGCCTAACTGCAGAGCCTGGCATCTCCTCTCGCAACTGAGACCTCCTTGATGGGGCTACACTTGAGCCACCCCCTAAGTATTGCACAACGGAGCAGTCCCTGAATGCTAGAAGAAGTCTGTGTCCAACTGAAATATCCAAGCTCCTCATATGCAACCAGACTCCTTGGTAACCCTGCAAGGGTGATGGATAAGCACGTTTTCGGTGCTTAAGAGGAGCCATCAGGCACATAGCCTACTCTGGATTACAGCCTGGAGAAGAGAAGGCTCCAGGGAGACTTTATAGAGGTCTTCCCATATCTGAAGGTGCCTACAAGAAAGCTGGAGAGGGACTTTTTACAGGGATATATAGTAAAAGATGAGGGACAATGTCTTCAAACTAGAAGAGGGGAGATTTAGATGAGACCTCAGGAGGAAATTTTTCACTTTGAAGGTGGTGAGACATTGGAACAGGTTGCCCAGAGACATTGTGTGTGCTTCATCCCTGGAAGTGTTCAAGGCCAGGCTGGATGGGGCTTTGAGCAACATGGTCAAGTGGGAGGTGTCCCCGCTCAGGAAAGGAAGGTTGCAACTTGATGTTCTTTAAGGTTCAACCTAAAACATTCTATGACCCCATTGCACTGTCTTGTGCTACAATGTGGGGGCTGAACCCAGCTGCTAGAGCCCAGCTGAAACATCTTCCTTTTACACAATATATTTCCCTTTTTTATCAAATTATGGTCCTTTATCTTGATATTTTTCTTCAGGTAAGCATATTTAAAAGAAAAAAACCATGGCTGCTGCCACCATGAACTAATTACTGTATGCCCACACAGTATTTTGCAATGAATAACGACCCACTCTGCTTACTGAGTGATCCAGTAGTGACAAAGCTGTGAGTAGAGACGGCAGTAGTGAGCCCAAATTAATATAATATATATAACCTGAGAAAGTGCCCCATTAACATCTTCCTGCAAAAGGCTGTGTAACCCCACTGACAACTCTTCATAACCTGCAAGTTTCAATACAACCTGAAAAAACAACAAAAGGATAGACTGTGATGATGCTGTACTCAGAAAAATCACAGTCCCACTGTTGAATTTCTAAGATACCGAATTATTTGCCATTCATTCTGCCAAGTGCATGTGAATCCTTTTGTGTCTCAGTGTATCTGGAGGGCTTTGGGTGGACAGATTTGATGGTGCACATCCTGAGGCTCTGCTGGAAGCTTGGTTTTACAGGAACCTTGCAATAATTATGGGTAGTGTTGCTATCATTTAAATATTGAGCAGAGAAATACATTCTTCTCGGTTTAGTTTCATAATTCTGGTGAGTTTAGTTGTGCCTTTTTCACGTTAAGTGAAAGTTTTATTTTGTTCCTGAGGATGAGCAGTGAGCAAGGGAGCATTGGAGATGGTCAAATACTGAGAAATAAGTCTGGGAACATATTCAGTCATGAATAAACAACCGATAAGATGATTCACTGCTATGCACAGGTGCCTAACATTTGCTGTGTGGGAACACAGGGTGATGACTAGGTTGTTCATCATGCCACTGTGTCTTAATGCAGAAAACTTTCCTGCCTTTCCATTGAGACTGTGTTGTCCCCTAATTTTTCATGATGTGCCATCTCATATTGGAAACTATCAGTTACCCAATAAATGAGTAAGAAAAACCAACTGCCTGTGAGCAATAATGTGTGCTTAAGGATGATCAGCAAATCCCAAAAACTCTCATCTGAAAATGAATTATTGTGTTTCTGGGTCACGTGCATGGGCAGCTTTTGGTCCAGTTCATAAGGAGAAGGAAGCCAGAGCACAGGGAGATCCCTAAATACAACACCATCTGATGGGGAGATCCACTGCAATGGGCTATGATGTTGCTTATTGACAAACCACCACAATAAATATTACACTGGATAAGGGTTAAGGCTTAGAGCAGAGAAAAGGCTTCTGAGAAGCTAAGAAGGCTACATCTCCCACCAATTCCATTAGAGGATGACGGCCCCCACTGCCCTCTGCATCACCTGGCACTTAATGTGCTGTAAACACCTGACGCAATCCCTAAAACTGACTTCATTCCTCTACAAAAAGAATTTCCCCTTGTCTAAGCCAGGCTGAAGGTGTCCTGGTTTTGGTGTGCCCCTCGTTATTGCACAGCCTGCCAGCCCACAGCCAGCTCCTCCGGACGGAGCCGCCACGCTGCCGCTCGCTCCAGCCTGGTGCCTCCAGCTCTGCCTCTCCACTCAAGTGTCAAGAGACCCTTCTACCAGAGTGACAGTTGCACAGACAGAGCTCGTTTTTAGTTCAAAACCAGGTAGATAACTCAATCATTTACCAAAAAATAAATAAAAATCTCATATACTACTCATGGACATACCTGAAATGTAATGATGGGATAACTATTTATAGCTCAGTGGTCTAGGGGCCAAATCCTGCTCTCAGATACGCTGTTTAGAAGGTATTTCAGTTTAATTCAGCATGACTCAGAGCAGATTTTGGCTCGCAATATTTTAACTGCAGCATGAGTTTGTTGTCTACATGACTGAACCGCCTTAAGAAAATCAGTGCCTCCTCTTTGCCTTTGCCAGTGGGGCCGCAGCGACCCTTGTGTTTATTTAAGGCAAGGGGGGCCTTCATGCCTCACCTCTCGCATCTGCACCTCACAGGCCCCTCACCTTTCCTCCTCGAGATGGGTGCTTTGCATGGAGGAGGCATTTAACTCTTTAGCAATTAGCGCCGGGCTTCAAACCTCATGTTTTATTTCTCTGGATTTCCCAATCTCTTGAGGGCTAATTATAAATGTTCTCCAAGAGCACCACGTCAGTTGCTGGGGAGTCTTATGCGTCCGCGAGAGACGCGAGGCAGGGCAACTTCATCAAATGCTCTAACTGCGACTAGAGACAGCTTAATAGCAACAAATATATTTGGTTGTCCTTCACAAAGACCTTTCCCCCAGCTGCTTATATATACGTGTTTATCTCTAGTTTTGCACTGTCAGGAAACAGGTGCTTTTCTATTAATATATATGATGCAGCAAGGCAAGAAGAAGGTGCAGTAGTATATGAAAACAGGTGGTCTACAGTTGAACAGTTTATAAACAATAACTAATCACTCAAGACCTGTAGCAGTTTCTAATGAGGACTATAATTACAAGCCAGGTGGCTGTAGTTAGAGGAATACATTGTTTTTAAACAGGTTACTTGACTCAACAGCAGTTTTACGGGAGGCAGGATTGTCTACAACATATGTTCCCTCTGCCTCTCATTTTCTTTTTTTCCTTCTCTCCCCACATGTGTACGTAGGGATGCCTGACGCCTTCCAGTATAAAACCCTGTTTTCTGTCACTTATGATTCCACACACTTGTAATTGCGCTGGCTGAATCCTGAGAGCTTATGTCAGGGCTAATTTTTGGAAGAATTCAGCATAAAGGATTTTGCTATATTTCAGATTGATGGTAGGGAACACAAGGCATTTTTCTTTGCATGTTAGAACATTAAAGCAACAATAGGGCTGTTGCTGTTTCAGGTATATAATACTGTTAGAAGATGAAAAGTGATGAATGATGAAGGACTACATGCCCAACACCTGCTTCTTTATTTCATTATGCCTTTACCTTGGTCTATTAATAATTATTTTTCCTAAAACCTTTACTTATGCTAAAAAATGCATGTAATTATTTTTTGAAATGCCCTGGTGTCCCCCCTACTTTGACTCGAGATGTCAGATCCTACAGGGAAAAACTTTACCATGCCAAAGACTTGCATTGTTTTACCGTTCCCCTGAAAATTCACCCAAACATGGCCAAGTCAGAGGCCACCAAATACTCTCAGAATTTGCAATGAGATTCACAGAAGATTTCAGACATAGGGAGCACAGTTCACTCACCCCCGGGCTGTCCGTGCTGTCGCGGTCGGTGCCATTGCTGGGGGCCTCTGGAACAACCTCGTGCTCTCCTTGTGCTTATGGGACATACTGCCCTGCTCCAGGAGGGATGAGGAGATGGGTCAAAAAAAGAGGAGATGGTAGTGATATAGTAAAGGGCTTGAGGAACTGGAAACAAAATGAGAAAGATAAGGTAGCCAGAGGCAGGCAGGAGCAAAGACAAGACAGGCAGGAGCAAAGGGTGACGGGGTTTCTAGCCAGGAGGGAATATTTCCCTCCCAATGACAGCTCAAAAGGGACCGTCATGAGGTTATGACTGCAAAGCCACTACGGCCTTATTTCTAGGTCGAACTTGTCGCAGGTGACCCTGGGCAGACACTACTGCTCATTTGGTTTTTGCTATGTGTAAGCAATCTGCCGTCGCTCCACCAGAAAGCGGGTGTTGGAAGTAGGGAGGAGGCACCACATGCTGCACAAATGGCATGTCAGAGACCACCTTTTACAGCAACGCTCACAAACACAGGGGCTGTGTGTCTTCTGTTGCAAACATCTTAAAATACCCTTGGCAAATTGCATATCTCAGCCCTACCAGTGGCTGCTCCACACATCAAATACTGCAGGTACTTCATTAGCTCAGCTCTGCCCTGGCTCTAAATTTTCCAGTTCTTCCTAAGGCTTGTGGCCACATGACACAACTTCTGAAACTATTCTTACCCCCTCTTCATTTTGCAAAAAATAAAGGAAATCATACCACGAAGGCTACATTAAGGCTCCAGGCTAATTGACTTATGTCATTACAGAGTCAAGGTTGATCTTGAAGCATGATTTGAGATGATGGGCTGAACTTAAGCACTTTCATAAGTGATTTATTGGATCAGGGCGTATGTGATATGATATGGCAAATCATTACAAGATCACATATTAATTTCCACAAGGCTTTCAGGTCTATGGAATTAACATAGCTCCTATGTACAGAGTCCCTGCCTCATTTGTTGCAGTTTGGAAGGTGTGCAGTCAACATGCCAAGGAACCACAAGAGGAAGAAAGAGTCACTACCATGCAGGAGACTGAATGACATAATGGAAAACTGGGTATTGCCTGTCCTGTACCATCTTCCTCACCCTTTCCTAGAGTCATAGCTCCTTTACTTCGTGCTTTGGGAAATTAATAATTTTTCTATGGACTATTTGCAAGACGCAGCATACAAACATGGCACTAAAAAATTTTTGGTTGATGCTGGAAGACATAGCATCAATTTTCAGGCCTGCCTTCAGGACTGCAATGAACCTGCCTAGAGCAGCACGAGTTCTGCTTTTTAGAGAGCTTTTCTGTTTCCTTTTGAGTGCACACAAAGGTTAAATACTGTATCTTGCTAACACCTGCCTAGAGCAGCACGAGTTCTGCTTTTCAGAGAGCTCTTCTGTTTCCTTTAGAGTGCACACAAAGGTCAAAGCCCAGGTTAAATACTGTATCTTGCTAATAACTTTACCCCATTTTGACACCCCCTTTGTCCTCAGAGCTGCTACTTCACATTTCCTTTGGATGATGGGATCATTTATTGGAAAACACCACATTCTCAAAAAAGACTAATTGGTTTATTTCCTAAAGTTACGTGAGGACATTTTCCAGACTCAAACAGGTAAAGTTCTCTTGCTTGAAGTGTGAGACTGAAGTAGACAATCTCCAAAAGTCCATCCAACAAACTTGTCTATGGTGTGTGTGAAATCTGAACAACCAGGACTTCTCATAACAATGCAAAAAAAGGCAACTGCCTGCTTGTATCTGAGATTCCATCCCAGTTATTAATTTGTTATTTATCCCCTCATGCTGATGCACAGCAAGAGATGAGTGTCTCCCAATTTTTCATCTGTGCTCCCTTTCCTGAAATGCATATTTCCATGTTTGCACCCAGTTGGGGAGTGCCAGATAATGCTCTGTCTCTACACATCGAGCATGCAGGAAGGGCAAATTTGCTGCCTCTGGATTTTTGGATGGGGGTTTGAGATGGATCAATTATACATCAAGTGGGACTTGAGCAATAATAAGTGACTTCATGACTGTCTTTACCACTTGGTGGAAAGGTTGCATTTAAAAATTGGCTTTACTGTACTGGATTTTAGGTTAAGTTCAAAATGCAGCTTCCGCTGTTAGAACTGAAGGGTCATATAAAATTCATTGCAATAGAATATTTATAAGTATCTGGGATATTTGTAGGAAACACAATAATGGGAGATTCAGAGCTCACACATAGAAGGGGGAATTGTTAAATGGCAAATAAGAACTCCATTTTTCCAGCACTTAACCCTATATATAATAATTATTATTGCAAATCTGAGCAATGATTCTGAATTCTAATTTCATTCTGAATTCTAGTTAAACGTGTGCGTATGGAAAATGATTTTTTTGTTAATATTTGTGTGTTGCTGGCATTCAGAGAAGGATTGATGTGTGTGCCCATCGCAAATCTCAGACCAGCTTCCACACGCCAGCAAGGTGCTGCTATTCATGGAGGAGATTTTGGGACTAACACACCTCACTTCGCACATCTGGGGAGGAGCAAAGTCCTGTTTGCCTGCAGCCCCTTCTTTCTAATGGCATAGTTACCTCTTTGAAGGCAGACATCTGACAGAAAGCATGGAAAGTGAGTAAGGTAAACGAGTGGCAGCTATTGTTCTAGCTATTATCTCATCAGCCCTCTTCTCCTGTGAGATGCAGAGGGTGGCACAGGGCGGGTGTTTGTGCGAGGCCATCATTCTACCTCGCTGGCGTGTGCCACTACAATTATCTCCTTCAAAAAGGAAAATAAACTGACTGTTGCGGAAGCAGTGGGCATTCAAATGGAGGGTAACAGAGCAGACCTAATTAGCTTTAAGTACCTGTAATCCTAGGAGATTTTACCTAATGATAAAAGCCAGGGAAATCCCTCAGGTATGAGTAATAAGAGCCCAGCCAGGTTGGCGATGTATCAGGTGTTGTATGTCAGCTCTGCTGAATGCAGCCTATTGATCCAGAAGTTGCCTGTATTTTCTGCCACAAATTGAATTTAAATTGCTTACATGACGAAGACATCTGGCAGGTTAAGATTTACCTGTTTCATATTTCAAAATAATTTTCTCCACCAGCAAATGGGTAGGAAAGAGCTCTTTTGGACATAAACCAAGTAAAGCTTTTTAAAAGATACAGACACGTTTGCTCACGATGCCTGAGTTTGAAGTGAAGGGTTGGCATCTAAGGAATACATTCCAAATTATTAAAATAATAAAGCAATAAAGTTTGCATAGATTAAGCACCTGCGCTGTGTCTTCACTCCTGCTGGATGAAATATTTGGCTCACTGGATGAAATGATATAACATCACTAGCAAAAGGTATAGTCTTCATTTGCATGAAAGACATCTATTTTTTGGTGTGTTGCATGTTTGTTATTGTTTGGGGGTTTTTTTGGTTGTTTAGATTGGATTATTTTTTTTCAATTCAAGTTTATTATGGCCAGTTAAGTTTCTTCATTTGCATGAAAGACATCTATTTTTTTGGTGTGTTGCATGTTTGTTGCTGTTTTGGGGTTGTTTTGGTTGTTTAGATTGGATTTTTTTTTTTCAATTTAAGGTTATTATGGCCAGTTAAGTAACTATTTTTTCTATATATTTATATATTCTTAGCTTGTAATCTAACAAATGCAGATCACTTACTGGAGGTTGTTGTGTAGAACAAAATATTTTCTAAGTATTTTTGGGGGTCCACCCAGGAGCTTCATATGACCACTCTCTCCAGCTATCAAGGCCCTGGATGTCCTTAAGCTATCCTCCAACCAAAGAGGCTGCCACTTTGAAAATGCTTGTCCTGATCCCACAGGATTGCACCTACAATTCCTCATGTGGTTGAAGTCTTGAGCACTGATGGCAGTTTGAATATAAAGACACTGAGACTGTTTATTTTAGGCCTCTGAATTAAGGGTCCAAATTGAATAAGTATGTTCTACATTGACAAATGAACATAACTCACTTTAATGTCAGTAAAATCCTGTGTGCGTGTGCAAACAATAAAGGCAGTTTAGATACTGCATAGGAGATATTTGTCAAAAATGTAGGCAGTTTAGATACTGCATAGGAGATATTTTTCAAAGATGTTATTACATGCCTTCTAACATTTTTTTTTTTAGTTTTTTTTTTTTACTTTATGTGCCTACATTTTTTTTAATTTTTTTTTTTTTTTCTTTATGTGCCTGGTAAGTACTGGCCTGCTTATACATTGGCCTGTTTGTCTTTCACATAAGGCACCTTAGCTGCTGTTTGGACAACATCCATTTGATAATGAAGCAAGATGCAGGCTAGACAGCTGCTTTTTTCTCACTCATTTCACTCCGTTATTGGTTAACTTAGTGGAAAAATGTAAATTTTCCAGGGACTTTAGGTTGGAGGTAGCCCAGCCAAGGTAGATATGTGCTTGACTTGAGGTCTAATTTAACTCCTGTGTAGTATTGATTGGCTTGGCCCACCAGGGACCCTTAGAGTCTTCCTTTGCCAAAGGTAGACAATGGTATGAAAGTAAAGTGTAATAAATGCCCCTGTCTGGTCCCATGTCGATATACAGCTGCTTTTTTTTTATCCTCCTTTTTTGCTGTTTTGAGTGCATCAGTATTTCACGTTTATTGTAGTGTGATGAAACACCTTTCAAAATGGCCAGAGGGACACTCAGCAGTAAGCATTTAGGCAGTACAAATTGGAGTGAACAGGAGGACAGTTAGCGGGGAATATTTCTGAGGTCAAAGCAAGCTGAATAGGAGCTGAATCAGCTAAAAGCAGAGTTGAGAGCTACAGTACCTACTGCAAAGCAAATATAGATTACATTCCTTGAGACAAATTGATCCACTGGAGGATGATAGGTCTTCCAGAAAAAGAGGTTACTACAAAAGAATTAAGTATTTTCCACTGACATACATACAAAGAACCCTTAAACACAGCAGCCAGAGACATATCACCAGGATAGTCCATACTTGGTCCTCACATGAATAATTTGCAGTGCACTGCAAGATTTAAGGGTCTACAAGTCTGCGCATTCTTGTGGATGCTGACTAGTATTCTGCCCAGTAAGTAAAGCATTAAAATTTATCTGCTCAACTAAGCAATAATTCTCACTTAGAAAGTGGACAAATCAGAAGTTTGCAGAGTAATTCAGGTGGGAAGGAGCCCCAGGAGGTCTCCAGTCAGACCTTCTGCCCCAGCAGGGTTGGGTCTGACCTGGTTGCTCAGGGCTTGATCCACTCAGGTCCTGCAAACCTCCAAGGAGGAAGACAGAACAACTAGCAAAGGTGAAAGGACATCCAGATCAACAAGTCTGTCCTCAACAGTGGTAAGTCTAGAAGCAACTAGCAGAACCCTGGATGTGAAACCATAACAGTTTGTCAAAAACAGCTCTCAGGTTTCCCAAGGAAACCACTAAATTCTTGACAAAGGTGGTAGAAAAAATGACTTTGTGAAAGCTCTCCTCTTCGGCTCCTGAAAAAAATGTAACCAGTGTGTTCATAATTATTTTTAATCAGTAAAATATTGGGGAGAAACACAGAACTGTAATTACCAATAAAGGTGCCATTGCCTAACAGTTGCAACAAATCATTTAAGACCAGATTATATCAGGAGATCAATGTGAAAAAACACACATGGCTCCGCAAAGCTCTCAAAGATGTGTCTTCAACATCACACCACAGAGATACAGGGATCCAAATACACAAAGAACTGCAGAACAGTGACCTCAGTAAGTGATTATCTTGTAGGGTAAATAAGAAGAAATACAGTTCAAAAATAGAAGTTATTATTTGCGAATTAGGAATGTGACGAAAGTGTCTAAAAAAAGTCCTGAAAGCATTTGCAAAAGTTTTCCCTTTCATTCTAAAGGTTATTCTAGACTGAGCAAACAATGACGGCACTAAAGAGAAGACCTGAACTCAGGGCTCTTCTTTAAGCTAAAAAGCTTGATGTACTTCTGCTGGGTCCCTCTGCAAGCACATAGATACTTCCCTTTTTGCTATACATTGGGACACCTTTCCAGAGGCACTACCCAGACCCACATCTGGAATCAAAACACACCTGCATTTATAGGTGAATTTTGCCCAGAACATCTTCTCAGTGCTTAAAAAAAATAATTTTATAAATGAGATGAATTGTTTACTACAAGAGTGTACAAGGCTACGAGAGTGGTGGCACCATTGCCCTGAATTTTTTTTTTTTTTTTTCCAAAAGAGACTATACAAGATAGCACATTGCACGGGGCTAGGATTTCATCAGCACATAGGCAAGTCTAATGGATTTCCACGCTCAGCACTCCTCTGCCAAGAAGCTGACTTTTAATATGGGAAATAGACCCCTACTCAGGATGGAGCAGTCCTGGTCAACATCAGGGGTCCAGGCATCATTGCAACATGGTTTTTTTTTTGGCAAAGCAGGAGGTGTTTTGGAGGCACGTCCATGATGGAGTGTAACATTAGAGGGGGCTGGATTTAAGTGGAACCTAAAACTATTTATTGGAGCTAAACCTACCCTCACGCACGGTAGCACTGTCTTTTGGCAGTCACTTACAAAACCGGGCTTGATTGTCTGGAAGTGGGAGCACAATTACCAGAAGAGGAGAGATTAGCTTTATATATAGTTCATTTGTTGTCTGCTATCTGTGCTAACCTCCTCGCATTTTTCCATTCTGCCCTGAGTAACTGAGTATCCTGAATTTTCAAGGGTAAGTAACTTTGTGATTACAAATACGGGTTTTTTTTTCAGCCTAAAAGCCATCAATAAAGTGAATGGGGCTACTCTTGTAAGTGCTTAATGCCTGATGTAAGAGTTGCATGATCTAGTCCAGAAGTAACACAGTTACCTCAATTACTGTAGTCCCACAAGGCTATTCACAGCAGTACTTAGGAAATGTTGTAGGCTCAGGCTCTGGTATTATAAACTCCTCAGGGCAGCATGACTGTACACAGGATCTCATCAGTAGTTAACAAACAAGCCCTCTATGAGACACTAGCCATTTTTCTGTACGAGGCTCTTACTTATTTTTATTTATTTTTTTTTTTTTTACATCTTGAAACGAGCTCAGTTTTACTAAAGCTGTGGCAAAGCATACAGCCTCACCGTATCGCTCTCCTAAAGCAACGCGACACAGTGAGATGCCATGTGTACTTTTGTGCTTTTTTACATTGTTATCAGGGAAAAATATGTCTTGCAATTTCCCAGGGGGCTCCCTGGGACAGTGTCTCAGTGTGAAAGGGCACCATGGGGCTGCCTCGGACAGTTTTCTTTCAATAAGGTTTTTTTTTTTTTTTTTTTTTCTTCTCCTATTGTAACCACTCTGCTCTGCTGCTTCACTGATTTCCCAGCTGTTCTTCTTCTGTGGTGTCTGAAGCCGAATGCAGAAAATCTGTAGCCGAACAGCTCAGAAATAAGCAGCCAATCATGGCAAGCATGAGAAAATCATGAATACATCTTTCTCTTTAGACATAATGGTTTGATTCTCCGTTGTGTGCTGGGGGCACAACGTGTGGTAGTTGTACCCACACCTCACAGGCAGAAATAACTCTGCGAGGTACCAGCTGGGGGATAATAAGACCTTGAGCATCCCATGTCAGAGCTGGCTTAAGGAGTGCACAAAGGTGCAGGGTCCCCAACACAGAAACTTGTTCTATTTCATTGTTACTTATTTCCATGCGCAAAGCCACGAGGGTCTCCCAGCTATAATTTAAGCTAGACCTAGGTAGAAGGAGTTAATTGTCCCAGGAGCATTGAGGTTTCCCCAACAGTGGACGCCTATCACTCTGTTACACAAGGGAATGACAAGATTGAAGGCCCCTCCAATTGTTTATCTTTTTCTCTGTAATGCCCCAGAAGGCATCATTTCTTGTATGACTTCACATGGGGAAAACACAAGCAAACGAACAAACGATGTCTTTCCAATGACAGTTGATAGTATATCTACAATGTACTCTTGCTCAGTTAAAAAGTCTTTTTTAAAAGTATGTTATAAAAACACGTGTGATAAAAGAAATTCTACAGGAATTTGCAATATATTTTGAAAGTTTAAGTAGAATCATAGACAAAAAGGCTTTGAAATGATCTATAAAGGTCATTTTTCCCAAGGCGCAGGACTACCTGCTCTTCCTGACAAGCTTTTCTAGCCCATTATAGGTAGTTTTCTTTCAAATTATATCAGTAAACTCACAGATTTGAGATCAGTAAAATTCTTTGCCAAACTACAGTTCATCATTTTTCTTCTATAAGAGGAGGAGGAACAGTAACAAGAGGAAAAACGTTTGAAAAAATAAAAGCATAATGTATGACTGCTTCCATAATCAATCCTTTTGATGTCTTCATTTAAAATATTTGGAATGTAAAATGCCATTCAAATGCATTTTTAAAAAATAATGTGAAAAATATATTCATGACTGAAGTATGTGGTGAACAACTTATTCAATGTGAAATGTGGTTTTATTTCATGAAACAGTTTTCAGAAAAATTCCTATTTACTTGGTTAAAAGTTCTAATTCTGCTTTTCTACAAGACAGACTAAAAAGTCCAGCAGCTTTTCATCTGACTGCATTTCAATCAGTTTTATTTTAATTTTATGTAATTAAGTGAATGTAGTAAACTATGTCTATTTCACCCTCTCTGGTAGGAGTACCATAGAAAATATATTTCTTAAAGAGGTTTGTAAAGCTATTATTTCACTTTTATGTAATCATGTTTTGGTGTGTGATCCATCAAATCTCTCACCAAATTGATGTTATGGAACTTAATATTATTTTTTACAGCTTTTTAATATGATATTGAATTTTTTTTTTATTAATTTGAACATTATAACTTTCAGGTGCATTTCATGTTTTGCAAACATGCTTTCTCAATACAAGAAAACTGATACCTTTTTTGTGCATGTCTAATGATGACAGGTGCTGCCTACACATCTACTGAGACAAACTTTATATACCATCTGGTTGCAAACTCATGTTTTGATTCAGATGCATTAGAAAGCTTCACAGACAGGTCTGCTACAGCTTGCCTTATCAGGTGTGACTGTTAATGCCCACCCTACAGACCAATCTACCGAGCCTCAAAGAAGTTAGAAAACATCCTCAAAGACTCCAGTACTCACAACCTGAGCAGCACAACCCTTTCCTGTTAGCATCCTGCTCCACCAAGCAGGTTGCTCTTAACTACCCTACTACAACCCAAACACATTGTTTCCATAAAAACCAATGAAAACCAGGAATCGCTACTTTTTTGAGAGTTTTAGAAACACCGTTTCAGTATTTCCCAGCATGTACCTAAGCACAACCGTTGTCTCTGTCTCCATTTTTATCACTCTAGGCAATGGAAACTGTAGTTTCTATATTTAATGTATTGAAACTGCCTGGTCTCCAAGGTAGCGGGGGTATCTATATACACTAGTAGAATACATTTCAGGCTCAATCGCTTTGAAAGCCTGGATAATAGAGGAGCACTTGTACTTTGGATAACAAAGTTATTTCCTTTAACATCAACAAGCTGCTCAGCTAGTAACTGCATCAGGCATTGATTTTGTTAGCCTGTTTGTAGGCGCTGTAGGGGCCTTTTTTAACTGATAAAACTAAAAAATTTGCAGATCATTCTTCACGGGCATTATTTCACAGAGCAGAGCTGACAGGAGGAGCTCTATTAATTTCAGCATTGCTGGTTTGAATGTCAGTGGAACATCTGTAGGACCAGCCCTGGATCTGTCAACTGCAGCCTCCCGGTTTGGAGATAGATTGAAGCCTGAACTTATATCTCCAGCCAAATTTTGTACCTGGTTCCTATTGGGACTGGAAGCGTGCAGCTACTTCCCAGACTTGTGGCATAGATCCTGTACCAACAGTCTGAACACCCAACTGGATTCAGATGTGGGTTTCTTCCTGCTACACTCAAGTCTACGTACTTCACTGGGCCAAAAATCTGCCTATTTACTCATTTGTCATTACCAAGTGCTAAATTAAAAGTATCATACTTCTAGTTATATAGTCCCTGGCCATCTCTTTCTTTTTTTTTTTTTTTTTTCTTGTAAGAAATGCTTGATCTCCATTTTTCCCTTCTATTGTGTGCTCTCCCTGAGTAGCAGCAGCACCGCAGCGCCCAGCACATCCCTCCTCCCACCCCTCACCATCCAACTCGTATTATGGGTAATGGGAGCTAGGCATGTACATGAAAATGAAAGCAGATCCCTTAGTGGAAACTTTTTGACAGAAGTGTTCGTAACAACTTTTAAAAAAAAAAAAAAAAAAAACCTACCCATGTCTCGTTTATTTTCCCCTTTCTTCCTCCCAGCTTTATGTCAGTCATCAATCGAACAGGAGACAACTCATTTCATTTCTGTGACACACAATGATGGACTTGTGTTACAACCCTGACTTATTTTGAGAACTTCAATTTCTCAAGCTGAAAGCCTGAATGTCCCATGCTTGGAAGGGCTATTGATCTGATGTAGATGGACAGCTCAAGAGGAACTGATACATTCCTTACAGCAATTTTTTTCTGACCACTACATAATGTAGACTTTCTGCTTGTTTGTTGACATCTAAAAACTTTGATTCTGTGATTTAACTGATACTCTTTTGCCATTTCTACTCAATATTTCCCTGTACCATTTGATGTAGGAGTTATTTATTATCTACTACCTGGAATGGAAAAGCTGGTTCACTGTGATAAAATGTACGAATTCATAAGGCGGCAGGAACCTATAAATGCACATCACAATAGTGCAGCTGCAAATGTGGGCAGCTTCCAGATCCTAATCCTTCCCGGTGCCTTTCGGGAAATATAATGTCACCACGAAATGGGTTTGGACACCCACTCCCTGCCTCAGACAGGAGGGACCAGCCATTGCCTCCCAGCACAGACGGAATCAAAGCTCACACCACAATTTAATCAAGGCGGCTAATTTTTGCTTCAAAGCAGGATAAATACCAGATATCTACCTCTCCTCCTTTCTAGGTTTTCCCCCGCATTGCCTCGGCTCCCCCGTGCTTCTTCTGCATGGACAGCAGGTACCTGTCAAGCGTGGGGACGTCACCGAGATGGCAGAGCCCCAGCCCCGCGCCGGCAGGAACAGCCTCTTGGCTGTCTGCAGATCACAGGAAACAATTCATTCCACTCCTAATGATTTATATAATTTCTTTGGACTCACTCCTGGCTTATGAGGTTTTTCTGTTTTTTCTATTATAGCTTCGAGAACGAAACAAGAGTCTTTCTAAAAACCTGGGGGGGGGCAGCTCCTCAGCTGAGGGAGCTCGATGTGACAGAATTAGCGTACGTTAATACCAACCCAGAATCAGTCCCCGAGTTTCATTATCAGCCTTGCCTTTAAAGGAGGGCCTCCTCCTACAGGACTAATTTAGAGCAATGAAAATTAAACGGCATCTCATCTAATAGTCAAAAAAGATCTGCAGAAATTGTCCTCGTTTAAATACCAATTCAACTCTTTTCTGTCACAGCAGGCTAGTGTATCCATTTTTTTTCTTCTAAAAGCCAAATACTATTCAAACAAAACAGTCACTTCCACGTTAATTATACGAAAGCAAAAAAAAAAAAAGGAAAAATAAAAAAAAAAAAAAAAAAAAAAAAAAAAAAAAAAAAAAAAAAAAAAAAAAAAGGATATTAAAGCATTTTGTGAGAACCTAGATTGTGCAACTAAAGCACGAAGCGGTCTTAGACCTTTACTTTGTGTACAGAGCCAGACTTTATTCTTTGATTTGGTGCATAGGATCACAGTTTATTATGATTATAATGGTTGTAATTTTGTTGACATTTGAAAGAAATAAGGAAGGAATAAGGAATAGAGGTAAATGAGGTTGCTGCAGAAAAAGCATCTGTGATTCAGCTGATGGGAAGAAAATGTTAGCACCGAAGAGTGCTAAAAAAAACCTAAATAGCTTGCCCCAGCCCAAAACCTCTCTCTGTTAGCATTGGGCTCTGTATTTGAGTTAAATTCCCAGCGAATTAAGAACAAAGAATTTGGGGCTTTCGGGGTATTAAGGGCAAGTATATTTTCAATCATAATCACCTATTTAGAAAGGATGGGGTCAGATTCTCTGCCAGCTTAACCCTTGGCACCAGCAGATCCCCAGCTGCTGCCATCTTATCAACGCTGCAAAGGAGTCCCTTCTGCAAGGCAGAAGATATCAACAGTTACAAAGGAGTCACCCAGTTAGGTTCTCCTTCCAGCCTGGGGTGGATTTCCCAACCTGGGATCATTTCTCACAAAGAAACTGAGCTGGTGGGATAACCAGGCTTTGGAAAACTGATTCAGCTCAGGCTTCTCAAACTTTTTTTCACAGCATGACCTATATTTAAATAACTCTCCTTTTTTTTTTTTTTTTCCCATCACAAAACCACCATCTCACGCACAAAATCCCACATAGTATCTGTCACTGGCACCTCAGAGGAGCAAAGTATTTGCAGAGAGCTCAGTATTTTCCTATTAATAACTTCTTCCCTCTCACACTGGAAGACACCAGGGGGCTCGGGTCAAAGCAGCTTTCTGATTCCCATCTTGGAAGGCCAGAAACATCCTTCCCAGCTGCTTGTGCCATAAGCATGGTCACCTCTCCTCTGGGGAGCTTGGAAAAATCCTTTTTTCCCAGTGAGAAGCAGCAATCCTCCCAGTTTTTCCCCCTGGAGGCGCAGCTCCCAGCTCCTTCTTACCCATCACTAGTTATCCTGGATCTCCAGGATAGCTGTCGGGTGAAGGGCACCTTGGAAAGGTTTCATTTCTGACAGCCCCTGTGACCCATCCATTCACTATATGGAAAAATCATAATTTAAAAAGAAATATTAAAAACAACAAAACAACAACAACAAAAAAGGAAATTCCTCGTTAAAGGCTACACTTGTACAAGAAGCATAACAGCTTGCATGAACTGCAGCACTATGACTATTGCTGTTAATGCTTCCAATGACATCATTGTTTTCCAAATTACAAAGTGCAGGGAAGCTGGAGAAAAAGAACTGAAGGCAGCGAGGGTTTTAAAGGACTTCAGAAGCAAAAGATGTTTCTTTAGATTGTCTTCCTTATTTCACTAATTCCTTTATGTACTCAGATTTAGTTTTTTGGAAAATGTCACCGCAGCAATGGCCAGATAATTAAAACCTTAAATACCATCAGACCTATCTCAGATGCCTACGATATCTTTGCTGTTACCATTCCTGTCCACACACTCCCCTGTACCGTTACCGTCACTCAGCCAATCTCCCAGCTTTCAACCAGAGTGATCTCTGAAGCAAATATTGAGTGACGAGGCACAAAAATGCACTAAAATACAAACGTATTACAGCTATTGGATTTTCTCTCTGTGCTTTACATAAATGCAAGGAGCTTTTGTCAGGATTTCTGTTTTAGAAACCCATGCTGTTTACTGCCCATGCGCTTGAAGGGTTTTTTTTTCTTCCCTTTAGGCAGGAGGAGGCTGGCGAGCTGCTTTTCCAGGTGCTGGAATAGTGCAAAGCAGTTGAACCATGCTCATGGATGGGGGCCATCTAACTCCTATGGCCAACAGCGTGTTTTCCTTTTTGGCAGTGCTTTTGTTCCAGGTGGAACAGTCTTTCACCCACATAAAGGAAACTCTTGTTTGTCTCCCTCTCAGGTAATGGTCTACAACCATCCAGCTGTGGTCATATATTGAATTAATAGGCACATAGATATATACCGTATGCACGCATACATACATGCTTATATCTTTCTTACACATTACACACACCCGTGCTGTGTACTAAGTTAATTGAAGAAAAAATAAGGGCATTTTTTCCTGTTCTGTTAATGCCAGAAAGTCCCAGCATAGCTGCAGGAGAGAGCACTTTTTACAACACAGACGCTCCAGACCAGGTTCCAGCTGTCGGAATTTTATGTCCTTGAGATACTTCTGGAATAACAAAGTGTCATGCACGTCCCTGCCAGTACACGAGATCAGCACATGAGATCAGACGTACAGATGTTGCCTCCACATCCACCCACTGGCATCTTATTATCAGTTTAGTTAGTATCCTCCACCCATTTCCAGCCAACTAGGAAGTCAGGAGTTGTAATTTGTGAGAATGAGCTGTATAGCAACCATTTATCTGAAAAACAAACCTCTGCTGGCAAAAACTTAGGAAGCAAATAAGAATCTTATGGAGGTTTTCTGTCTTGGCACACATAGGTAACTAATGGGGAATGTTGTTATTACACAGTCCCAAGAGCAGTGGTACCTCTTAAGAGGTGAAGGAAGGGACATGGATTAGCATTGGACACACAAAAACTTGCTTTAGTTCACCCACAAAGACATTGTCCTTGGGAAGGAACATCACAGACCAATACACCTGACTGCCTTCACCCCTGCTTCATCCTGCCATTCTGAAGAAATAAAAAATTGAGTGCAAATTCAGGCTTGAGCGTGCTACTAGGGGAAATAATGACATCGTGGTGGCAGGAAGGCAGAGGAAATGGCCAACCTCTGCCTCCACCCTTGGGGACCAGCACTACCAGAAAGTCAGGGCTTTTGGTCAGGAACTGATGAGCACCAACCACAAGTTGGAAAGAGATCCCTTCATATCTCAGGTCATCAATGGATCTCCAGCAGCAGTATTATTTCTGCTTGTTTAACGTGGCAATCTTATCACCACCGCACAGGGCACTTAAATTTACGTAGAGGAAAACAAGTTTGGGAGGAACTTCTGGGTCAAGATAAGTGTTGTGTTCTTAATTACTCAGTTAATAAATCCAGGAAGAAGGTGAGTTTGGATTCACTGCCATCCTGGACTGGTATTCTGGCAACTGGGGAAAGACATCTGCTCTGGCCAGGCCTCTGCTGTCGGTGTGTATGATCACACCTTTCTAATGAGCATCTTAAAGCACTTCCTGAGCAGAATGAATTCAGCCTCATGCTAGTCCTTTTTTACAGCTTTGGTTAAACAGCTGAGAGGAACCACTGAGCTGGGTCAGGTGATGCTGAAGCCCAGAGCTCTGGTCCTTCTAGGGGGTCCTGGTCCTGCAGCAGAAGGTAGGCCCAACCCGATTGTCCCCACGCCCCTGTGCTCCCCAAAGGAGGAAGGACAGGAATTTGCCTGTTATGTTTTTCCTCCTTTGCTGCAATTATGATTCCTTGCTTAAGTTTCCAATCTTTAATTGTGCTGGAAAATTACAGTCACAGCACGGGGAGGGGGGGGGGGGAAATCCCAGCTACTCTGCCTGACTCAAACGTCTGTTTTCATTTACTACACCACGCTCCTGAGATACTTCATTAGCTGGACTAGAATAAGGATATCTTGAATTAAAAGGATATTCTGCCCTTCCTGGCTGCTCTGCCTCTCCATGTTCATAGCGAGGTGCCCAGGACTGCTGCTGCAGGGGAGTTTGGCCTGTGTAGCTTTATGTGGGAGGTGATATAAATAGATAAAAGCCTCACTTATGGAATAAAAGTTTATTTCTACATATACCTTCCTCACTGGCACACAATGTAATGTAATCTACGTGACTGTTTCTTGCCAGAGAGGCCCACTCATGAATTTTCTGTTGAACACAGCTATTAATGTTACACTTGTGTTCCCAGGAAAAAAAAAAAAAGGTGTCACTACAGAAAAGAAACACTTAAGTTTATATTGCAAAACACACAAATTAAACACTGAACTTTCTTAATCAAGTCCTCTAATGCAATTAAGCAAACCGTGGAGGGTTAAAAGTGGGTTTTCTCACACCTGCCTCCCCACTGGCAGGAGCAGAGTTAGAACATTTCTAATGATGGAGCTCACTCTTGCCTGGAATTCAAAGACCATTCACCTGATGGTAATGAAGGAAGCCAATTTAGCTTAAATCCTCCCACCCCCCCCTAAAAGCAGGGGATAGAGGTCAGGAATTGGATCACACCAAGCAGTACAGAGCAACCCGGCGCAGTTCTACTTCAAAAGGTTTGAAGTGCATCACTGATGCAGAGCTGAATTCAGAAAAATGCAGCCTGGGACAGCTGTATCATGTGCAGCTCTTTCCAAAAGCAGCTTCGACTTTCAACTCCAGTTCAGACATAGACAATTTAAGGTTAAAATTAATAATAGCAAGCTACCGCTTTATTCTCAGAATCTTTCTCTTTTTATTTCTCAGTTAGTTCTGAGAATGTAACGCCTTAGAGGGTAAATCCCAGAGTATGCTAAGTGCAGAGGTTTTTTATATTTACAAGCTCTCAAACATAACAGTCAGGTTTTAGCACCTAAGCTGGGGCTCAGTTCTTTGCAGAGCAGCGGCAGCACTCAAATGTATAGCTATTGTATGATCGAGTCTAAGAAGCAGTGATAGCTGGTCATACTTAATGCCAAATTGGTCTCTCTCTTAAGGCCATGGACTCTTTCTGACTTCAGATGGCAACGTATGATCCATAAATATTGATGGGTTTCTATAGTTATGTTTAACCTGTAGACGTACAGACAGTTGTTAAGATTCATGGGCTGTATTCTGCCAGCTGAAGCCAAAAGGCTTCCGTGCTTATAACCTAAGTCTATAAATCCATTACTTTATAAATATCCCATAGCACTCTTAAAATACACATGTAAGCTGGTTTTCTATTTAAAAAGGCAGTCATTTACTGCCCCTTTTCTCATTTTAGAAAATCACTAGACGCGCTTGGTGACTGATAGACTTGGCTCAACTACACACATCTCTCATGGAGCATCAAGGCTGAAGTATGACTTCTAATTCAGAAAAAAAAAAAAAAGCCACATGCTTAAAGACATTCAACTTATTTACATATTTAACTTATTACTGTCTCAGTGGCAGAGCTAGAGGGATATTACCTTTATTCCACAGCACTCCAGCACCTCAGTTGCAGCTCTGTGAGACATCAGAGCTCTTTTGAACATCTTTCTAATGGTCAAATTGCACCAAAGCCAGAACTAGAACATCCCTTAACTTGGTCTGTTGGCAGAACAGGAGCAACTCCCCCATGCACAGCTTACACCTTAAAAATCAACACAGTACTACTCTCCTTTCATCATTGCTAAATTCATCCTCTGTTAGAGAAAATACAGTTCAGCACTATGACATCTCAAGAAATTATGAAGCACTGCCTCTCAGCTGAAAAAAAAAAATGGGCAGATATTCATTTGTTTTCGATCTGAGGCCATTGATAATCACCTGTGGTTTAGTATTTTTTACAGTGTACTGAAAATAGACAAAGTTCATCCTAAAGTGCCAGCACAGTCTTCCATTAATCTCCAGCTCAGTCCCTTAAAGGAGGAAGTAACAACTCTGTAATGATAAGGCTTGTGGCAGCAGCCAAAGCGCTTGAAGGTCTGTTCTTGTAAAGAAAATTTTTCAATTAGTTAAAGAAGCCAGGAGCATCAGCTTTCAAAAAAAGAGCTTCCTTATGAATCTTTGATCTCTCTCACTGTACCATGTTTCTCATGAAAGACAGTCGTAGTGGCACTGTTTAAATAACATCTACAAAACAGTTCAATTTGCAAATCAGTAGGATTACAGTTTCCTTTATAATCTTTATTTAAATGAAGTAGCGTGAATGAGCTGTTAAATTAAGGGCTTGTCTATGAGAGTTGTGTCCAACTAGAAGTGGCCAATACTTGAAAATAACAGGGAAAAAAACATGGTTCATGATATCTGAAAGCAGAAAAAAGGCCAGTTTAAAATGCCTGATCTCAGTTTTGGTCCTAGAGTCTCAAAACCAAGAGACTTATGCCGATGGGTTACCCACCCTCTGAACTAACTGGGATTCATGCTTTTCTTTCAGGATGCTGCTGTTTATTAAACCTGAATACAAATAAGCAATTTCTGAGCACACCAGAAGCTGGGCACGACCAGTTGTCCCCGCTGTGCTGGAGAAGACCTGCGTGCTACCTGACAGTGCGGTTACAAAGCCAGTCCTTGCTGGGTGTAGGTGGTGTTGCAGGTCCCCAACTTGGGCTCTGTCCACTCCACGTTCCCCACCCCTTACTCCATCCAACTAGAGAGACAGCAAAATCAACCAGGGAGGTGTGTGAGAGATGGCTCTTTGAAAGGCCAGAAGCAATCATGGGACATGCTAAAGGGAAGGTGCGTTTTGAGTCCCGAGATGAGGGCAGGAGGAGCAAGTCCCAGAAAGGGAGAATGGGAGATGGAAGAGATAGAAAGACCTTTGTCTTCCCCTTGGTCCTCTCCTTGGTTGGAAGATGTTTCCTATTGCCCCAAAGCCCTTTACAAGGGATGTCCCTAAGGCCCTGCTGCTTCTACACCAGGGCCCAAAGATTTGTGAGGCGAAATGCTGGTGCTCTATTATAGAACATTCAGCCCAAACCTGTTCCCTGCCTGTTGCCTTCAGCTTTAAAAAACCTGGACAACCACAGATCCACCATCTCTTCAGCTGCAACGGAAGCACATTCATCTGATCACAGATTTAAGAGTTACTACTGCTACTGCAAAGTGTGACGGCAGAGGTTATGTTCCAAAAATGTAAATGCCACTGAATTACATAATCATCAGTTTAGCTTTCCATATATATATATATGTACACATGAAATTCAAATTCCTAACATACTCATTTGGATTATCAGTGTTTTCCAGTGCTCTTGTGGTTGGTAGCACAAAGGCAAGGAGCACAAAGAGGTCCTGAGGACCCCTTAATTGGCAGAAATGCCCAACGGTGTTACCCAGCAGAGGCAACACAAAACACCTCATTCAGCATCTCAGCATCTAAGAGATCAAGCTTTCCTTTTTTTTTTCAACAAATGCCAACATAGAGTAGATGTAGGATACTTCAGCGTTTATGATAAAAATATACCAGAACATAACCGCATATTTCATAATAAAAAAAATTGCATCTTGAAAGCATTTTTGACAGGGTTCCACTTTAGAAGTTAATGGCAACATCAGAGGTACAGGAGTCCTAGAATAAATGGAAAATTGGCTCCAAATATTAAAGACAGAGAGCAAGAAACCAAGAAAAGCATAGTCATAGATGGATGATACTGCTTTGGCAGGAAAGGTAAACAGTGAGGAAACATACTGCCAGATGCAAAAAGACTTAGATCATTAAAAGGGAAAGAGATGAAAAAAACATTCAACACAAATAAATTAGAACAGTATCACCAATATTGTCTGTCAGCATTTCTGCTATAAATCCTGGTTCACAGGAGTGTACTCCACATCTGAAAAAAATATCTCCTGAATGGAACTTGGCATCCCAGATTTCTGGCCTGTATTAGCATGTCTTTGGTTTTCACTAAGTTTCGTGAGACATAAATGGAAATTTAATTTGGATTCATGATGTTTTAGCTCGTACACACAACACAACACAGCCACACCAGTTTGCTTTACCTGATGTTTGAAGAAGCTGTCAATAATTACTTTTTTCCCTTCTAGTGAAAGCAATAGAGAAGCTACTAGAGTGTATTGTTAAACACTTTAAATTTTGCAACAATGTTTCTTTCTAAACGGTTCAATGTATCAAAATGTTAAGATGGGGCAGGAAAGAACTGATGCTCATTTTACACAAGTAATTTACCTTTAAAAGGGATGTCTGACTGTAGACTTCTTAAACTGTTAAGATGGGGCAGGAAAGAACTGATGCTGCCTTTTACACAAGTAATTCACCTTTAAAAGGGATGTCTAACTGTATACTTCTTAAATTATCAACAATACAACATCTCCTTCACAGGAGACTAAATACAGACTGACCTAAAATCCAAGAGCAATCTCCAATAGACAACACTAAGAAATAACAATTTTCAATAAACAACTCTATTGTTTTTTAAGAAATACTGGTACTTTTATTCATTTATATATTTATTTTTGGAAAAGGTGTTTTAATAATCTTCTGCTGAACTCATCCTAGCAAAAATCTGGTCCGTATCTATCCATCCCATTATTAATCCACACCATTTTGTTTTTTAATCTGATCATCAATAGAGTAGTATTTGAATTTTTTTTTTTTTACAACCATCTTTCAATTCACTGTAGGAATTCTTCTGGAGGATACAGCATTATCTTCTACTGGAAGCTATAACATTTTAGGCTGATATTATAGATTTTCCTTTGGTAGACTCTTTTGATATATGAATTTCAAGAGATTTGTCAGTGTAAAACTGAATTAAGTGTAAATTCTTTAAATAATTGTATGTGTACAGTAAAGTGCCTTTGAAAAATAGGGCTACAGCGATGTATGTGCTGGTAAAAATGAGAAATTCAGAGCGAGGAATAGGTCGTGCCCTATGATACATGGTGCGCATCGCTGCTGCCTTTGGAAATTCAGCTACTTCACCTGTCCCCCTGATGTGATGAAGACGGAGGGAGTAAGATAAATTGCTCTTCATAAAAGAGATTAGGCCAGAGCAGCAAAACTTTATTATAGCCAGCAGAAGGAAAAACAAAGAACAAACAAACTACCTAGAAAGCGAGAGGATCTATTTACTGCTGACCATTGCTACTTTACGGACTCTGCGAATTGCTCTCAGCAGCCTGTCCTGTTTGTTTTGTCTTCTGGGTGACTTTGGTGTCTCTAAACTATCACCTCTTGTATAAATAAGGTCTTATAGGAAAGGGGCTCTTGGGTTCCTGCACCGGTGACTCAGCCAACGAGTGGTTTGGATTTGGGATTTTCCTCATCCTGTCATCATAACCCACAGTTCTCAGCAAGGCTTTGTCAGAGGTTTTGACTCACGGGCTAAACCTCAACACGGCTATAAATGGTTTCAGCTCATTACTTATTTATTCATTTACCTGTGAGAAAATACACATCAGGCTTTCATACACTGAAAGGAAAAAAAAACCAAAACCAAACAACACACCTAAACAAAACCCACACCCTGGATCTCACAAGTGAACTGCGAGTGACATGAAACATGAGGAACCCCTAATGGCATCAGGCACCAGCCAGAGCATCCTTAGTCCTTGCACATGGATGGTAACAACATGTCCCAGGGGTAAGCACAGCAGACACACAAAGAAGTGGAAGTAGTGAGTGCATTATGTGTTTTTCCAAAGAGTATTTTTGTTTTCCTGCCCATAGCATGTGTCCTGAAGAATGGGTTCTATAGTGCTGCAGCTCCAAAGGAGGCTTCATCCCCACCCGGTGTGTGTGTAACACAGCTTGGAAAAATATCAGCACACACTTAACAACGTCGGCACTAGATCTCACAGGTATACAGAAAACATATGGAAAAATAAGCACATTAGCACAGCTGAATGCAATAAAGTACTAGGGAGATAAACTTTGAAAGTGGAATCTGAATGTATCGGAAGAAAGAGAAAAGACAAAAGCAGCAATTCACGCCTCTGCAAACAGACAAACAAACAGAAATGGTTTCTTTTCTTGCCTTCCAGCTTTTAGTTTCCACATAACCCTTGTTTTCTAACTTCCATTGTGTCTCGTTTAAATATTTTTGCTCTCCAGAACATTTAATAAACTCCACACATATCCATGCAGCCGTACAGAAATAAGAGAAGCCTGCTGCACATTCAGATCCTCACTTTATGCTGGGAAATGTGACATCCAACTGGGAGCCAACCTGGTGGGGAAACAATGCCCTACGAGGTAAGTAAAACCCCAGCTGACTTTATAAGACCAGAACTTCCCCATGGGGCTCAGGAATCTACCCCTTCTGTCCAGGGGGTCTGCAGAACGGGTAGTCAAGCTATTTGATATGGCCTGAAGAGCACCAAATATAAATTTTTTTAACTCATCCATGTCTTAGCACCTTGTTCCTGCTTCCCCTTGGTGCTGTCTACTTTCAGTATGTTGCTTTCTGAATTTTTAAGGCATAGGCCATATCTCTGCAATATCTCCTGACATCATCTTAATCCAGCTTAGATGGACACTACAAGGGAATGCAACAGATTCATGCCTTGAAAGAAATAGTGAGGAAAAAAGTCATACATTATGAAGGTACTGAGAGTGATACCTTAAAGTTAGACTGTGCTGAACTGGCATGGTAACGCTCCAATTTCTGCTCACTGTTGGACACAGATTTTTCTATGCTTACTACCCATACAAGCTCAGAGCTTAAATAAGTTTTCTGTGTATTTTTTGTTATTTATTGGTGGACATTTATCCTGGGGGAAATGTTTTTCTCCCCTCCTAAAATCTCTCATCCACAAACTGGTTTCTGCTGCTGTTACATTACTTCATGTCCCTGTAACATAAATTACAATTTTTTAAAAAATAAATTCCTCTTTGAATTTCTCTTTAACTCGTATTTGCTATATCTCCAAAATGAGTAAAAAGTTTTTTTAAAAAATAAATATTTTCCTTTAATCTATGATAACTGAACAGACGTTTGCTAAATGAAGCCAACAGACATGAGAGGATTCGTTAAGTATTTGAGTTTTCTGACACTGCAGATTGGAAGGGAGCAGCGAGGGGCTTTGCCAAAGACAGGACTTTGAATTTTTATTTTTTTCCCCTTATACCAGCAATCTATGGAATTGAGGAGTTATAGCAACTGTACATGTAATACCAGACTATTGCAGTATTAAAGAATCTACGCACTTTTCCATCGTACACAGCACCCTCCGAAGTAGATAACACAGGTCATAGCTTAAAAATGCAAGCACCATCTTTAAACATTAAAAATTATACACAGCAATAATATTGAATCGATAACATTTCTCTCAACAATTTCTGAACAATAACAACTGGAAAAAAAAAAATGGCTCAGATTCATTTCAGCTTCTTAAAACCTTAAGCTTCTGAAATCAGAGTCTTCATATTAGCGTCAGATACAGCAACATTCTGATTTAAATTATTGACAGCCTGAACTAAATTAGTTAGCGTCTCATCTAGTTTCAACAGTCTGCTATTCATTGAGTCGTTCAGATGTTGGATGGATTCCATCAACATCTCCTGAACACACTCTTTTTTTTTTTTTTTAAGCCAATCTGCTGCTCTCTGGTTCCTTTCTGACACTTCCATCCCTTTCTAATGTTCCTTGAGCTATTGCCCTTCATTTCCACATGCTTGTTCTCTGTCGTCTTCACTGTCTACTCTTACTTTGCATTTTCCTCCCATCTCTTTATCATATATTGTGTTCCTTATCAACTCCTGCAATGTGATGATTCTTTTGTTCTTACAGTTCTTAACTGTTTCTTACGGATTGCTATTGGAAAGGATGCACTGTCATTGTCCCAAAACTGAGTTTCAATATGCAAGTGGTTTTGCACCAAATCGGTTCAAGTTTCTCAGAAGGAAAAAAAACCCACCAGCCTTCAGGAAAACCTTAAACCACATTGCTTTTGATGTAGGTACAGGAATTTCCCCTTGCTCTAAAGACCATACAAAGAGTGCTTCCTTCATGGTTACTCTTCTTCTTCCTGTACTTTGATGTCTCCTGATGCAACTTCACAGCCTTACCTATGTGCTGTGGTTCCCCACAACTTCACTGCTGTGTGGAAAGGATGTCACAGGGTGGAAAGAGTGGTTGAGTGGGGATGTCAGGCGAAGTGGAAGCTGGGAGAGTGGAAAACACAGAAGAAACACTGCTTTGTGAAGGACATATTGAGAAATATGGGGAACTTCTTCTGAGGATCGAGAGAGAAAATCCCCTTTTTTTCCGGGAAAAGCCTTTCTGCAAGTATGAAGATGTGTTTGTGTTTAGGTTGATGCACAAGAATAGCAGAATGCTGTTTTTTTTCACATCCCAGGTGCATTTTCATCAGTGTTTAAAATTATAACCCCTTTCCTGCTCTTATTTCAAAATTACTGGTCTCCAGTTCCCCACGTATCTTCCAAAGTGACACAATTTCAGCTCCCACTTACACCATAACAGCTTTTTCCTTTGCATAAACTCGTGGTTGTGGACCTCAGTGTAGGTGCAGTGGCTCAGATAACAAATGCAAACCCAAGGTAACCTCAAGTGTTAACCTATCAATGAGGCCTCTGGATATGTTTGTCATTCTCAATCTGCTACTCTTTATTCTAATTGCATTTATAAATCAACTACTTGTTATAGGGTAGCAGAGAAGATAGGAAAAGTCACTGTAAACCAGATTGCAAGTGAGGAGGAAAAAGAAGACACCGGTAAGATTGGTGGACTAATCCCATTTATCACAGAGGGGAAAAAAGTATTCTAATCCTAAGAATGTCATATCTGGCCAAAGAAACACCATCAAACTGCAACACATCAGAAGAGAAGGCTCTGGGGAGACCTTAGAGCCCCTTGCAGTCCCTGAAGGGACTTCAGGAAAGCTGGGGAGAGACTCTTGATCAGGGAGTAGAGCCCTAGGACAAGGGATAATGGTTTTAAACTGAAAGATGGGATATTTAGATGCGCTATTAGGAAGAGATTCTTTCCTGTGAGGGAGGTGAGGCGCTGGCTTAGGTTTCCCAGAGCAGCTGTGGCTGCCCCATCCCTGGAGGGGTTCAAGGCCAGGCTGGGGGGGACTTTGAGCAACCTGGTCTACTGGGAAGTGTCCCTGCCCAGGGCAGGGGGGTTGGAACTAGATGATCTTTAAGAACTCTTCCAACCCTAAACCATCCTATGATTCTATGATTTTATTGAGTTGCTCTTGTATCCCAATCCTGTCCTCTCATGTCCATCTGAGAGCAGGGGACATAAGACCTGCAAAGGGAGCAGCTACTTATATGATTTCCTATCCAACACATTTGTGATTTTGAGGAAGGTACTAACAGCTGGGGACAACTATAAGTTTTTCTGAGTTAAAAAGGTACAGAGTTGGCTATGGAGGGGCTGAGAAGTTGAGCTGTGGGCTTTGCACTACATTGTGCCTTCCTTGGCTCTAGCCTGGGACTTCTTGACTCTGTGAACCTGGACCCTTTAGAGCCCTAAAGCAAATCTTGTTCCAAAGCTGCCTGATTGAGACTGTTCAGAGCAGGGCAGATATTAAGAATCACCAAAACAGACACATACATATTTTTAGGGTATTTCTGGATGGCTGCATGAAGGTGTTAATCCCCTACATAGAACCATTAGCAAAAAATTCATTATTCTGCCCAGTGAGTTATCCCTCTATTAAACCTTAGGAAGAATTAGCCTAATATTTACAGTCAGCTATTTGTTATGTTAAAGAGGTATTTGCCAAATCTTCAGCACCTCCACCACATGCACAAAATCATACTTTAAATGAAGTAATTCTGAATTAAACAAGTGTGCTAGTACTACTAGTGGGATTTATAGTAACCAATAATGGTCTAAGAATGTATTTCACAGATTGCTTCTTTATATTGCAAAATGAATAGAGTTTTATATCTGAAGAAACAAATCTGCACATTAAAAATCAATGTTTCTCATGATACACACTTGGTATTATTTCTGGGAATGCTACAGCTGGCATGCACAGCCTAGTTAAAATATTATAATTTACTTGACTGCATGCATAGTCGATTTGCAGTCAAAACTGCCACTTACTACATGGGAGGAAAAACAATGACTTCCATGCTACTGGAAACATCAAAGGTACTTTTTGCACTACTCCCCCTCAAAGCCTCCTGGGAAAAACCCTGACTCATAAGCTTTCCACTGGTTACTAGAGTGCTTCTTAGG
Source organism: Calidris pugnax (assembly GCF_001431845.1). Taxonomy (NCBI): domain Eukaryota; kingdom Metazoa; phylum Chordata; class Aves; order Charadriiformes; family Scolopacidae; genus Calidris; species Calidris pugnax. The sequence goes on along the minus strand of NW_015090831.1, from coordinate 1,446,533 downwards.
TTTAGGGGAAAAAAAAAATAAAATAAAAAAATCATATTTTGCTACAGTACCTCCACTGAAAAATCCTCAACAAGCAGAATGGATTGAAAAATTCAAGCATGACTAAAAAGTACATTCCCCACTAGTCAGTGAATTTTGCTCCCTATTTGTCACTGCCACCTTGGAGAGCGGTGAGCATTAATAATGCATGGGTGCTAGGAATGTATTAGCAACTAACCTTGCGAAGAAAATCAACTGGGGACGCAGAAGAGCTGTTAAAAAAAAAAAAAAAAAAAAGGAAAAAAAAAAAAGGAGAGGGGAGGGAGAGGAAAAAAAGAAAAGAAACAAAGTCAGAGCTCTCTCTGGTATCCTCTTATTTATTGAAGAGATTTTGGGAGAAGTGTCAGGGATGGCTGCAACTATGTATCACTGTAAACTAAGGGTGAAAGTCTCTGGAATGGGGTGGTAATTGAGTTCATTGATCACATTAGAGGAGAGACACCCCCCACCCACGGACCTGCCTGGCACCGGCCACTTCCAGCAGAAGAAACACCCCAGAGGATAAAGGATGTTTATGCAAATGGGCAGCTGGAGCAGAAATGTCTCTATCAAACATGTGTTTTTAAGGAAAACCTTTATCCTGCTCTTATGTGTGGTTGCAGCTGTTTTGCGTATGCTAATTGTGATCAAGTTTACTTAGAAATTGGTCAGCACATGCCACGTTTGCTGACCAATTTTTTACCAGGTTGGGGACCAGTGCAGTGGGTGGAAAAAACCTTCACCTTTACCTACTTCTACGACTGAACCATAATGATCACGGGTTTACCACCACAGCTCTTCAAACATGGTTATTTACATCTTTTATTTTATAGTGACATGATAACATATGGATTTTATTCTCGTTTTGAAACTCTTCAGTCCTTTCAAATCCAAGTACCCAAAGATATCCAGTACCCAATGAAAATATTCTGCTTCCTAAAATAAAACAGGCTTACCATTACGCTTCTATAGTTTGAAACAATTTGTACACTAAGCTGCTATATCCCGCTGTTAGACTTGGCAGTAATGGTTTCAGTTATATATTTATGTCCTGCCATCTCCTTTTAATATATATTGTTTATATTCCAAGGCCTGTTTTCTGGTATAACAATCATTACAAGTTTTACATGGAATATAGTTGCTTTTTGTGTTATTAGCCAAAACAAATATTGTGTTTAAATCCACCTTATTGATTCACTTTCTCAATGAATGTACCCAACTTGTCAACGTAATGGGCAGACAGAGAGGAATATTCATAAGCTCTGCAGAGAAAGGAAAATAACATGGTTTTCCTTTTTCCTTCTGCTGGATACAGGGACAAAAAAATGTCATCTATTTGCCTCATCGAGGAAAAATGCCCCAAAATTATTTGTGCAGAGCCACACTCCTTCTCCAGAAATAATCAGAATGACCTGATGCTCCCAGCAAAACTATTTGCTTTGTAACTCATCAGTTATATTTTTAGTTACCCATTGCAGACCTTCATGCAATTAATTCATTAAGCTCATTATGACTTAATGTTGCATCCCAAATTCAAAGTTCTATATATACAATTTAATCTTTGGTCATTTTTTATTAAGATGAGCTTTGAATGAGCTATATTCCCCAACAGAAGTATTGGGCCAACTCCCTAATTAAATGCTGCAGCCTGTGGATAAGCAAGAAACCTTACTGTGACACAATCCTCCTGCTTTTCACCTGCTTTCCTAATACTTATCAACTAATTCATGCCATTCTTCTAATCTTTATTTGATGTTGAAGACAAAATAAAGTTAAAAGACACCTGCTGGTAGATAGATTTTCCACTGAACATGCTTATACAGGCCTTCAGGAAAACTAGATTCTGGCATCCTAAGAGGATCACATGATTAAGATCTGAAGATTGAGAAGAGAATTGGTTCAGTACCAGTTTCCCATTCTCATTACAATTGTTCTCCTGAGAAATGAGTAATTTTTCACCATTGTTTTCTTGACACGACAGTCTTTGTTGAATTTTAGTGTATTTTTTTTTTTTGCCATCTTTTTTTCTTTTTCCCTTCTCCTTTTCTTCTTCCTTCTAAACCTCCTTATGTATGCCACAGTTGTTAAATTTTTGTTATGGAAATGATTAAAGTTTTATTTTGTTTTGTTTTGTTTCATTTATCTCCCAAGAGTTTTTTAGGGTGATAGTCACTTTGTAAATGAATGTAAAAATGCTTTTGTCACATTAGCTTGCATGTTAACTGGTAAAATGCTTGTTATTTTACTCTGATGTTACATTCACAACAGGATAACAGTTTTGATCCTGTTATGCAAAAATCTGCATTAGAAATTAGAAGGCATATTTCACACTTTTTTATCTTGGGCAGATTCCTAATGTAGTCATTAGGTGTTAGGATGAAAAAAATTGAGATAAGTCAACTTCCATTAGCTCAGCTCACATTAGATTCAATAGGCGCTAGCTAAGGCCATACATACTGGTACCTTGCTTATAAAATCTGAATCTTGGTAATGCCTAACCAATCTCAAGAAATTCTGAGCCTGACAAACCCCATGCAAAAAACTTGCTAGTGGAATGCAAAATACCTTGGGATGAAAGTATTTTTAAAATCTTTTTTTTTTTTTTTTAAAGGAAAAAAGGTATTTAGCTAAACGGAGCTATAATTACTAGTTACAATAGGAAACTTGCTAGTGGAATGCAAAATACCTTGGGTTGAAAGTATTTTTATTTTTATTTTTATTTTTTAAGAAAAAAAGGTATTTAGCTAAACAGAGCTATAATTACTAGTTGCAATAGATTACTAGTGGTTAGGTCCTGGAAATTTAAAAAATATCTTTCAACTGCATCCTATTGTTTCTTAGTTCAAAGGTAATTTTTTAAGAGGTTACCATCTTTTTTTTCTTGTATTTGCATAGCTTCTAAGCAAGCCTCAAATTAGTCCGATAAACTTTTTATGGAACTCCATTTGCATTATTTCTAACAATATTAGCACTGCAAGGCTTCTCTAATTTTGCAGGTTTGTAGACCATTATTATAAACTACACAATGCAATGGTGCTGAGTTCATAAAGAAGTGTCTGCTAAATATGTTTAGGACCACTTTATATTGCAGGTGACTTAATTGAGCAACTTTTAAAACATTTCTGAATGAGTACCACCTTAAGAAGACATCTAATTTGCTTTCAGAAGAATATTGTATATCAACATTCCCAGTCCAATCTGATAGGTTACAACAGCAATCATCAATCAACATGACAAGCTCAAAGGGATGCTCCCATGAGCTAGACACACAGAGGAATAGAGGTGCCTCAACTGAGACATGAGCAAGTTTGGGGAGAATACGTTCAAAATGCTGATCCTTCATGCACCTCTCCCATTAAATGAGCTCCTAACACCCAGTCACTCACAATCTCTACATATCAATATTTTCAACCCGGTTATCCTTTGGAAACCTTTATTTTGGTTGGTGGATTTGTGGGGTCAGACCCTCTTCTCTGGCCAATGCTTCAGCGCCCTCAGGGTCGACCTGTTCCCCCCAGCACTTGCCCCATGTTTGAGGAGTGCAGCTGCAGAGCTCAGCCGTCGACCTGTTCCCCCCAGCACTTGCCCCATATTTGTGGAGTGCAGCTGCAGAGCTCAGCTTGCTCTGCTCCTCTATCAGCTCAAATCAAGTCCCTTGGGCAAGAAGAGGAGGGATCATTAACATGATGTTTAGGCATGGGAGTGGGGATCTGATTTCCAGCCCTTGACACTGCATCTTGACTCTAAATCCTACGTTACTGTAAAAAGGTAGGACTTCTCCACCAAATATGCTTAATTAAAATAAAACAAAAAACCAAAAATCAACAACAACAACAAAAAAACCTCAAACCCAAAAACAAAGAAAGAAGAGGGAAAAAAAAAAAGAAACTGCATGTCTTGAGCTTAGTTTTATCACAATAGGCAGTTGCCCCCCTATGTTCAATTTCCAAATCTTTATGTCTCTACTCCTTTGTCCTAGACACAACATTTTCAGCTCTGTTTTTGTCAAGTGCTTCAAAGAGTCAGATCCTGTTGTGGGACTCAGGCTTTTAGCCTCTGAGTTGATACATATACATGTTAAAAGTTGCATTTTGAATCCTTGCCATCTAGAGCAATGAAAAGAGAACTCTCATCCAAATTTGTAAGCAGGGCTGTAAGAGCTGTTCAGGCTTCAGAAAGGATTTTGTTCAACAGGGGACTTTCTTCTGGGTTGTAAGGAGTCTCTTTAAGACCCTCTGAGAGAAGTGCCTCTACAGAAGGACTCTACAGTGTCCTGATGCTATTTTTCAGATAGAATGAGGGGTGCTTTCACTCCACAGATTTCTGAGGTTCTGACATCTGAAAGACTCACCATTCCAAGTCTGAGACATGTCCAGAACAAGAAAGAACAACTTACAGCTTTGTTTACACAAGTAGGAATGAGACCTTTTTTTTCGCTTTTCTACTATGGAAAAAAAAAGTCTGTGTACATGGGCATGGATAGGGAGGGATGAACTTAAAGATGGGAAGAGGTGATCTGTAAGACAGGTAGATATGTCAATAAAGGGTTTGTAGCTGTAAAAGCAGCTATTACTAATGTACGTGGGTGGACACACCAATGCAGCCTAAGTTGCTTCTACAGCCACAGCTCAGAAACACCCTTCAGGCAAGAAGCCCCACCATCCTAGTTCCTCATGCTAGAGTGGCCCATCAGTGGATTGCCCAGGCACAGTTCCTGACATATGTATGTTTACAGAACAACCATACCATAAAAAGCCTCCACACAGCTCTTTCTCCTCTCTACATATGAGCCTCCCTAAACAAGTCCAACGAAAAATCTTCAGATTTCTCTGTTGGGATTTAGATGACGGCTTTTATACCCTTGCTACAGTGGCACAGCTACATGCACACACACATATTTACATATTAAGCAATAAAAAGGGAAAAAAAAACAACCCAAAACTGTAAACTTTTGAAACAGTGTAACATAAACCCATTTACAAATATGCACTGTCTGTCCTGAGACAGAGTCAAAACACATAACACTGTCTTTTCTCTTGACCTTGCAAAATCTTGCCATACCCATTACAAACTCTGGCCAATTTATTTTTGTAGAAATGGAATTTACAGATTACAAAAATGGTTTGCTCGAGTCATCACTACTCCTTTGAACTCTGAGGCCATTTGAATTTGATCCTGACCAGGCTGACCATAAACCATTCTGTTTGGATAATAGAGGAAATGGAACAGTTTGTCTTGAGTAACCTTATAATAAACTGTAGCTCAGTAGTTATGAATTACAACTAAAATAGGAAAAAAAAAAGTGTATGTATCTATGTGCGTGTGTGCTTTACATATAATACACATAAATACATGCATAGATACACACACAACTTCAGCCCTACAGACTTAAAGGAGTGAAGAGCAGTATTTTATTTTATTTTCAGTTAAAATTAACAAATTTAATCTACTTCATTACATTCTTGTTGTATTAATAAAATATTGCTCATTTAGATGAGCATGATAAATAAAAAAAATATAAATTGTGTTTTCATAATTTACTATAATCTATATTCAAAGCTATGTGGATTAGTCACAACTAATAATGTTCCAAAATACATTTTATTTGGATTTTAAAGTTTTGCAGCGTATTTTTCATAAAATCATTGAAGAGTGGAGTGCTATATACAACTTTATTCTAAAGTCTTAGAAACCATCTGAGCAAAAAGAAAAAGCTTGGGTTTGGTACCATATTCTGCAAAAATAACAAAGATATGGGAATCTCAAAGAAGCAGGAAAGAAAAAGGTGTATCTGATGCCGTTACACAGACTTCCTTCCCCATGGGTACCCCACTAATTTGAGGTCTGGAGGGTTTCATAGGCTATGAGAAGATAGAAAACCCATGCAAAATTTTCCCTTGGGAGAAAGCACAGCATAGCATAAAAACATTACAACAGCTAAATCCAGCAAGAACAGATTTAATTTATACCTTAACGGCGCCTTTCAATCCAAACACAGAGTCAAGTCCATCAAAATACCCAAAAGTCCGAGTGTTGCCAACATGGACTTAGATGGCCATCATGGTTTCAGCTGGGATGGACCTAACTTTTTTGCTGGCAGCTGGTGTAGTGCTATGTTTTGGATTTGGGATAAGAAATAGTGCGGGTAGTGCACTGGTGTTTTTGGTTGATGCTAAGTTCTCAGGGGCTTCTCCACTCCTCACACCACCCCACCAATGAGCAGGCTGAGGATGGCACAAGGTTTTGGGAGGGGACGAAGCTGGAGACAGCTGACCCCAATTGACCAAAGGGATATTCTATACTATATGGCATCGCATTCAGTGTATAAACCTGGGGGAGGAAGGAGGGGACATTCAGAATGATGGTGTTTGTCTTCCCAAGTCATGCAAGATGGAACCTTGCTTTCCTGGAGATGGTTGAACACCTGCCTGCCCATGGCAAGCAGGGAATGAATTCCTCGTTTTGCTTTGCTTGCCTATGCAGCTTTTGCTTTACTTTTAGAACTGTCTTTATGTCAACTCACTCTGGGTGCTGTGCTGCACAACCCAGAGCTGGCCCAGGCTTGCTGGAGCTGAGTACTACTGGCCTGGCTGGAGAATTGGGAAATGCCCCTTCTCCTCCCTACTTTGCCAATCAGCTTCACCTCTAACGTACTCCTCAAAGATTAGGTGCCACACAAAATGCATCAGAAGTATTACACCCTTCAAACTATGCAAAAAAAATACAGAGGCTTTTGCCCAGCAGCAGGAACCACAGCTCAATGGTGCTTCTTCCCAGCATCTGAAATGGGCCATGGACCCTGACCATTTGCTGAGCAGAAGTGCCTGAATTTCCACGAGGAGAGAATTGAAGTTGTTTACTGCATAAACTGCTTTAGCTACATTAAGTTGTGAACTACTATTCAAAAAGGCAGAGAATGTGTCCAGCCTATGAAAAATTGTGTATGCTCTGGTTTAAGGGTTCAGGGCTGTGCACGGAATGGCTGAAGGATGAGGAGAAGCGGAGTAGGACTTTCTCACTTAATATTTCCAATCAGTTATCTGAGACAGATCCTTTTTCAGATGACTGATGATTTTAGCCTTCTGGAGACTGTGACTTTCTGTGGACTTAGTGTACCAGGAGCTCAAATGCTGGGCAGAGATCATGGCCTTCTTGGTGACCACATCCCTAAATTCAAGAGTAGTTCTGCCAACCATGGATGAGAGGATGCTTTTCAACCCAGCTACAGAGTTGCCTTGCACTGTTTAAGAGGACTCCCTAGGAGAGCAGCTAGGAGAGACCTGGCGGAGCCAAGCGAGCAAAGTTAAACCCTTCCAATCCTGAAAGAATAACTATTTAAAAAAAAAAGAAAAAAGTAAGGCATCATTTGCTAAATATAGTCTTTAAGCCTTTCCAGTTCTCCAACTTGCTGCACTTCAGAGGAAATTAAAAACAAAGAAAGGACAACCACCAAAACTGCAAAGCTTCCATGTGTCACGAAACAGAGACCCACAGCCCGTCAAAAATAGTCATCTGTTAAAGGAGAAAACTGTTAACTAACGACACGATCAGAGGCTCCCAGGCAGCTCCCATCCCAGTATTATTTCCCAGGTTGGCCAGTAACCACAAAGCCCCTGGAACTTGAGTACAGCACATGGAGATATCCAGTGACTACGGAACATGTTGTAAAACATCACCTCAGTATGTGCTTTTAGGTGATGATGAGGATAGAAAAGTTGAGTCATCAAAACCTAGAGAGAAGAGCTGGAACAATGAAAGAGCTACATTTTGGGTTTTTTTTTAATGAAGAAATATGATAATTTTTCTTTCCTGTCATTCATTGGCCAACAGCATTCAAGCCTGCATACACACGTGACCACGAGTTTATGAATGAAAATATATGTGAATTTGAAAGATTGCACAAAATTAACAGATGATCAATGTCTGAAAATTTGTGCAGGGTGTGCATTATTCATTAATTGCCTTTTCATTTGATTATTCACCAAGCACTATTAATTACTCCCCTCTTTAAAAAAGCTTCAATGATCTAATCAAGAAGAGAGGGGGAAATATCATATGTCTTAGGAGACCAATAGCATACATCAAGAATCAAGGATGAATAGGAAATAGTCAAAATGAAAAATATGTGAACACCTACAGCTAATGTTTGCAAAGTCTCTAAAAATAACTAGGGCATTCACAGAAATCAGGATTGCTTCCCAAATATAAAAAAATGTTGACCAGAAAATTGTTCATAATGAGCAATTTAACTAGCTATTCAACAGCAATCCAAGTTATTCTCTGATTCAGAAAATGGCAATTTGAGCAAAGAGATATTTGAAGGCTGACAATTACTATTTTGACAGAGAATATCTGGAAAGAAGCAGAATTTAGTGTAAACTTACCTAATTCTAAGAATATTAGAAAGCTCAGCTATCCTGAGTCCTAGGTGTCTGAGAATATGACAAAGGGGAGGGATTTTTTTCTGATAGAGAGAAAAGGTGGTTTCTGAAGCATCCAGAAGCTGATTCTAATCCCCACTTTAATTAAAGAGGAGCAAGTTCTTCACACTACATCTGCTACACTTCCCTGGCACGACCAACTGCTCATCCTTCTGACTCCCATCATCATAAGGATTTTCCCAGTGCCAAGAGGAGACCAAGGGGGAGGGCAGAAGGCAGGGAAAGGATTGTTTTAATTCCAAAGTGGAGCTTTTTATAAACTTTAAATATTTTAACTTTTCCTTTAGTTCCTCAGAAAGAGTTTAATTCCAAGTGTCTGCACATAACCATAATTCATATCATTCCATAAAACCTCATTTCCAGAATGATAAACAGGATTGGCTTTTTTTTTTTCTTAGCTTAACAAAAAATAATCCTAACGTGTCTAATGATACGTGATCTGAAGAAAAACAATATATTTGCAGTACAATGTTTGCCTTTTCATGCAGACAATACTTATCAGGTAGATAATAACGTTTTATGTTGGGAAATAACAAGACTTTTCTGAAGTAAAGGAGCCTATAATCTTCTTTAATTCAGTACTGAAGAAAAGACATTATACCAACGAAATTCTTCTTGGCAAACTAGGCTATGATTAAAGGTAGTCACTGGTACTTGTGATCATTTCCTAACCTTAAGCTTTAACTCTCCTCCAAGTTTAGTTTTTCGGTAACCTAGTAGTTTATGGTTAGAACATATCTTGATAGCAATCCAAAGTCTTCCTGAAACACACAAGTGGCTTACATTCTCTAGCAGATAATTGAATTCAGACACTCGCTTTTCTGTCAAATCTCCACAAAAATAAAATACATCATGAAAATCTAGAGACAGGACTAAGATGACCATCATGCATACACAAAAATAACAGCAGCGAGGTTGCTCCATATAAAATAATTTCTCCCCCCAACAGTAGAATATTTCATACTAAAATATTGGCAAAGGACTCATAATATTATATATACTTCTCCAGCGTTTATAATTTCTTCTTAATTTGCCAAAAATGCATTTCCTTCATCGACACACACTGTAACTCTTCCCTGCAAAATTATCATGACAATATACCAGCACCGGCACAAAAATCTTTCCTGTTCATAACCACAAGAATAATGTTTCATGAAAGAATGAAACTATTTTACTTGCCTGTCCTTCCCCCTGCACAAAAACCCCCTAAAACAGCACTTGCTCATGGCAGTGAGATCAATAGGATTTTGTACAGCTGATAAAATCATCTTTCTACAGGACGTCGCTGATATTAAGACATTAGAGTTCCCCGACAGATTTCACATTGAATTCTGATACCTCCTTAGTTAACAAACATATTTTGCATATGTTCAGTGTGTCTCCTCGTGCCAGGGAGATGGTGTGTTATAGATGCCGTGTTTCTGTTCAGTTTTGCTGTCAGATGGATTACTACGGGGCAAATGACTGTAACTGAGAAAAATCTCCTGTCCGAAGCACCGAGAAGTTTGTGAAAGACGTAGAGCAGCTCAGCTCTACAGAGCCATTATCGCTAAAAAAACCCAATACAATACTTACAGAAAAAAAAATTGCACCTATTCTTATCCAATTAATCTAATACACACTTTGTCATTGTTTTCTATTTGTATACAAATTTTGATTTTGATTTTTTCCCTTTTTTTCTAACTGAGAAAAATCTCCTGTCCGAAGCACCCAGAAGTTTGTGAAAGATGAAGAGCAGCTCAGCTCTACAGAGCCATTACGCTAAAAAAACCCAATACAATACTTATAGAAAAAAAAAAAAATTGCATCTATTCATATCCAATTAATCTAATATGCATTTTGTCATTTTTTTCTATTTGTATACAAATTTTTATTTTTATTTTTTCCCTTTTTTTTTTTCTTTTTGTCAGTCATGCCTCCCAGCTAGGGATAGTGACGTGGCATTGGGCTGCAAAATTCAGGCCAGGTGAAAAGGAGAGCCAGACTTTACAATGCATCCAGCTAATTCATATTCAATTTCCCAGAGCACATTAAAGAAGTCAGAGCAGGGCTCTTGGTACCTCCCAGCAGAGGTTCTTCCCCACAGAGGGGTAATTGCCATCATTCTCTCTCTGGTTCCTCTCATATTAAAAGAACTAGACGTGTCAGAGCTACTTCACTCACTGTGCCAAGGACAACAGAAAACTGTAAGATATAAAGCTCTTATTTAACAGCATCATCATCTCTGTGTTTTCCTGCCCAGATGATGGAGGGAGGCATAATTTTTTTTTCTGGAGGGTAGGAGATGTGATATTTTTGTGGGAGTGAATTGAGCCTGAGTTCACAGAAGTTGCCTATAAGCAAAAAAGGAGCATCGTCATGCTCAACAGAAAAATAAACCAAAATAAAACCAACACCTCCCTTCCCACTAATGAAAAAAGAAAAAAAAAAAACACATGGAAAGAAACATTTTCTTTAAAAGAAGCTTTGCTAAGGAAAGATGTTCAACGTTGGTGGAAGGAGTTGCCTTTGGAAAGCATCCGGGACGGTGGGAAGTTGATGCTTCCCCCCAGCTGACTTTCTCCAGCTTAAACCTTATACAGCCTGCAAAAATAACCGCATTCATACTCATTGCACATTATATGCTGATACCCCTACGACTTGTCTTATAATAAATTTAACTGGCTTACAACTAGTTTAACTATAGTGGGGGGGGGGAAGGCAATTCCCTCCCTGAACCATCTCTCTGCAAAAGCTGACTTAATGAGGCACTGAAATGTTCTTCTTTTTCCAACAACTAGCAAAGTACAGATATGAGTGGAAATAAACACATACAGGAAGGCACACTTTCAGTACACTTCATCTGCTGTTAAAATATCATTCGAACGCAGCTGAGTATCTTGTGTTTCACTTGCCTGATGATCTGTACAAGAGGGTACAACATGCTTTGTGTGAGTGTAGGAATATGAAATGCAAATGTATGTTTGGGAACGACTTGCTTGACCATCACTTGGTGCGCTCTCTTTTTATTCCAGCCTCACAGGAGCTGAGCTCCTAAAAATACGGTACATTTTGTAACTAGCTGTAAAATCCATATGCAGCTACAGCAGTGGCATATACTGGAAACGAAGGGCAACATAAGTAAGCAAGACAGGGCAAGCCAAAAAGCAGCTGATGGATCTGAGGTCCTACCTACATGATGGGTCTGGGGTCCTACCTAGATGATAGGTCTGAGGTCCTACCTAGCGTCTCAGGATGGGACATACTGGTGTCAGAGTGCCCATGCTGGCAGGTAAATCTCCCAATTTCATTTTGCTCTGTCTGAATCCTGACCTCTGGGGTACTGCCATTTTGCCTTTGCCAGTTGAGGACCACATCAGCCTTCGATGCATCGATGCTTTTGGCTCATCCCCAGCTGGTGGATGCTATATTTATTCAACATTCTATGATGGGCAAATGTCAACCGCTTTGCATCCACTCTGCTTCCCCTGCATTGCATGAAATGCAATTTCTGCTCCCCAAGGAAGCAATAGTGACTGTCTAAACATTGCTGGCATCTCAACACTTTGTTACGAATCAAGACCTTTCCAGCACTGGGTAACAAAAAACCCCTCGCATATCTTGGAGCACTTTTAGAACAGATAGAAGGTACCAATACAAAGCATCAACACAAAATATCTCTGCAACAAAAGAAATTTCTTACTCAGCACCCCTTTTTTTTTTTGTGGGCAAAACCCCCCATTGACTCCCTTGCCCTAGAGAGGACTCTGTTGTAGGCACCGGCCCCTAATTTCTTGCTGCACGTAATTGCTTCTAAGATGTCCACAACAAACCTCTCCAGAACACAGCCTTTGTCACCGCATGGCTCTGTATCTAACACATCTCCAGCTCTTTCATTTCTGTAGAATAATGAATCTACAGTATCTACAGATGCCGAATTTTCCCTTTAGTTTAAAATCCTACCCCTGCCTGTTGCTGCCGCGCCGTAAGGGCTAATGTGCTCCGTGCCTACACCATGGTCCCGTTAGCCGTATAAATAACAATAATTTACACACAACTCACACACTTTTTTTTTTTTTTCAGTATTTCTGCGAGCCATCCAGAGGCGACAGGAACAAATTGATGGAGACAGAAATGGGAGAATCCCACCCTGTCAGAAGATGAATGAGCTGAGCTTGCATGATGTGAACCATGGCTGACAGAAGCGAGGGGGAATCAAAGAGTGAGCAACTTTTGACAACACACGCTTCACAGCTCTGACCACTGAGGATCTACATGATTATCTCCAGACAAAATAACTGTGAGTAAAAGGCTTACATACACTTAAATTAAACACAGCAGGGTTTTAGTAATCTCTGTTTGCATTTTACTTTCTGTTAAGAAGGAAATTGCTTGGACTTGGAACATTTCATTTAATGGCATTTTTAGTTACCTTTTGTACTTCTAATGCCATAGTCTAAATTCACCCCAAATTGCCCAGGAAGGCAAAAGCAACTTTTGTCCTTTATTTTTAATTGCTGTAGCTTCCTTACCAATTTTACTAAATTAAATGTGTTTTAAAACATCACCGTATTTGAAACCTAATTATCCCAATCTCTGGATGAAGAATAGCTAACAATACAAACCCCATTTATGTAATTTATTTTGCAAAGGAAAATAAATGGAATGCAGTTGCAGTAATGATATACATGTTTGCAATTCCACCCTGTTTTTTCTCTTCCCCACAACAACTTAGGGAAGCTGCATCTTTTTTAAACAAATGTTTTAAAAGCATCTCTGCTGTGGCATTTGTTATATCTCCGTACTGTGCTCAGAATGAGGGAAATTCTGCATAATGTCATGTTCTCTCTAAGTAGCATGAAGGGCTTTTGTTTTGTGGGGTGGGTTGGAGGTTTGGGGGTTTTTTGGTTTTTTTTTTTTTTTTTTTCTTATAGCTGGTCATGAATGAGGATTATGGCCTGTCGCCCACAATAAGTCATGAATGAAGATCATGGCTGGTAATTGTAAAGTGTGAAATAAAAAGGGTGGGAGATACAAGGCTGAGATGCACTGGCTGTTGAATCATTATTCAGCACACCCCAGCAGAGTGGAGTTTAATCTTTTTAGACCACCTAGTCCTGAGAACTTAAATTTTGTTTTTGTTGGATAAGCTACTATTTACTCACTGCATTTATCAATTACTTGCTGACTTCCCGGTACTTCCAGCTCTGTTAAGTTCTATCCCAGGAAAGAAAATAGTTCCCAACTGACAACCCTACAAGGTTAAAAGCAAGAAAATAAGTAATCCTCCCCCAAACAAACAAATAAAACATGGAAAAAAAAATATTAGAAGTGTGAACTACAGCAAGTAAAGAAAATTATTGGCATTTTTCATAGCAGAGCTTTTCATCAACCAAAAGAATTTTGCTGAAATCTTCTACTAGGCTTACAAAAAACTCCTCAGAAATTAAACTGAAAAACAAAAGGCTGTTAAAAAAAAATAAAATACAAAAAACCTAAATAACTTTGATAGGATGAATTTAGCTCATATTTAAACTCATTTGTTAGGAAGGTGCCCTCCAGCTCAGTAGCCTGCTCACTGTGAGTAAACTTTGGGACATATGTGGTCAAACAATCCAAAATACTTGTTGAAGATTACTTCTACAAATATGTCTTGGAAATTTGCTTTGCTGTTTTCTGTGGGGTCATGTTATTTGCTCTCTGCAAGTGTTCAGATGAGCCCTGACTGGTTTATTCATACAAATATTTGCAAGACCTTTTAAGTTTGGACCAAATGTTTATTTGTTCAAAAATTCATATGAGGAAGGACTTAATTTGTTATTCTTCATTCACTTTCCATCCTTGTTATTTCCCATTTTAAAAACAGTCAAATATCCAATAAGGGAATGGATACAATACCCATGTGACAATTTGATGACAAATTGTGCATTATAAACAATGACTGGTAGGAAAGATCAGTGCATGAGTAAGTCCAATGCTTGTTTGCATAAACTATCCAGTAAATATTTAAAAATAACAAGTGCATTCCTAGAAACCAGAATAGCTGTGTGAGCAAATCACAAGGAAGAAAGAAGACAGAATTTGTGGGATACTTTGTCATAAATAATTTAACCACCTGCATATTAAAACTTCAAATACAAAAATTAAGCTCAACCATTTCTTTGTATCCCTTCCAACACAACTGGCTATAAGCTCTTCTTCTATCTAAAGATACTTTTTATGAGATTCTTTAAAAGATTATTAAGATAGTTCTTAAATTCTGTATTTCACACAAGTATCTATATTTGCTCTTAGGAAGACAATTTTTCGCTTTCCCTTTTTTTTTTTTTCCTTTTTTCTGTTCTTTTCCAAATCTGTTTCCTTCCTTGTGCAGACACACTATTTTGTTAATCTTGGTTATTCCTACTTGTGTGGATTCCTGCACCGATTTTATCTTAGAAGATCATAAAAGTGCAATTTTTTTTTTTTTTTCCAAGGGAAAGAAATAGCATTAAAATATTTAACACATATGGTCAGTGGATAGAAGGAAAATAAACACTCCAATTGTGAGGTCTTGCAGCTTTCTTGGTGTCCCTTTATAGTCTTAAAAAGAGCAGAAATATCAACATCTATGTTATATGACATAAGTAGTAATGGTAACCAAAGTGTAACTTTAAAAATAGTTTGCCTATTAGCTAGCAAGCATTTATTTATGCAGTGCTGTGAAGAGCTGAAGCTGAAAATACCCTTTCGGGTTTACAGACATTTAAGCACATTATTAGGAGCTGTGACACACCAACATGCAGGTATCACCCAATTTCATTACTACCTGATTAATTAACCTGTTTAAAGTGTGAAAGTTGGCACCTTGTCATTAGAATCCATGGGAATAACTAATGAGAAACTATGAAATAATTTGTTCCTCAATTAAAAAGCCTGAAAGAAGAGGTTTTCTCTCATTATTCTTCTTTCCTGTTATCACCTATGCAAAGCCAAGAAGATTTTGTAAAACTTACTGTCTAAAAAAAAATTACGCTATCTAACATCTTAGGAAGCACTTCACAGATCTTTAATAAAACGTGGTGTTATCCAACATCGATAGGCAAGCCAAGAAGTTTTCAGGGAAACCACATTCAGTAGACAGCAGGAATGTGAATACAAGTCCTTTCATTTAATGGGATTTATTCGTTATTCTATTTTAACATACCTAGGGGTCAAAGAGACAAAAAGACACTCTTGAGTTATTAAATGAGAATAAATTACAAGACAAATATGGACCCTGTTTTCTATTAACAAGTTACCTACAGCTAGGTAATGTCTTTTACAAATGTGCTCATTTAGGATTAATAGCTTATGGAAAGAGGAACCTCAACTTTAGTGAGCCTGGGTTATTAATTTTCTTTAGTTTTGCTGTATTTGTCACTTTGGCAAACTTTCTTGTTAATTAACAGATAAGGAAGGTGTTCAGGGAAGCTTTAAAAACCTAGATATCACTTAAGGTGTATAGGCCTAAAGTTGACATTCTTAAAACGACTTCTCAAAACCCCAATTATTAAAAAGCAAAGTACTCACTGGGCTACTCTGCATCCAGTGTGTCTTAGTTAAATATATATATGGAAAATGAGATATTAAGCACGGTGAATCATTGATTCAGTAAGCAGAAAGCAGAAACCAGTAAGCAGAAAGTCAGACGCTCGAGGGATATGGATATGAAATTATTCAAAGACACCACTATAGATTCATTGAGAAATGGCAGTGAAAAGTCTTGGACATTGACTGGCTTTGTGGGAAACAAAAAAAGAGAGGAATAAAGATAACCATCCTGTTACGGGTTCACACATCTTGTGAGTATCAGTAGGCATCATTTTTGAGAAGAAACTCAGGAACCCTGAGACAAGTTCACTTCTTGCTTGCTCTGTTCCCTTCATCCCTGGAGACCTGGACACTGTCCTGTTGAGAGCTTTGGCCTGGCCTGAGGACAAGCTGTGGGGTACCCTACAAAGCCTTGCACCCCAGGTTCCAGTCATGCTACTTCATCGTGACAGTTGTTTTCAGTAGAAACTGAAAACAAAGAGAAGAGGCAAAGTGGTTTCCTGATATTTGTTCCAAAAATAAGCAGATGCTCTCCCGTGATTGGAAAAGAAAAAAGAGAAGAGGAAGTGAGGTAACTAAAATTTTGCCTACATCTTCAGATTTTTGTTACTGCTTTGGTGGTAGCCAGTGGAGACAGGTGACACATGACTTCCTCCCCCAAAAAGAATCCTATTTGTGTTTGTTTCAATTTCTGTCACGATTTACGGCAGAGGTACCACAAATCCCCTCTGTGTCACAGACCTTTAGTCAAAATTTTAGGTCCAGTTTGACACTGGGCTGCCTAAACATCTTCATATACTTTCCATTCAGGTAGGAAATAAAGGAGATGTAGACTTAAAAGCATATGCCAGAACTGATTGAAAATTCCTTCTCCTAATTACTTGATTTATTAATACACATAACAGGCCTTCACTATGGCAATAAGCTTGTTTTTTTCCCTGAAAGTGTCTTATTTAGTTGAAAATCTGTACATATGAAAAATATTTCCCCTTTTCTGGTCTTCCCCAAAGGACACAGACACGTTCCCAGCATACACATAACAGGCCTTCACTATGGCAATAGGCTTGTTTTTTCCCTGACAGTCTCTTATTTAGTTGAAAATCTTTACATACGAAAAATAAAATATTTCCCCTTTTCTGGTCTTCCTCAAAGGACACAGACACGTTCCCAGGCGGGATGGTGATTCTCTTGGCAGCCACCCACCCTCCTGCAGACTCCTTTCGCCTATGTGCAGTCATAGGGGCTGGACTCCCAGCAACCACAAATGAAATAGTTTTTTAACAGTTTTTATATCCATGTAAAGAGGTTCTATTTTGCTTCAAGAAGGCAGAAACTGAATGCAAGGTTTTGGCTTTGCAAGGCAAGCAAAGAAGGCCTTCTTTACTTGTTCTTTCTGTATTGACAGCACCTGCCACTACTGAGAGGAATAGCTTCCCCCCCTTACTCACATTATAGATAGCAAAGACTTACTCCTAAATGGGGAAAAAATCCCAAACAACCAAAAAAACCCCACCTAAACCAGTTCCATTTGCACCAAAATATCAGGAAAGGAAGAAAAAGTACTGCCAAAAGTTCTTGTTTTTCCGGTACAACACGATCCAGAGAGAATGTCACCAAAAGGGTAGAGAAAAAAAAAATCATATATTGCCACCATTTCACCCCTCCCTTTATGCACACTAATGTACACACACACGTACTCACACATGCACACACTTGTACGTACATAATTGATGAAGTTAGAAATTTTTGTTTCTGAAAACCAGCTTTAGATGATCTTACTTATTTATTAGTACTACTGTTCAATTTATATTTTGGCTTGCTATTTATTATGCAAAATAACATGCTCATATTTTATTCAGCAGAGCATTTGATTAGTGTAAAGCTTTATTTGCTGGCCTGCATAACAGCATTTTGTCTAGTCTGGAGGCAATATAAGATATTCCAGATCGTTCATAATTCTGACTGACTCCAAAAAAGAAAACTGTTAAAAGGCTGAAACTCTTTCTCAGCGTGTAGATGGCAGCAGGGCCTTCGGTTATACTAAGTTACAAGATAATTTTGTCTGTGATGGAATGACTTGCTGCTTTTA